>NC_081821.1:12770000-13110833 GCF_030704535.1 Vitis vinifera | reverse complement strand
TTGAGGTCGGTGACTCCCAACCAATGAAGGCTTAGGGCACCAGGTTTTAAAGATTTTCACCATATACCCCTCGGACCTTGCTCGGGTTTTAAGGCAAGTAAACATTTTTCTTTTTCTTTCTTTTTCCAAAGGCTCATTGGCCTTTTATAAGGTGTCTCAACACTATTAAAATGAGGTCAAAGGTACCAAGTCTAAAATTTTCCTAAGTCAAGAGGGAAATAGTTCTTCATCTTATAATCGGAACCTATTGTGCACATTGTGTGGATAGCTTAAAGTGAAAGAACTAAGCTTGAATTCAATAGAAGTTTCAACAATTCATCAACTTTAGTAAGCATAATACAAACTCTAAAACTATGGCAATAAGATAAGAATTTAATTTCTCCCATTTACTTTTGAGAATTTTTCTTTAATAACCATGGAGAGTAGAATAAAAACTTAAATTTTTTTAAAATTTAAGCAAAAACCAACTAAATTACCAAAATAACTTAGCATTAATAACAATACTTCCTTCCTCAACTCTCCTCCCAACCAAGCTGAACATTGTCCTCAATGTGACAAAAGCGATTAAAAAATAGGGAGGAAGTGGTACCTCCTGAGTGACATGGAGTCTAAGTCATATTGGAGAAACCACATGTTTCAAAGAAAACATAAGAGTTAGTGAGTAGAGGAAATAGAAAAATGCCAAGTTTAAACAAAAATGATGTCTATATATGATGTATCATCAATAATACATCCAATCCCAGAATATAAGACATCAAAACATGGAATATAATAAGTAGAGACAAAAAGTAAAGAGATGATCAAGTAATGGAAGGGTCCTGTGGAGCTGATGCATTTGTGGGGGCCTCTTGAGTAGGTTGGATCAGGACTTTGGCCTCTATTCTGGTATTCTCCTTGGATGGCATAGTCTCCTCAACTGGAGCTCTCAGTTGGAGCTATGGGCTTTGATGGTTTAAGGAGGTCAGAAATGGAGTGAGAGGCTTTATGTGTGTGATCCCAGGGTGCGCGGGGCTCTTTGACTACTTTGGGGAGCTGAGGCATAGCCTCCTCGGGTCTTAGGCATAATGGAGCAAAGAAATGAGACTCAGAGGCTTGGGATTGGGGAGGGTAGGTATGGAGAAACTGAAATTTTCGCACAAGGGGGGGTGGTGTGCGAATTTTTCGCACAAGGGAGGGGGGTGTGCGAGTTTCGCACACCACCTTGTGGTGTGCGAAATTTTCGCACAGGGCACTATTCACCCGTGCAAATGCGAAATTGGATTCTTTCAAATGGCCATAACTTCTTCGTTTCAAATCCAAATTGAGCACCGTTTGAAGCTATGGACTCCTGACTTCCCAAGCTTTGAAACGACATATGGTATGCATGAAATGGACTTCGGGAAGTGCTCCAAAAGTGGCTGTCATGACTGTCATCAAGAATGCTTCTTTTCGCACCATGCACTGTCACTGTGCGAAAAATTCGCACTGAGTGTGTTCATGGTGAGTGTGTTCATGGTGCAAAATTCCACTGAGAGCTTTGCTTATGCATTTTGGCTCCCCTGTTTCCTCTGTTTCACCTCCATTTCGATTTTTGCAAGCATCGTACCTGCATGAACACTTCAAAACTCATCTTAAAAACATATTAAAACTAAATTAAAGCTAAGAATTCAAACTAAAACATTTATAAATTTAAAGAAAGCATAGAATTTAAATGAAGTTTATAGCATGTACCCTAAAAAGAAAATGAACTATTTAGCTCATCCTCACTCACACACCCACGTCATGCTGAATTCCCCCTGGATCCCAAGCAAAATTGGCATCCTTCCCATTTGGTCCAAGGGAATTCGTTTCTCTTCTCTTCCCTGCAGAAGTGGATGCTTTAAAGGATTTAAGTAACCCTTTATCATCTTGAACCTTATGATTTTCAATGGAAGGTTGGTCCATAGAGTTGTCATAGCAATCCCCCACCAAAGTGTCGATCTTCAACACTTTCCTTGATCTTGGTGCATTGGTTCCTTGAAGGTTATGGTGGGGTTGAGGAGGAAGCTTCCTTTTCCCCCTTGCTATGTCGAGATTGGTGAGCTTCTCAATGGAGTCTTGAACTTTTTCTATCCTTAGTGATAGATCATTATAAACCTCCTCCATTCTTACATTTATTGAACTCTCCATATTATTAATCTTTTCATTAAGATGAGAGTTGATCTTTTGTTGCTCACCTACAAAGTCCTCCATGACTTTGCTTATCTTCAAAATGGCTTGCTCCAATGAAGATGTACTCATTGATGGTTGAGGTTGAGGTTGGGTTGTAAGGTTGGAATGGTTATTCCAACTTGAGGTGTAGGAGCTTTGGTAACCACACATGTCTCTCACAGTTGGAATGGTAGGGCACTCCCCTACCGTATGCTCATATGAATCATCTCCATTCAAAGCATACTTACTACCCCATTGGCTTTGTTGAACTTGCCTTTTCCCTAATTCAATCCGATCCCTCATGGATAGGTATGCGAATTTGTCCTTCGGTTGATGTTGAGAGCTTTGATCACTACCCCATTGGCTTTGTTGAACTTGCCTTTTCCCTAATTCAATCCGATCCCTCATGGATAGGTATGCGAATTTGTCCTTCGGTTGATGTTGAGAGCTTTGATCTTCATGTGGAATTTCCATTTCTAAAAAAAAAAAATGATATTCAACTAAGGCTCTTTTCTTCAACTTGTACCAGGGTTCCCTCTTGGTCTCGAATCCAACAAGGAACGCACAAATTGAAATTAAAACAAAAATAAAAGAAAAGAGAATAAAAAAAAATTTAACTAAATAAAAACTAAACTAAAAAAAATTATAAGAAAGCTCACCAAACTTGTGATGAAGATCACAAGTTACCCTTAATGGTTGCTTCACTGTGCTTGTGGCACCTTCCCCGACAACGACGCCATTTGATTCGACTCATGGTAGCTTAGCTTTAAAGGCGTATCAACAAAATTTATACCTTGAATACTATTACTAAAGTAGCCAAGCTACTATAGCATAGTGGTTCTAGGATCGTTCACTGGGAAGGGTTTTCGCAAACACTAGTGATATTCAAATTAGGAAAATAGGTGATTTTCTTATGGATGTTAGCTTTAAAAGAAGATGTAAATGTTTTAGAAAGATTTAAACTAATCTAAGCTAACATTAAAGACTAAAATGAAAGGGTGTAAAAACAAGTTTCTCAAAGATAGGATAGTTATGCTCTAGCTCTTATGCAAATTGGAAATCTTAGGATAGGCTCCTCGCGTTGGGGTTGTAACTATGGTGATGCTTGCTTCCCGAACCGGTATGGATTTAGCAAATCAAGTTTTAATCCTTTAAAATGGCAAAACAGATGGTAGTGAATTTCATCAATGGTTATTCACCTTAGACTTCCTTTGAATGGCTCGTAAGAGATAACTAGTAGTCTAAAGCTAAAAGCTTACCAAATATTGGCAACTCAAAGTCATTCCAGGTGATAAACTCACCTTTCAATGGCCATTGAAATTGGTTCTAACGGATTAATACAAAACTTGGAATTGAAAACCTCACCTTCCAATAGCTCGTAGGAGATAACTAATGGATAGAAATCCAAAAGCTTATCAAGTATTGGCCGTTGGAAGTTGTCCAAAGGAAATAAAAACCAAACTTTGCATTAATGAACCTTTAATGAAAAACGACTACCTTACCTTTCGGGTGCGAGAAATTTCCATGGGATTGCATCCAAGCCATCACATAACATCCATACTTTGAGAAACTTAAAAGGTTTTAGCCTCTCATCCTTGGGGATTTCATCCACCAAGGATGTTTGGATACTAAGAAAATAGAAATGGGGAAGAACCAGAGAAGAGAGAAAAAAAGAACTTTATATATTTCTATATCTATATATCAATATTTGTTACAACGGATGCAAGGGGATATAAATAGAGAAGTTTTTCCAACCTTCCTAGCTAATAAATCTTATGATTGGTGGATTACAAGGAGAAGAATGGAAATTTATACAAAAATATCTAAAAGAAAAGATCTAAAGTGGAGTCGGCAGAAACAGGGGAAAATTCGCACCACGCATGGGGTGTGCGAGTTTCGCACACCATTTGCACGGCTGAGGGGGTGTGCGAGTTTCGCACAAGCCTGGAGCAGTTTTCTTCCGAAGGCCATATCTTCCTCGTTTCAGCTCCAAATCATACACGGTTTGAAGCGTTGGATTCTTGACTTCCTGAGCTTTGAAATGGTATATAGAATGTAGAAAATGGACTTCGTGAAGTGCTCCAAAAGTGCCAAAGAAGACTGCAGCTGTTGTCCTCTGTTTTCCTCTTTGCTTCTTTTTGCTTCTCTTTGCTTCTCTTTGCTTTTCTCCTTTTGTTGGCTTGCTTTGGTGTAGCTAAAAGCTTGCTTTAACTTGTCCAAGTAGCTCCTCCATCATTTGGCATGCTTGAATTGATTCATAAGTTGATATAAACTTGTAAACTTGCCACAAAATGGTTAAAACCAATTACTAAGGACCTTAATGAATTAATTGGGTTAAATGAATGTGATTACTACTCAAAGGTGCTTAAAACCATTATAATTAGGTCTACAAAATAGCACTTTTTGGTAGTAATCATTGGCTCAGCTCGATGATTCGGCAAGGAGCGAGCCATTTATTATTTGAGTAAGAGGATGCTAGACTATGAGATGAGATATGTCATGATTGAGCGCTACTGTTTGACATTGGTTTGGGCCACTCACCGACTGAGACATTATATGACAGAGTATTCAATGCACTTGATATCCCGTCTAGATCCTCTGAGATATTTGTTCGACAGACATGCTTTGGTCGGTCGCCTCATGAGATGGTTGGTACTTCTGACTGAGTTTGACATTCATTATATCACTCATAAGTCCATCAGAGGGAGCATGTTGCAGCTCACCTAGCCTCATTATCGGTTTTCGATGGTAGAGCTGATTACTACTCAAAAAGTGCTATTTTATAGCTTGTAATTAACTCTTTTAAACACTTTTGAGTATTAGTTATTACCTTTTAACCCAATTAACATATTAAGGACCTTTGCAATCATTTCTAATCAAATTGTGTAAGTTTTGGTGTTTTTGTTAGTAATTTGATCACCAAAGCAAGATTGAGGAGAGTTATTTGGAATCCATGGCAAAGCAATGAAAAGCTCAGAAACATGAAGAATCGAAGCTTGGAAGTCCTTTGCCATAAGCAAATCCGGAATGCAAGGAGGGGAAGCAAAGAGAAATCTGCCATGAAGCATTCTAGATGACAGTCATGTAAGCCACTTTTGGAGCACTTCCTGGAGTCCAATTTATGCATGCTATATGTCGTTTCGAAGCTCAAGAAGTCAACAATCCAATGCTTTAAATGGTGCATGATTCGGAGTTACAGCCATTGGAAGCCGATCACTCCAAGCTGAAGGAAAATTTTGCACGGCTACGAAATCACCCTTTTGTTGCGAAAATGTTGTCCTTTTGCTGCAAAAATTTCGCAGCCATTTTGCACAGTGCAATAGAATTTCTCCTGAAGCTTCTCGATATTTGCGATCGACATTTTGAGATTTTTTGCTTTAGATATTTGATGTCTAAATCCCCAAACTCTCCTTGTAATCCACCTATCATAAGATTCCTTAGTCTTTAAGTAAGAACAAAGGGTGAATAACCCCTTATAGATAGTTTTGTAATTTTCTTTACAGAGGGGGATATATAATCGACTCTCGGGAGCTTGTTCTCAGGGACGAATCATCATGTAATCGACGAGAGGAAGAAATATATTTTACAGAGCACTTGCTCTGTTTTTCCTTCATATTTTTGTTTTCTTATTCTTTTTATTTCTAGCCAATCAATCTCTGAGGATTTTTCCCTAGAGGATGAGTGGCTAGGCTCTTCGTCTCTTGGAGTGAAGAAATCCGGGTAAGTTTCCTCATGCATAAATTGGAAGCTTTGTTGTTTTAGTTTTTAATGAAGAGAAAGTGTGACCCGTTAATGGTTTTTATCTTTTTAGTTAACTTAAAACGCCTTTAAATCACCTGGGCCAAGACTTGGTAAGGCAAGTGATCTCCGTCCATTGAGATGCACTAGTTTATCTCTTGCGAGCCTTTAGGAGGTGGTTTGAAGGTAGGATTTTCTAGAATAGCCAACACTTGGTAAGCTTTTGGACTCCACGGAGACATCCATTAGTTATCTCTTGCAAGCTTGAGACAGGAAATCCAAGGTTAAGGATCACCTTGAATGACAAATGCTAGGTGAGAGGCATGATTCATTGCAAGATGAATAAGTGAGAGGGATTTAGTGTTTGAACCCATTAAGGGGAAGCATTTGTACCACACCGGTTAGAGAATTAACTATATGTTAATTCTCTAATGCGAGGAAAAGAAACAAGTGATCAGAACTCTCCTTTTTGTATGAGGAACCTGAGCCTAGTGATCTAAACTCCAAGAAACACTTTTCTTTGTAAGTAAAATCAGTTACTATTTTTGGTTAGTTTAAAACCAAACCTTTTTCATTCAAACATCTTTATGTTTTCTTTTAAAGCTAACCTTGAAATGAAAAGGCACCAATTCAACTTTGAATTAATATCAATTGTGAAGTGAAAACCCATCCTAGTGAACGACCCTAGAGCCACTATGCTATGCTAGTTAAGGCTATCCTAGTACATGGTGTAATAGGTTATAAATTTTGTTGATTGCTCCCATCTGAGGACTGAAATCAAGACACCAGCTGGACACGAATCAAATGGCACCATTGTCAGGGACCATTGTGAGGACATGAATCAGCTGAGACACCAATTGGGAACGTATCAAGAGCCATTGATGATGATTTCCCGGACGAGAATGTCGCAACTGTGACCAGTTTATCAAGTTGGCGCATGTACTTTGATGGTGCAGCTAACCATTCTGGATATGGGATAGGTGTCTTGTTGATATCCCCTCATGGTATCACATTCCTAGATCTGTTTGTTTGGCATTCTCAGATCGACATCCGGCCACGAACAATATTGTTGAGTATGAGGCTTGTATCTTGGGATTAGAGACTGCCCTTGAGCTCGGGATTAGACAGATGGAGGTGTTTGGTGACTCTAATCTAGTATTGAGACAGATTCAGGGCGAGTGGAAGACTAGAGATGCGAAGCTTAGGCCTTACCACGTATATTTGGAGCTACTAGTTGGGAGATTTGATGATCTGAGATACACATCTGCCTAGAGCGC
Organism: Vitis vinifera; assembly: GCF_030704535.1. Taxonomy (NCBI): domain Eukaryota; kingdom Viridiplantae; phylum Streptophyta; class Magnoliopsida; order Vitales; family Vitaceae; genus Vitis; species Vitis vinifera. The sequence goes on along the minus strand of NC_081821.1, from coordinate 13,103,649 downwards.
AAAACCAGTTTGTCTATGCCTTAGCTACTCTAGCTTCCATGATTGATATTCCTGTTGATGCCACTATTCATCCTTTATTGATCGAGTCGAGATCTGTTCCTGTCTATTGTTGTCTGATCGACGATACAGAGCTAGATGACGGTTTGCCATGGTACCATGACATATATCACTTTTTGAGACTTAGCGTATATCCTGAGGTCGCCACAGCCAAGGATAAGAGAGCATTGAGATAGTTGGCCGCCCGATTCATGATATGTGGCGAGACATTATACAGATGATCAGCTGACGGGATGTTGCTATTATGCTTGGATCGCGCCTCTATCGATCGAGTGATGAGAGAGGTTCATGTAGGAGTCTGTGGACCACATATGAGGGGACATATGTTGGCCCTTAAGATCATGAGGACTGGCTATTTCTGGTTGACCATGGAAACGGATTGTTGCCAGTTTGTTCAGAGATGTCCAGAGTGCTAGATACACGGGGACCTCATTCACGTGCCGCCCTCGGAGTTACACGCATTGACCTCACCATGGCCATTTTTAGTATGGGGTATTGACATCATCGGGAAATCTTTTAGTGGTCATGAGTTCATCTTAGTCGCCATCGATTATTTCCCTAAGTGGGTGGAGGTCACTTCATACACGAGATTGACATCAGTTGGAGTTGCTAGTTTCATCAGATCACACATTATCTGTCGCTACGAAGTCCCTCACGAGCTTATTTCGGATAGAGGTGTACATTTCAGAGTAGAGGTTGACACTTAAGTGCAACGATATGACATCCGACATCATAGGTCTTCTACGTACAGGTCGCAGACAAACGGGGCAGTAGAAGCCGCGAATAAGAATATCAAGAGGATTTTATGGAGGATGGTTGAGACTTCTCGAGATTGGTCAGAGAAGCTCCCTTTCACATTGTGGGCTTATCAGGCTTCTTTTCACACCTCTACAAGAGCCACACCCTACTCATTGGTGTATGGTATGGAGGCAGTGCTACCAGTTGAGATTGAGATGGGTTCGTTGAGGGTAGCATTAGAGCCGCAGATTCCCGAGGCAGATTGGGCTCAGCCTCAATTTGATCAGCTCAATCTCCTAGATGAGAGAAGATTGAGGGCGGTAGAACATGTCTGTGCATATCAGAGGAAGATGGCCCACGCTTTCAAAAAACGGGGCAAGCCCAGACCATTACAGATAGGTGCACTAGTCTTGAGAGTCATCAAATGATTTATGAGAGATCCTAGAGGGAAGTTCAGACCTAGTTGGAACGAACTTTATTTCATCAGGGAGTTGACCTTAGAGGGTGCTGCATGGTTGATGGATCTAGATGGAAACCGATTCTCGGAGCCGACCAACGTGGACCAGCTAAAGAGGTACTATGTTTGAGACCATGGTCGCAGGATGGGTGGCCATCACTTCAGTTAGCCATATACCTTTTCACCATTTTCATATATAGACCATTGCTAGCCCATTGAGCCTCACATGTGCATAATAACCTTTCTTTCTTATTGCCTTGCTCACTTTTTACATTGGAATAGGGGTCCTTTAGTGTATGCACACATTGTTTGGGAGTCTCATGAGTCTTGGACCTACAAGTGCATTTTTCTCTCGTTATTTTTCCTACCATCACTCTATTGCATCTCATCACATCTCATTGGTCATGTTCTTCATTCCTTCTTCTTTATTCTATCTACTGCTTGTTTTGTTTCATATCTTTTTCACCTTGAGTGGTGATCTTCCTCAGTTCATTGCATGGAGGATAGTCACATCATTCCTGCTATCTATCACGCGGACACTGATTCAGAGATCCTTAGTTTGAGAAGGTCATCTCATCTGAGAGAATTTTGAGAGTGTGTCTATCCATTGTTGATATCATATTTGGGGCTCATTTGTTTATGTTCAGGGTGTGTGCATTTGTATATATGTAAAAAAAATTTTTAAAAAATGAATAAAAAAAATGATGAAAAAAAATGAATGAAAAGAAAAGAAAAATAAGCACATGTGTGTATGTGCATAGTATTCTCCATCATTGGGCGTGTATATTGATACTTGAGGGTCGTGTTATCGAGTATGTTTGTTGGTGAGAGCTCGTATGTGAGCTTTTTGAGATCTTTTTTTTTTTTTTTGTATTCACTTTGTCGTGTATATTGATGTTTGAGGGTCACTTCATTGAGTATGTTTGTTGATGGGAGTTCGTATGTGAGCTTTCCGAGACCCTCCATTTTTTTGTATTTGTTGTATCGTGTATTTTGAGAGTGAAACGGGTGACCTTTTCTTAAGAGCTCCGGGTCATTGTCTCTTCCATCATTACATTCATTGCTGATGTGACTTCACTTCATGTTGGATTTGAGCGGATCATCATTGCTCTTTGTGTTATTTGCTTAACCATCATTCTCGTTTTTGCTTTTGATTCATCATCTTCGTTTCACCCCTTGTTCATGCCTTACAGTGACCCGTTTCGGGTTTGATATTTCCTCTACATCATTCTTACGCATCTCATTATCAGTTTGATTTTCTTCATCGTCTCATTATTGATATTATGTTCACATTGGGCACCCTCGAGTCCATGACTCACGAGCTTTTCTATACATGTTGCATTTTATACATGAGGGCATGGGTTTTTGACCATCGGGTATTTGAGCCTAGTTTCCCTTCATTTCTGTTACCTTATCACCCTAGCCTACGTTATGTCTTGTGTCTTAAGACCACCCTGAGGCTATGGGATCAGATGTCGTCTTCGATAACCCCTACTTGGACTAGCGTTTGAGACTTGGTTGATGTTTAGATATCATCATGCTTCTTCTTCTGAGAGACGTTTCTTTGATGTTTGGGTTTGTTTCAGTTGTGGATTTGGATTACCAGGATTGCACGTTTGATAATGGATGATTTCATGTCACCTGATTTCCGATCTACCACACATCTATGCCATACTGGGGCATATTTCCGTTTCAGTTGAGAGTTATAGATCCTCATGGAGCTACATGATCACTCCCATTTACGGGATGCGCACCGAGACGAGGACGTGCTCGTTATTTTATCATGATCCCTCAGTGGAGCCTCTCTTGAGTCACCTAGTCATCATGTTCAACATTTGTATGTCATCATGCTTTTTATTCCGGGAGACGCTTCCTTGATGTTTGGGTTCGATTTGGATTACGGGGATCACACATTTCATGTTATCCGATTTTTGACCTACCATATATCTGATGTCATACTGGGGCATATTCCATTTTGGATGAGATTTACAGATCTTCATGGAGTCGCACGATCATCTTAGCTTGCGGGATACACACCGAGATGAGGACCTGTTCGTTATTTTATTGTGATCCTCTAATGGAGCCCTTCTTGAGTCGTTCATCCTGACCCGCACCTTTCGACACTTAGATGTCATCATGTTTCTCCTTTTGAGTTACGAGATGCACGTTGGGCTTATGACTCGACTTCATTTTGCCATGATTATCTAGTGGAGCCTTTTTGGAGCCATTTGGTCGAGCCTATATTTTCTGATGTTGTCACGATTCTTGGATGTAGTTATCTCAGATGCATAAACTCCCGCATCATCACTTCAGTGAAGTACAGGTTGGATCTCCTATACGTCCCCATTGAGTCATTCTTGAGTTATCAGGACAAATGGGATGCCCTAGTTGTTATATTGGGTACATTCCCCCATTTCAGCTGTGGAGATGATTGCTTTCTTAGAGACTTATTACAATCCACATTACTCGATCGAGGGATGTTTATTCACATTGATGGTCACAATCTCGATGATGTTTGCCAAGATGAGCCTTCAACAGAGCACGACCTCATAGGTTTGACTGTCCTACCATCCGTGACTCTTCAGTAGATTGAGATTGTAGTAGTTACCTTGGCGGACTATTCTCTTGTGACTCCCCAATGGATCATTCATTTGATACGACGATGCATTCCCCCCAACAGAGCATCTCGAGTCATAGGCATTTGGATTGTTATGACGCTTCACCAAGCCTCATGTTTTAGTCAGATGGGTTGTGAGACTATGTTCATAGTTGATTTGACCATTTCGACTTGCTAGCAAAGCATCCTTTGAGACTCATGGAGTCTATTTTAGACCATTTTCATGGATTGAGAGTTGTAGTAGCACGTTACACTAGTGCATATCCCCCCCTCATTATCTCCTTGCATTTTCAGTTCAACATTTAGAGTCGTCATGTCTATTTTCCGATTGGTGTTTAGAGTCGCATCTTCATATTGGTGTTCAGAGCCGCATCTTCAATTTGGCGTTCAGATCCATATTTTCATTTTGGGCATTTGATTACACCATCGCTTCTCGGTTTCAGCATTCAAATCCATCATCGATTCTCAGTTTCGGCATTCAGAGCCATCATCATTCTCAGTCTCGGCGTTCAGAGCCACTATCTCTTCTCAGTTTCGACATTCAGAGCCATCATCATTCTCAATTTCGGCGTTCAGAGCCATCATCATTCTCGGTTTCGGCATTCAGAGCCATCATCGCTTCTCAGTTTTGGCGTTCAGAGTCATCATTGCTTCTCAGCTTCGGTGTTCAAAACCATCAGCATTTTCAATTCGGCGTTCAGAGCCATCATAGTTCTTAGTTTCGGCGTTCAGAGTCATCATCACTTCTCAGTTTTGGCATTTAGAGCCATCATCGCTTCTTCAGTTTGGCATTCAGAGCCATCATCATTCTTCGTTTCAACATTCAGAGTCATCATCACTTCTTCAGTTTGGCGTTCAGAGCCATCATCATTCTCAATTTCGGCGTTCAAAGCCATTGTCGCTTCTCAGTTCCGGCATTCAGAGCCATCATCGTTTCTCAGTTCCTTCATTCAAATCCATTATCGCTTCTCTAGTTTGGCGTTCAGAGCCATCATCTTCTTCAGTTTGGCGTTCAAAGCCGCCATATCATCTCCAGTTTGGTGTTCAGAACCACCATTTTTTTTTTCAGTTGCCGTTCAAAGCCACCATATTTTCTTAGTTTGGTTTTCAGAGCCGTGTTTTCAGTTTGGCGTTCAGAGCCGCATCTCCAGTTTAGCATTCAGAGCCACCATCTCTTTTCAGTTTAGGGTTTAGAGCCTTCTTCTTCTTCAGTTTGGCATTCAAAGCTACATCTCCAGCTCGACGTTCAAAGTCACTATCCTTGCACCATTTGACGCATAGAGCCTTCATATTCTTCAGTTTGGGCGTTCAGAGTTGCCATCTCTCTACAGTTTGGTGTTCAGAACCACTTTCATTAGTTTGACATTCAGAGTCGTATCTTCAGTTTGGCATTTAGAGTCTTCGTTTGTTCACAGTTTGGCATTCATAGCCGTCATGATCTCTCTACAGTTTGGCGTTCATCGCCATTGTCCACATTCAGGTGTTCAGAGCCATTGTTCACATTCAGGTGTTCAGAGCCATCGTCCACATTCAGGCATTCGGAGCCATCGTTCACATTCAGGCATTCAGAGCCATCATCTCTCCATAGTTTGGCATTTAGAGCCGTGTTTTCTCAGCTTTGTCATTCATTGTCATGGCTCCTGGCATCCATATTCATCGGCATTGCACATCTCACCTTCATGGTTTTACATTCATCCTTGGTCTTTCTTCACCTCGTTACCTTGTGCTTGTCGCTCATTCATCATGCTCTTCTAGACTTCCTCTTCCCCTGCACATGACATGGTCCATTGAGTTCACGACCCATATCTCGATCATGTTGTTGGGCACCCTACACTTAACGTTCTCATGTAGTTCACATAGGGCAGTTCCCTTTGGACACATTCTTCCCTGTACTCTAGGGTGGTTCAATTGTTACTTATCTTCGATGTTGGTTTTTCGAGTCACTTGTGGAGACGTCTTAGAGGAAGTCTAGGTCCTTAGTGCAACCTTAGAGGCACTTTGAGAGATTCACTCTTCCTTGAGGATTAGAGCCCTTTTGTTCATCTATTGACCTGAGTGAGTTCGTGTTTTACTAGTGTCCCTTTGGGGGTCTACTTCGTTCTTCGGTAGAGTTCACTTCATCCCACTCACTTTTCACACTTTCTTTTCACTTTAGTGTTCATATTCCTTGCACTCGTGAACCCTACTAAAGATGGGCATATTTGTAGGCCCGCAAAGATGAGGGGACCTTTTTTTTTTTTTTTTTCTTTTTTCTTTCTTTCTTTTTTTATTTATTTATTTTTCGCTTCATTTCTTCTATTTGCCACCTCGAGATTGAGCGACATGGGATGGCTAGATGGGACTGATGGAGTGAGTCATTCTTAGGAAGCCCAAATAGCTTGAGGTGATTCTCTAGGGGGATAGAGGAGCTGGTGCTAGAGGTCGGTGACAGAGGGATATTTTTGTGGGCTTGGGGAGCAAGCTAGAGGGGAAACAAGACAGCTTGGAGAGAAACTAAGGCAAGTAGGAGAGCTGGAAACGGGGGGGAAGAGTCATTTCAAGCAAAAACAAAGGAGTTTGTCATTTTGGGTCTAGGTATGACTTCCACATGCTTCATGTATCTTATTTCGGATTATTCTACTCGATTTTCTTGCTGATTTTTTGGATTCAATTGGGTGCTTGAAGGTTTATATTTGGTGTTATGCATATTTATGAAATTCCAAAACTGTTTTTATTTATTTATTTATTTATTTTTCATGTATCTTCATTGATTCTTTCTGGGTCCATTTATGAACAACTTGAGTGTTCCTTTGTTTTATGAATGTTTTGAATATGGACCCTCATTCCCTGAACTTAATGTGCCGAAGTCATGTTCTCAATCCCCTTTGATCCCACTTATGTTCAACTCTTTGATCTTTATAAAATAGAGTTAGAATTAATAGTTTTGTTTTTTTTCTTCTTCTTTCATACATGCTCTGTTTTCTCTCATTGTATCCTCTGTTTTTTGTATTCCTGGAGTGAGTATCATGTTTGGGTTGGCTGATTGGATTGGGTTGCTTCTGAGGGAGTTTAGCATCTGGGTCTTAGGGGGCCATTATCAGGTTGCCTATTAGATGAAGAACTAGAATGAGCTACTATGGCTTCCACAAACTGCAGATTCGGGATGAAAACAGGAGCATACTGAGCGGAGGCGATGTCGAGCGAAGAAGCTCCAGCCGAAACAGTGTTGAAGGTCAGGGAACCAAATGGAGAAAATGCAACCTTTGGATCTATTAGAGACCTTGGTTCGCACCACTGGTGGCATGAAAGAGAAAACCGACGGGGAGGAATCTTCACCATGCGCAGCCATGCCGGCTGCCCAAGATGTTTCACAAGAATGCAAGGAACTTGACATTACTGTTCTTCATGTCAAGCTTCATGCCGCTAGAGGAAATAAGACTAAGACACCTGGTCCTGGTGCCCAGTCCGCTCTCCAAGCCCCTTGCTCGTTCTGGAATGAGAATGTGGCTGTAACCCCATTTCCCACTCATTCATCCCTATTCTCATTCACGTGCAGGCATCCTAAAACATTCTCCCAAGCCTTCTCATAATAAGATGCATATCCACTTCTCTCACTAACCTACACCACCTAATACCTATAAACCCATTCATTTCTTACACCTGAGAGCCATTGTGTTTTCTTTTATTATTATTATTTTCTTGCTTGGAAATCATTACATGGTAGTGAAGTCAATGGAAGATTTTTTTGGTGGGCCATCCTGGAATATATATGCCCATTTTCTTTTTGTCTCACACATTTTCAAAAATTATTTTCTTAAAATAACTTTCAAAATCCCAAATTTTCAATCACTTCAATCTTCAAATCAATTTTTCAAAAATTCTAACTTCCAAATTTTACTTTATTTTATTTTACTTTTTTAAATGTCATCTTCAAATAAAATTTCCAAAAATTCTAGTTCCAAAATTTAATTTTTAAAATGTCCTCTTAAATAAATCTTCCAAAAAAAAAAAATTTTGATTTCCAAATTCAATTTCCAAATTCCAAATTTCCAATTTTCGTAATTATTTACCCAACCATTATTATTTTCGTCATTATTATTATTTCATTCATTTATTTATTTACTTATTCATTTATTCAAAATTCCATCTCTAAATAATTCTTCAAATTTTCAATCTCTAAATTTAATTTCCAATTTCCGAAATTCCAATTTTCGCATTATTTATTTAATCATTATTATTTTCATTATTATTATTATTATTATTATTATTATTATTATTATTCTATTTATTTATTTATTTTAAAATTACATCTTTAAACAAATTTTCAAAATTCCGACTTCCAAATTTAATTTCCAATCTAAAAAATTCTAATATTCACGTTCATTTATTTAATTATTATTTTCCTTATTTTTATTATTCTACTTATTTATTTATTTTTAAAAATTCCATCTTTAAATAATTTTTCAAAATTTCAACTTCCGAATTTAATATCCAATTTCAAAAATTCCAATATTCACATTCATTTATTTAATTATTATTTTCATTTTTTTATTATTCTATTTATTTCAATATTCACGTTCATTTATTTAATTATTATTTTCCTTTTATTATTTTACTTATTTATTTATTTTTAAAATTCTATTTTTAAACATTTTTTCAAAATTCTGACTTCCGAATTTAAAATCAAAATTTAAAAATTCCAATATTCACGTTCATTTATTTAATTATTATTTTCATTTTTTTATTATTCTATTTACTTATTTATTTATTTATTTTTAAAATTCCATCTTTAAACAATTTTTCAAAATTCCGACCTCCAAATTCAATTTCCAATTTCCAAAATTCCAATTTTCATATTTATTTATTTAAATCATTATTATTTTCGTTATTATTATTTTATTTATTTATTTATTTAATTTTAAAATTTTCATCTTTAAATAATTCTTCAAAATTCTGATTCCTAATTTCCAAAATTCTGATTTTCACATTTATTTATTTAATCATTATTATTATTATTTTATTTATTTATTCATTTTTAAAATTCTATCTTTAAATCATTCTTCCAAAAATTCTGATTTCCAAATTCTAATTCCCAATTTCCAAAATTTCAATTTTCACATTTATTTATTTAAACATATTATTTTCGTTATTATTATTATTATTTTAAATCCTATCTTTAAGTCATTCTTCCAAATTCCGGTTTCCAAATTTAATTTTCAATTTTCAAAATTCCAATTTTCACATTTATTTATTTAATCATTATTAATTTCGTTATCATTATTATTATTATTTTATTTTTTATTTTTAAAATTTCATCTTCAAATAATTCTTCAAAATTCCAATTTTCAAAACTTCCATTTTTAAATAATTTCCAAGTTTTCAATTTTCATAATTTAATTTTCAAAACTCCAATTCTCAAATAATTTGCTAATTTCTTTCAAATTTAATTTCCAAAGTTCCAATTCTTTAATTTAATTTTCAAAACTCTAATTCTCAAATAATTTTAAAAATTCCAATTCTTTCAAATTTAATTTCCAAAATTCCAATTATTAAATTTAATTTCCAAGACTCCAATTTTTAAATAAATTTCAAAAATCCAGTTTTCTCTCGAACAGTTTTAATTCCACTTCGGTTATCAAATAATCTTCTGATCCTCTTAATTTTAATAAGCGTGAATGAATTTTTCATAATTCTAAAATAATGGAATTTATGATATTAATTCATGCAAAATAAATTGGGCTTTGGTGAGGACCTTATATATGAGATTTCTCTCCTGATTGTTAATTGCTATGCCTATGAATGTTGTTTGATTTTTGTTCTAATCTTTGACATGCATGCGATATATTTTGTATTTGTTATTGTGCACTAACTCTGTTTCATGATAGCGCTTTATTACTTACTGCCAAGGTATGCTATCGCCCTCACTTTGTTCATTTATTCATTATCATGACTTGCTTTTGATTTGTGATCACTTTAGCATCCATTAATTTCCTTACCAATTGCTATGCTTGCTTCATCTTATTAGTATAAACCCGTTTTTAGGGACTTAGAGGGGTGTTACGATCTTTACCGTACCTTCCTGATAAGTGACCTGACTTCCAAACCCTGACTCGGTTTTTCACAGACTTGTTTTTCCAAATAAGGAGTCACACTTAGGGTTTTTCTTTCTTATTTTGTTTTCCCTTTAAAAAAAATAAAACAAAAATAAGTGGCGACTCCAAGTCTTTTTCTAAAAATCAAATTTTCACCAAATAAATGAAAAAACGAGTTTCGCCATCGAGTGGGAATGCATCGAGCCAACATGCAGGGTCCACATACAACCTAGACTATTATTCAACAAAATGCTAGCAACTTGTATTTGGGTATAGTGTAGAAAAAATAAGAAAGAAATTATTATGAAAATTAAAAAAAAAAAAATATTCTTGATGTTTTTCAATAAAAGAAATAAGAAATGTATGGAAAATCATTTTTTTTTCACAATTTAATTTTATTTCTCTCAAATTTTTCATCTACATAGACTAAAAAAGTTTTATTCACTATGTTTTATTTTAAATTTTATTTTTCTTTCTAATTTCTTTTTTCAAACTTTTCAATATAACTAAATATATTATTTTTTAAAAACATAAAGTGATTTAGAGTCTGAATTACTAATTTTTATAAGAGAAGCAAATATCAAGATTTTTAAGAACCATGCAAACAAGAGGATTATAAAAGGAATTTTATTGAAAGTAGAGTCAATTATTCTCTCATTAGCATACGATATATAAAATATGGACCTGATTATGCATAGTAAGAGAGTATTTAGTAAAACTTAATCATTATTACTTAATGACGTAAGTTGATTTTAAGTTAAATTATATTTAAGTTGTTAGTTTAAAACTTATTACTTAATTTTTACTTTAAATATTAATTTTGCTCGATAAAATTAATTTAAAATTTATTTTAAATTATCAAATTGATATATTTATCCTCATAAATTATAACTATGGTAAAAGAGTACGAGTAACAATGGAGATCGTGCAGTAACAAAAGAGATTGTTGAGATAATTAGGACAAATGATGATAGGGGTATAAGCACTACAAGAAAAAAGTGAAATAATTGGCAAAACTGAAAAAATCGAGAAACTGATCCAAATCAACCAAATATGATCATATTAGTTAGGTTTTCAAGAATAAAAAAGGTCGGTTTGGATTGAGAATTTTGAAAACCGATTTTGTTGATTAAGTTTTCGATTTTTATGTCTCCTGGCCGATAAAAACGAAATCAAACCGATGTCCTAAAACTTATATATAATTGTTTGATATTTGATAAAAAGTAATTCACTGTTTTTATATTATGGTTAAAATAATTTTAAATGCATTTAATATATTTTTAACATCAAATTCAAGTTCGTTTTAATTAATTTTAAAAACAAATTAGACTTTAGGCCTAATATAAACTCAAATTAATAGGATTTAGACTCAAAACAAATACAAATCTACAACTAGGTTTAGGATTAAAAAAAGGTTAATAAGTTGGGTAAAAAATGATCCACAAAAACTGAACCAAACCGACCTCAAAAGGTTTGGTTTGGTTTTTTTACTCCAAATTTGGTCAGTTCGGTTTTTATCACATATAAAACTGATTATATCACTTTGGTTCATTTTTTTTATTCAAAAATCTATCAAACTGACTTTATGTACACTCCTAAATAAGGATTAAAAAAAGATAAAATGAAGATACAAATTTAAGAATAAATTAATTATTTTTTCTTATTATATAAAATTGTTTGTTACTTTAAGTCATATCATTAAATTATTTTACTAAACATACTTAATTTATTTAATAACTTAAATTAAATTATTAAGTTGGTTTAGCTAACTCCCACCAAGTATAATTTCTTTTATACACTTTTTGAATATTTAAAGATGGAGAAGTTCAAGAAGACCGTGGGACACGAGGGAGTATTTAGAGATGGAGAAGATGAAGAGGACTGTGGGACGCAAAGATATGATAGGGCATAAGGAAGCCTATACACTAGCTTTGGTTGAGATGACTTTCTAAAGTAAAATATATTAGATGATTGTCTTAATTTTGACATATTAAAGGAGTCTTACGCATCATCGAGTGTACGTGTGGAAAAATCAGGTAGACGATAGAGACATATGTCATCGAGAAATGAAAAGCAGATTTGATGGAATTTGATCAAAAGGTAAGGATTATCGGAAAAGATTTCTCAAATTTTTATAAATACAAAACAAGCTTCCTTAGTATTGGGGCACACAAGTTTATGTATCACTCAAGTTTGTTAGATTCAATTCTACACACTCCCCTTTGCTTGAGTTGGAGTTGGCAGCTGATTTAAGAAATCCACCTAACTTAATGTTAGTCAATCATGCAAGAGGCCAGCAAGGGGTTAGGGGTGGAAGAATCCTAGGTATGTAGTTGGACAAAGATCCAGTCTGTAATGCCAAAGTGTAATTGGGGATTATTTTATCAAAGTGTAACCAGAAATATTAAAGAAAACCAAAGTTGTGGTAATAGAGTGAAGAAGGGTAGTCAATGAATGAATGGAGTTGTGCATTGGAGTGTATTAAATGGTCAAAACCAACCGAAGTGGCTTGTTCTCAAAATGGCCAACACCCCATTTTCAAGGCCATGGCCCCCTGCATGTTTAGAATCATGGGCTCATGCTCTCCCCTCATTTTGCTTTGTCCCTTTCCCTCACAACAAACTTTGTGTAATCAAATCTTGGCCCCTCTGGTGCTACTGCTCCCCCAATATACATGAACTTCTCCTCAAACATTACCTATATGCCTTGGCCCCCTCATGTTTGATGGATAAACTCTAACATCCCCCCCTTCCCCCACCTCCTCATAAAATCTTTGTCTCTCCTTCTTAATTCTGATGAATAATGACCCATTAGTTCAAATTTTTTCTTTAACAATAATCGGATTTTTACCATATCGGCTTAAAACCGATATTATGGTATTTGATATCACATCTTTTACAATGTAATGAGCCAATTACCAAAAGAGGGTTGGATCTTAGGCTAGAACTCAAGTATAACTAGGATGAGGAACAATTAAAGAAATGGAGAAAGAGGCTGGGCCCAATGGAGTCAGCCTAGAAAAAGGACAAGAACATGAACACATGCCCACATGGGGTTTGCACATGAGGGTCAAGACAAGGAGTCCAAACCAAACTCCACTGGACCCCTACACTTCCACAATATTACAATATACCCTAATACCCACCCACTCATTTTTAATTTTAATTTTATTTTTAAATTTTAAATTTTATTTTCATGGATTTTCACTGTTTTCATCCAAATCCAATCATCAAAATCATTGCCATTGTGTGATATCTTAAGGTACCCATGATGGGTTGGTTATTTTCAACCTCCGTTTTTTTATATTTATGGGTATCAGCTCTAAGACACCAGCCTAAGCCAAAGCTATATTCAGAGATTTAATTACCAATTAATTAATCATATTAGTAGATGATTGGACATTGAATAGAGAATCTCCCCCCGAATTGCCAGGCTTCCATCTGGTATTAACCTACCAGTTTGTAGATATAATAAGATATAAGTTTATGGTATGGACTTCCACTAGCTGTTTAATCTATAGCGGTTTTTATTAGCAAGACTTTCGTTGGTGTAAACTGTTTAATATTATGCTTGGTTCTAAGAAAATATTAAATAATAATAATTTTTCTTTTTCAATTATTATGCATTTTTAAATTATTTAATCTTTATATAAATTTTTTTTTTAAAGTTTCAATTGGTTTATAAAAATAATTTATTCACTTTATATTTAATTTTTATTTTTCTTTATTTCTACTTTCCCTTTACAAAAATGATTTTAGGGAGTGACTCAAGATCAATGCAAGTGAAAGAAAAATTGAACTCAAAATGATAGAACATTTGGTTTTTTGGAAAGTCATTCTTTCTAAAAGGGGATGTTAGTGTCTTAAAGATATAATCTACACTTGATATTATTAGAATAGCCTTGAAAATATCATATTTGTTAAGCAAAAATATAGAAGCACTCCTATGAATGTGGAAAATATATTAGATTAGTCGACTCAAATTGGAATTGTCAAGTCATTTATAACTGTTTAGTCAAAACAAAAATTCATTTTATTTTGATGGAATCGACTAGTTTCGTTTTTTTGTTGTATATGATGTCTTAAAGATAGAATCCTTCCGAGCGACATATTTAGTATCTTTAAGGATACAATCTCTTCAATAGCCACTACTAACAATTAGAAATAAAGGAATACATTGCATTTTCGATTATTCATAACATTCTCTTCATTCCTTTTCTATATAGCCATTCATCTTCAAAAAGTCCAATCAATAACCATTTATAGCAATTAAGTCTATTCGAGCATTTGTTGAATCAAACGTTTAAGAGAGTATAAGTCATTAAGTGGTTTATTGTTTTTTGTCATTTGGAATATTAATATTAAAAGAAAGTGGGTGTTGTATCTTAGGAGACACATTCAACCTATTATTATGGGTTTTATTTTATTGTTCTATTTTATTTTTGAAGATTTTCTTGTAGAAAATAGAATTCCATCTATTTATTAGTGTGGATGATACTAAACATAACCTATAATGAAAATGAATTTTTGATATTTGGTTTACCATAAAAAAATAAAAATAAATTTAATTAAAATTAGTTAATATTTAATTTTTATACAAGACAAGTAAATGAAAAGAGTTTAAACAAACATACCCAAATAATTTGCTAACTTTAATTTTTTTTCTTGACTTTTTTTTCCTTCTATTTTTTCCTTTATTTTATTTTATTTTTATTTTTTAAAAAAAAAAAACTAGAGGAAAGGTTATTATTTTGGATATAAACTAAAAAATCGCCTTAATAGTATTTTTTATCATATATTATATAATAAAAAAGTAATTTTAAAAGAATTATTTACCAAGTGATTGTCTTAAAATAACTCTAACCAATTCCTTTTTTTTTTTTTTTAAGTTTTATCAAATATCTAAAAGTCTTATGAAAAAAAAAAAAAGCTTTCAAACATGATAAAATAATTCTAATTTCTTTGAAAATCGCATATTCTATTCAAACTAACGTTTTGAGCCAAACGAATATTTTTTTTACTTCTTTTGAAATTGTTGTTCAAAATAACATTTTTCTCTCTCATACTTTATCTTTAATTATTTTTGAATTTGATTAAAATCACAGTTTCAGTACGTATTTGAAACCGCATTTTAAACCTGCGGTTTCTAAATTTGCACAAAATCGCATTTTCAATATGTAATTTCATGTTAATTAAAAAGATGACCGACTAATTTGTACAATAATATCAAAATATGCCTAAAAATAATATTTGTTTGAAAGAAAGGGCATTTTGACCCAAAATTCCAAAATCACCCGGAACTCAGTCTAAAAAGGGATGCCTGGTGTATTTGTGAGTTCTTCTTGTAAGGCTTCCCATCTGTTACCACACATTGCCATCAGGTTTCTCTTTAGAGGCCTCATATTTTACCTTTCCAATATTCCTATGGGTCAAGCCCTTTCTCCAATTTTCTCACTCATTTCCTCCTTTTTCTTGGCCTATTGCAGTTTGAAATTTGAACCCACCACTCTACTTTAAGATGGGCACCAAAAAGTGTAACAACTGTGGTGAATTTGACTTATAAACACCACTTTTTCTCAATTCACTGCATCAGTGAGTCTTTTAAGCTTGAGCACTTGAATTAACCTTAAGAATATTTTTTATTGGCCTCTGTGGTCACCCTCATAGACCCCACTTCTCACAAAGCTTAACGGTCCAAAACTTGACACAAACGGGAGGGAGGGGCCACAATCATTCACCAAATATTCAAACATTTGCAGCAAATATATAATGGCCTCACCCCACCATGCCATCCATATTCCATATTTAATGTATAAGATTACATTTTTAAAATCCTTATTCTAAGTACTGGATCCTTATATAAAATAGAGTGATATTTTGGGCAGAAACCAAGGGTATTTTGGTAGGACTATGGGCTATAAAATGAGGAGATGCATGTATTGATGTTCCCCATGCACAATCTCTCCTCTCTCTCTGTGCTTTAGTACTCTTATATACAGAGTTTCCAAAAGACTTTGAGAAGAAAAAAGAGAGAAAAAGAAAATGGTTTCTAAGGTGGATGAGGCCATGAAGAAGAGTGGCAAAGAGCTATATCAGCATCAGCAGCAGCAGCAGATGCAGAAGCTGCAGATACAGTACTGCAACAAAGGAAAAGCTAGCAAATTCAAGAGGAGCAGCTCCAATCTTGAAGAGGATGGTGCTTCCTCTGCTATTCTATTGCTTGCTTGCATAGCCTGTGCTCCCTCATATCCATAGCTATATATGTTTTAGAGATGCATAAACCATTACTTTTCCTTTTCCTTTCTTTTCATATCCTCCTCCTCTTTCTCTCTCTGTCTCTCTCACAGAGAGTAACTGGTCTTTAGTTATGCCTTTTCTCACTTCTCTTTCTGTATGAGTTCAAATTTTATGCTTATTAATTGCTTACATATTGATTTCATCTCATGTAATTTCTCCATGTTCTTGGATTAATTTCTGATTTTCTTACTTATTATGGATAATTTGTGAGAAAAAAAGGGAGGAAGTCAATTGGGTACTCTGAATTTGTGTGCAAAAATTGAACCACAAACCGGAAACTAAGAAAGTTGTGTCCCTTAAAAATGGTAGAAGGCTGACTGGAAATACAATTTCTCTTGGGAGATTTTCATGAAAACAGAGGAAGCCTGAGAAATTTATGGTTTCTGAACCCATTTTGTGGGAAACACAAAGGCAATGCTACAGTGTCCTCTTCCTCCTTTGAAAACAACTTGAAAAAATGGAGACAAGAAAGCAAAAAACACTACTTGTATAACAGATGACAAAGCCCTTCTGTAACCAATAATTGGGGGCTTCTGATGAAGCACAGGCTGTTTACTGTAACACACACATGGGGTCGAAGAGTGGCTGTTAACTGAGGCATCGAATGCGAAAAACCCGGGCCATGCACTCTATAAGCCTGTAGCCCCTGTAGAATTGTGTCCTCCTCCACCAGGAAATGTACTAATGGATAATAAGATTGTAAACAAGGACAGGCACAACACAATGAAATGAGTAGTTGGGGTATATGAATTTCCCACAGAGATTGGATTTTTCATTTGTATTTTACCTGGGATTTCATGTGGATGTCCAAAGAATTTTGTATCACTCCATAGGGTTGATCAAATTAAGGCAGTACCCTACAATGCTGTATTGAAGCTCATTCATGTTATTGGACCATATCAGAATTTGCTACGAGATTAAGGCATGGGCCTGAAGGAACTGATTGATGGCAAATCATAATCACAATGGGAAATGTATAATTCAGGGGTCATTGACAAATATAAACATTCCCTAAAAAGTATATTTCCTTTATATGTCAATGGCTATCTAGTATTGCATAACAATATCACAAGAAGATCCAGTTCTTGTTCACACAAACTGTAAATTTCTTATTCGAAACATCCCCTCCATTTAGGACTTTTTTATTATTCAATTTTCTAGTCTGCAGGTCCTAGAACTAACATTTTTCATTAATGTCATGTGCTATCCTAAGAGTCTGATTTAGCTTTAGAAAATTTACGTCCAATATCTACTGTAAGATCTTTTCTTGGACGCCAAACACCCTTGAACTGAGTCAACTGATACCCTATTTCAAAGAAAAACAACCCATAAAACATGTATGTATGCTGAGGATATGCTATAATCCGATGGGAATGAGTTCATTTATGGTGTTGTAGCAGAGCAGAATTTCACTGTTCTTTTCAAATTGAATCTTGAGGCATGACTTGAATATGAGAGAAAAGAATGAAAACCAATATGTGGCATGAATCATGATCCTTTAAAGTTATTTTCTTCTGTTGAAACCATTAAAAACTTTCAGATACCATGTGTGCTCAAATGCCAGCAAATCAACATTCATAATTTCATAATCAATCCTAGAACAGTTGCATTGGTCCTCAATTAAGCTAAGAGTTGATACATGGGAAGCTTGAATCAGTTCTCACTGCGCTGGGATCTTTCCTAGACATCAGTAATGCTTATCTGAACTGCAAGTTGCTTATTAATGATTTCGATTATGTTCAGCTCCCATTCAAATCCATCCCCTTGGGCATGATTACCCTTAATCATCTTTGAAGATGATTACACATCCTTAGCTTGAGCTCTTTGAATTGTTTGCAGAATCTACAGATTCTCTTCAAATCTACCTGTACACTTGTTCACACAATCAGAAAAATCAAAACCAAATGAAAAACAAATGAACAACTAAAAGGGTAATCAAGTAAAGATAGAAATCAAAATGAACCAAAATCAAAATCGTAAGCCTACTCTACTATGGTGCTAGCCCCCAGACTAGCTGATTGTCTTGCTCTTCTTCCTGACTTTCCATAGGTAAATTGGATTAATTCTTCCACTTTGATTTCCTTCTTAATGCTTCAAACATGGGCTGGTAAAGATACTCTGCAAAACAGCCAAGTTTGTATTCAGGTCAAATATATCCACAATCAAATTTTCATCTCTTGCCACAATTTCAGTTGACTTCCTCATGGGACACTGCATCTATTAGAGAAAGTTAATGTTTGTCTTTAATTTAAAAATTAATATTTGTCTATTTATTGTTAGTTTGAATTATAGTAGAATATAGAGTTTGAACTAGAGTAGAAGTTTATTATTAATTTGAATTAGAATAGAAGATAGAGTTTGAATTATAGTAGAACTCGAATGTTATTTTGATATAAATATTCATCACCGTCAATAAGAATGCAGTGCCATGTTTTCTCTAAAAGAAAATAGAGAGAGAAGGATCAAACCACACAACTTACAACATATAAGCCTTAAAATTGAAAAAAAAACCAATGAAAGAAAGAATAGTGATTAGTGACCAATAAAAATGACTTTGAAAGGAAAATTAGTATAGTCAAGAATTACTTTAAGATTATAAGAAGAAAATTTTGGTAGGTTTGAACGAGGCAAATTTGAAACTCTTGGTTGTATATAGGTATTGAAACCAAGATATTGCATTAGAGGCCATAGGGAAGGAGGCATTGATACACCAGGTAGGGCTCAAAGCAAAGATTGCAGTGCAAATGATGAGGAAGCCCATTTGGTGGCAGGTGGGGGCGTGGGGGTGGGGGCATAGTATCCTTACCAATATTAGGCACAACAAGACCACTACCATTTGTAGTGGGAGGGGACGGTGCAAGGCCCTAGCCTTGTAGCCTAAATTCGCTCTATGTTGATATAAAGGTAGACTCTAGCTAATACCATCAAGAGAAAGAAGAATATAGAGAAATCAAGGAGAAAATACATTAGACTAGTTGTTTGGTTGGCAAGAAAACTAGAAAAAAGAACAAGAAAAAAAATCTTGAGAAATGAAAAAAAAAAAACCAATAAAAAATGATTTTGAAAAACTCATGATGAGTGTTGAGAAAATAATGTAAATTTACTGGAAGAATGAGTAAAAGTAAAAAGAACTAAGGTTTTCGATTAACCCTTGAGGAAGCTTTTAGAGAGAGAGAAAGGTAGAGTTGAAGGTGATAAAGAGGTAGAGGTTAAATTAATGGAATCAATATTGGTCGGAAGCAAAAGAGAAGAATAATGGATATGAAGAATTAAAAAATGATAAAGTGTAACACGCAATCAACCAACTTAATAAAAATATCATCAACAAAATGAATGACTAAAAGAATGGTATCTTGTATCAAAATTAGAATTCAAGCTAATCTAAAGGGAATTTAAACCAACAACCAATAATAAGATTTCATAGAGTGTTGATGGAGATTTAGGATAAAAACAATTTCTATTTAAGAAAATCAATTTTTATTATTAGTTTGAATTAGAGTATGAGATAGAGTTTGAATTAGAATAGAGCTTATCAAATGTTTTTTTGTATATAAATATTCATCATTATCAGTGAGAATGCAATGCCATATTTTCTCTATCTTTTTCTTTCTTTTTAACATCCTACTTTTTGGGATCTTTTAAAATATTGAAAAAGTTAAGTTTCAAATTCATATTTTCAAGTGAGTTGCATATGGCTGCATGATTTCACACCTAATTTGTGGCCTTCACCCCTCTGTTATTCTTCATCCCCAACTCCTCAATTCTCCTTGTCAACACATCACATTTGGGTTGTAAATCTATTTCTGCTTTCAGTTTCAAAATATCCTCACTAGTAGTGAAGTTTTGTTGTAATGGAGCAAAAGAGTTTAGTTGAGGAACAAGGATATCCTAGGACCTTGATTATTTGCCACAAATTCTAAAAATTATGTTGCTCTCTTAGGTTCTTGATTTATAAAATTTCCACCAACATGCTTTTCATTGCCTTCTTGTTTTTTTTAGGGTTAGGGCAATCAACATCGATGTGTCATTTCCTCTACAATTATAACATTCAACTTGAGGATAAATGAGCCTTTATTTTCATTTTTGTTCTTAGAGAGATTTTTCTTTCTTTTTTTAGTGTTCTTTTAAGTTAGCTTTCTTTTGTAATTTCATGTAATTTTTTAATTTCTTAGTGAACATTGAAATTTCAGAAGGAGTAAGAACTAGTTCACTCTCATCTTTAGATTCATTCTTTTTAGAGGTCTTTATGGCTACCCCTCTAAGTTTTATGGAGGATAGAAGAGTTATCTCATAGGCTTGTAGGGAACCTATTAACTCATCTATTCACATTATGTCAATATTTTTACTCTTCTCAATGGTGGTCACCTTACACCTAAATCTCTCTAGGAAATACCTAAATATCTTTTGGACCACTTTGGACTTAAGAATCTTTTTTTCCTAATTTAAAGTAAGAATTAAAATATGATTGCATTTAGTGTAGGACTTAGAGAAAGGCTTATCTTTATTCATTTTAATACTTTCAAATTTATCATTTAGTATGTGCAACTTGGATAATTTGTGGGGATCAAGTGTTCGGATTGAGCCTTGGAGAGTATGACATGATATAATAGATTGAGATTTATTTATAAATTTATTTATTTATGCTTCTTGGTTTCCTTATATAATCTCATTTGTATTAATTGGTTATTTGAGCATACATACTTACATCACTTGCATTGTGCATGACTTAGGTACGTTAGGAGTTGCACAGAGGATCCAAGTCATGGGTTCCTTGCAAAGTGATGAGTTGTCCATAGTTGGTTCATGGATTTAGGCAATCAATTTGAGATTGTAGTGCACTATTTCTTAATTAAAGGGATGCCTTATCTTAGTCATCGAGATGGTTTTAC
The DNA here is from genome assembly GCF_030704535.1 of Vitis vinifera. Lineage (NCBI taxonomy): Eukaryota > Viridiplantae > Streptophyta > Magnoliopsida > Vitales > Vitaceae > Vitis > Vitis vinifera. The sequence goes on along the minus strand of NC_081821.1, from coordinate 13,082,524 downwards.
CATAGTAAGTGCACTAGTGTGTATGATGCACACTAGACAAGACCTATGATGAATTATGATGTAAAGTTATCAATCATTATGATTCACCAAATTACTATATTGCATGGATTCTCAACATCAAGAGGATATTGAGTCCGTGCCTAAGTCGATAGAATTCTTCAACCTATGGGTGAGACCCTAATTTGGTCACAAATCCCTATAGATTGGGTCATTGTTGCTGGAGGCTGGTGGTAACAGACATTCTCAATTAAGGCACCATAGCTCACCTCACCATGCCATCAATATTCCATATTAAATTTATAAGATTACTTTTATAAGATTCTTATTCTAAGTACTGGATCCTAATATAAATTTAGTGATATTTTGGGTAGAAACTAAGGGCGTTTTAGTAGGACTATGGGCTATAAAATGAGGAGATGCATGTATTGATGTTCCCCATGCACAATCTCTACTCTCTCTCTGTGCTTTAGTACTCTTATATACAGAGTTTCCAAAAGACTTTGAGAAGAAAAAAGAGGGAAAAAGAAAATGGTTTCTAAGGTGGATGAGGCCATGAAGAAGAGTGGGTGAGATTAATATCAGCATCAGCAGCAGTAGCAGCAGATGCAGAAGCTCCAGATACAATACTGCAACAAAGGAAAAGCTAGCAAGTTCAAGAGGAGCAGCTCCAATCTTGAAGAGGATGGTGTTTCCTTTGCTATTCTATTGCTTGCTTGCATAGCCTGTGCTCCCTCATATCCATAGATATATATCTTTTAGAGATACATAAACCATAACTTTTCTTTTTCCTTTTTTTTCATACCCTCCTTCTCCTCTTTCTCTCTCTGTCTCCTTAACAGAGTAACTGGTCTTTAGTTATGCCTTTTCTCACTTCTCTTTTTGTATGAGTTCAAATTTTATGCTTATTAATTGCTTACATATTGATTTCATTTCATGTAATTTCTCCATATTCTTCGATTAATTTCTCATTTTCTTACTTATTATAGATAATTTTATGAAAAAAAAGGGGAGGAGGTCAATTGGGTACTTTGAATTTGTGAGCAAAAATTGAACCACAAACCAGAAACTAAGAAAGTTGCGTCCCTTAAAAATGGTAGCAATTCATTGAAAAGAAGGCTGACTAGAAATACAATTTCCCTTTGGAAATTTTCATAAAAACAGAGGAAGCCCTGGAAATTTATGGTTTCTGAATCCCTTTTGTGGGAAACACAAAGGCAATGCCACAATGTCATCTTCCTCCTTTGAAAACAATTTGAAAAATGGAGAAAAGAAAGAAAAAACACCACTTTTATAACAGGTGACAGAGCCCTTGTCCGTAACCAATAATTGGGGGCTTCTGATGAAGCACATGCTGTTTACTGTAACACACACATGGGGTCGAAGAGTGGCTGTGTATTGAGGCATCGAATGCGAAAAACCCGGGCCATGCACTCTATAAGCCTGTAGCCCCTGTAGAATTGTGTCCTCCTCCACCAGGAAATTGTACTAATGGATATTAAGTTTTGTAAACAAGGACAGGCACAACACAATGAAATGAGTAGTTGGGGTATATGAATTTCCCACAGAGATTGGATTTTTCATTTGTATTTTACCTGGGATTTCATGTGGATGTCCAAAGAATTTTGTATCACTCCATAGTGTTGATCAAAGTCAAGGCAGTACCCTACAATGCTGTGTTGAAAGTTCATTCATGTTTTCGGACCATATCAGAATTTGCTACGAGATTTAAGGCATGGGGCCTGAAGGAACCGATTGATGGCAAATCAAAATCACAATGGGAAACGTATAATTCAGGGGCAATGAACAAATTCAAACATTCCCAAAAAAGTATATTTCCTTGATATATCAATGGCTATCTACTATTGCATAACAATATCACAAGAAGGATCCAGTTTTTGTTCACATAAACTGTTAAATTTTTTATTGGAAACATCCTCCATTTAGGAACTTTTTACCATCCAATTCTCTAGTCTGCAGGTCCTAGATATAACCAACATTTTTCATAGTCTCATGTGCTGTCCTAAGAGTCTGATTTAGCTTTAGAAAATTTACATCCAATATCTACTGTAAGATCTTTTCTTGGACACCAAACACCCTCGAACTGAGTCAACTGATACTATATTTAGAAGAAAAATAAGCCATAAAATATGTATATATGCCGAGGATATGCTATTATCCAATGGGAATGAATTCATTTATGGTGTTGTAGCAGAGCAGAGTTTCACTACTCTTTTCAAATTGAATTTTCAGGCATTACTTGAAAATGAAAGAAAAGAATGAAAAACAAGATGTGGCATGAATCAAGATCCTTCAAAGTTATTTTCTTCTGTTGAAATCATTAAAAACTTTCAGATTCCATGCATTCCTGAAATGCCAACAAATCAACATTCATAATTTCATAATTAATCCTAGAACACTTGCTTTGTCCTCAGTTAAGCTAAGAGTTGATACATTGGAAGCTTGAACCAGTTCTCATTGAGAATGGATCTTTCCTAGATATTGAGAATGCTTATGTGAACTGCAAGTTGCTTATGCATGATTTCAATTATGCTTAGCTCCCATTCAAATCCACCCCCTTGGGTATGATTACTCTTAATCATCTTCGAAGATGATCACACATCCTTAGCTTGAGCACTTTGAATTGTTTGCAGAACCTACAGATTCTCTCCAAATATACCTGTACACTTGTTCACACAATCAGAAACATCAAAACCAAATGAAAAAAAAATGAACAACTAAAGGGTAATCAAGTAAAGAAAGAGATCAAAACAAACCAAAATCAAAATCTTAAGCCAACTCTACTATGGTACAGAAACTATGGTGCTAGCCACCAGACTAGCTGATTGTCTCGCTCTTCTTCCTGACTTTCCACACCACAGGTAAATTGAAATTATTCTTCCAGTTTGATTTCTTTCTTAATGCTTCAAACTTGAGCTGGTAAAGATACTCTCTGCAAAACAGCCAAGTTCCGCAATCAAATTTTCATCTCATGCCACAATTTCAGTTTTAGCTTGGTCATCCACATATGCTAGTAGTACCAGTGGTTAAACTAAACAGACTTCCTCATGGGACACCTCATCTGTTAGAGAAAGTTAATGTTTGTCTTTAATTTAAATATTAATATTTATCTATTTATTATTAGTTTGAATTAGAGTAAGAGATAGAGTTTTGAATTAGAATTGAATTCAAGTGTTATTTGTATATAAATAATCATCATCATCAATGAAAATTCAATGCCATATTTCCTCTAAAAAAAATAATAAATAAGGATCCTACCACAACTTGCAATATAAACCTCAAAATTGAAAAAAAAAAAAACCCAATGAAAATAGGAAAGAATAGTGATTCATAAGAATGGCTTTGAAAAGAGAAGTAGTGTGGTCAACAATTGTTTAGGATTTGATGAAGAAAATTTTGGCAAATTTGAACCAGGCAAATTTGGAGCACTTAGCCGTAAAGAGACAATAAAACCAGGATATTGCCTTGAAGGCTCTAAGGAAGGAAGCATTGATAGACTAGGCAGGGGTTGAAGCAAAGATTGCTAGTGTAAAAAGCTCATTACCATTTGTGGTAGAAGGAGACAGTGCAAGACCTTGAGTCTTACACCCTAAATTTGCTCCATGTAGAAAAATGAGGTAACGGTGGATTGGATTTAGGTTGAGTGCCTTGAGTTAGAGGTAAGGTTAAGTTTGAATTGATTGTTTTTTTTTTTTTCTAATTCAGATTGGACTTGGGTTATTCATCAACCTGACCAACCCACCTAAGTTGTAACCCTAGTTTTCAAATATATTGTCTTAATCATGCAAAATAACACCAAGATAAATTTTGGTATTTTGAAATTTTAAAAAATATATTAAATAATAATAATTTTTCAAATATCTTTATTTTAATTATATAAAACAAGCAAAAGTAAATTATTATCTTGTTAAAATTATTAATTTTCAAATATTTTGTATTAATTATATAACGTAGAAGAAACAAATAATTATTTTTTGCAAGGATAAATGTTGGTTATTAACACATAATAATATTAAGGCATTAAAAAAATTAACACTTGACAACATTCAAACATTAAAAAAAACAAGTAATTTAATTCTTAATAAGATTAAATTCTACATAGAGTTAAGTAAAATTAAAATTCATTTAATTAAACCAAAACACAAAGGCCATCTTAGTTCCACCTTTCTAAATGAAAGCAAAGGAATGTACCATTTGTTTTTGAATTTCTTTTATCTAGACATTATATTTCTTTTTCTTATCCTTTCAAAAAAAGGGCTCTCGCCCACAACCTTTTACTTGCCCTAGTTATGTATGCCACAAGAGTTTAGCAATGCAACATCTCATTTTTGGCTTGAAATGTTGCCACACTATCTTCTTGTGCCATAAAAGAATGGTCCAACAAGTGTCCTCATGGGCTTCATTGAGGGTCAACATGATGGTTCCATTTTGGTTTATTTTTAACTAATGAAGAGTGCGTTTAGTAGTGATTTTGGGAAATGTTTTTAACATTTTTAACACTTACAAATTTTTATCTTTTAAGTATTAAAAAGATTACAAACATATTTTAAAATCACTATCAAATACACTCTAAACCAAATCAAGTTGATTGATTTTAATTAAATTAAAATGATTAGAACTAATCAATTCAATTTGATATCGATTTGATTTTGTTTTATCCAATTCAATCAATTTGGGGCTAAAATTGGAATAATATATATAGTTTTTTTTTTTAAATGAAGATAGTGGAGAAACCTATTTTCACACTCAATAACTAAATATAAATCTTATAATATACAATCTAAGAGTATGAAATTTAATTTAAAACATTTTTAGATAATAATCCAAGATCAAATATTACCCATTCATGAAATAATAGAAATATTTTACATTAGAAATTCATAGATATCCATAGAACATAATTCAAGCTAATACATCATTTGATCATATGATCATACAATCTTATATTCATGTCTTGCCATGTTCAAACATTTGGAAAAATTAAACCTATTGCTCACCAGTATCACAAATAAAGGAAGATCCCCTTCTTATTCACATAAGAAATAGTTGGAATTCAAAAGGCCAAAGGCTACCTTTGCTTAGAAACATCCTCTCATTGGGACTATTTGACTATTCACTTCTCCAATCAGCAAGTTTAAGATACCGATCATCACACTTTTGAATGGTCTGCACCATCTAAATATTGCTATTCAATGAGTTTAATAGAATATACATGTCTGATATCTACGCAAGCTCATTTTCTTAGGGGGAATTTATGTAACCATACACCAAGGGGCAAAATTTTGCCTTTTGGAAACTTTATTTTTTATTTTTCAAATTCAGTGGATTTTGTGGAAAATAAACGACATTTCATACACTATAATAGTGATGTTAAGGCCCTTCCAAAAATAGCCTCCTATAGTTTGACATCTCTCCTAGTTGGATAAGTTGCTTGGAAAAGCCACATAAGCAAGATCCAAATCAGTTGTCCACTTAAGCCAATGACATGACACATTTACATGTCACCGGCCAGCTAGACACTCCACATGGATTGATTTTTTTAAAAATATTTACCCCCAAATGTCTTCTTCTTTCTTTAACCAAACCTTAACACCAAAAACCCATGTTATTTCTTGTTCGTTCATAGACACAACCCATCACAAGGCGAAAGGATCCATAAAAAATTTGGAAGGTTCTCAAATCGCGATAACCCATCAACACTAAATGAACCTTCAAACTTGATCTCTTATTTTGTTTCTCCTCCATCACCATAAGGAAGACAACATCTTCATTTTCCCAGCAAACATCAATTTGAAAACAAAAGTCCAAGTGCGAACCCCCTAACAAAGGCCAGGTAGACAAAAAAACCCATTTCCTTCTTCTTATTTCAGGATTGATAGTCATTTTTCTCTTGGTTGTACTTCCTATTTTGCTTTTACATCGAAGAAGGAGAAAGAAAGCAATTGAGAGAATGAGAGAACGAAGAATAAAAATATTGTAGTTGCATTTAACTTTTAAAGCAAGGGTTTTTCCAGGTGATATATATATGTTATTAAATTTTGTAATAACTTTATATTTTGATTTGTCATTTTGATTATTTGAGATTTGAATAATGTCATAGTTATGCGATTTGTGCAATTTTGTGATTTAAACTTGATTACATTGCATATTTCTACATGTTCAATGTCCATTAATATTGTATCTAAATTTATATTTTAATTTATTTAGGGTTTATTTGAAATGAAATATGGCTTAAAATTTGATAAATGATGGGAAAATGAGATGGTGGTAAGCTATATTGATTTTGTTTCATTTTCTGAATTGTTGTGTTTGTGTTGTATGTGGTTGTTGGGAAGAATACGGAAAAGAGAAGAAAAATATGACTATTGCATGTGAAGGGAATACAATTTTTAGGAATGTTCAAACAATTTGTTGTTTAATGTTGTTTATATGGGATTCAAGATGTTTTGTTGTTTAATGTTGTTTATATGGGATTCCAAAATGAGTAATTTGAGTGATTTTTAATAGTTGCTAATTGGTGAATCTAATGCATGGGAAAAGAATTCATGTTTAGTCATGAGTAGATGAGTATAAATTTTAAAAATGATTGGGATTAAAGCTTGAATAAATTTCTTAATAAAAGTTTTGAATTTGTAATGAATGAGGGTTGAATTGAAGAAGAAAATAAAACAAATTTAGTAAAGCGGGCATGAATTTATGTGGAAATTAGGGAAAATAGTAGTGGAACCTTAGGTTCAAAATTGATGGTCACAACCACAAATATGAAATTTGTTTTGTTTATGTGTGTAGTGGTCATAGTAAGGGCCTACCCTTGGATGAAGGGGTTGGCCGTAATTCAGTTAATGACATTTGGATGAAATTATTGTTTTCGTAAGAGGTTGCAGTAAGTGAATTAAAGGTTGACCCATTTGTTTGGAGGTAGGCCCTTAGTTGTAAACATTGTTGTGGTTTAATCTGGGCAGTGGACAAAATAAAGGTTGACCTATTTGTTTGGAGGTCGGCCATTGGTTGTAAACATTGTTGTGGTTTAATCTGAGCAGTGGGCAAAATAAAGGTTGACCCATTTTTTGGAGGTCGACCCTTGGTTATAAACATTGTTGTGGTTTAATCTGGGCAGTGGGCAAAATAAAGGTTAGCCTAATTGTTTGGAGGTCGGCCCTTAGTTGTAAACATTGTTGTGGTTTAATCCGGGTAGTGGGCAAAATAAAGGTCGACCCATTGTTTGAGGGGGTGGCCCGAAGAGAGTGACATTAACACAATTTGGCTTGAAGAGTTACCAAAACAATGGTTGGCCCATGAATTGAGAGGTTCACTCCCTAACTTATATAACATAGCAAATTACTACCATGTAAAATAGAATAATTGCATTGCTTAATGTTAAGTATACACTATGCATGTCTATATTTACACCATTAATTGTAGACCATGAAATGTAAATGAAGCTCATTTGTAAAGTTTCAAAGATAAATGATGTATTAATATATGATGGTCATAGGCGTGATAATCAGTTTTGTTATAAGTAAGTTGGTTTATGCAGTGTTATTAAGAAATTAGTTAATTGTTTAAGCTTGACTAAAGGTTCATGCTTCTAAACAGGGGCTGCACATGATCGAGTAACATTTAAATGGATCCAAGTAATACAATTTATTGTTATCTGCACATTGGAGGAGAGCTAGTAAGGGATGAACATGGCAATGTGGAATATATGGGTGGAAGACGAGAGGGTCTAAGTTTAGAACGATCAATGACATATAATGATTTTGTTTCAAGGATTTGTGGGAAAATGAACATCAATATAGTGGGACCAACATTTTCATATGCTCTCCTGTTTGATTTATATGCACTTCAACCATTGAAAAATGATGAAGACTTGACAAACATGTTTCAATTTAGTGACCGATGTGCACGTGTATATATATGTTTAGCATCAACAGTTGAAGACGATGAAACGATTGAGAATTGAGGACAAGGGTAAGTTACATAAAAAAAAAATCTAATCTTAAATGATTCCGTGTATTTATTTATTTTTAATATTTATGTTTATTCAGTAGATGTTATAATGCAGCTTGAACGAAACAATCGTAGGGTCTAACTCAACGGTCCCATATTCAACAAGAGATGTTGATATTAGAATGCAATCACGAGGATTTCATCAAAGATGTGTTGAATCACATGTTGGTCCACTAGAGTCAAGTCGTTTTGAGAGTGCAATATTAGGTAGTGGGCATACCTTCTCAACTGCAAATGAATTTCGGGATGCAATATATCTCATGTCAGTAGGAGGCCGTTTTAGATATAAGTTTAAGAGGAATTGTCTTAAGCATATGACTGTAATATGTGTTGTTGAAGGATGCCCTTGGAAAGTAACTGCTCGTGCTGTTGGGAGAACAAAAATAGTTCAAGTGCATACATTTAGAAATGAACATAACCACTCTTTAGAAGATGTGTCAATTTTCGAACTAGCGGTTCGTTGTAATCGAGCCATAACTATGATTGATGATGTTATTTGTTCAAATCTAGATTACTTACCTTGTCAAATATGTAAAGACTTTCGTCGACAATACGGAATGCAATTGAATTATTGTCAAGCATGGAACTTGAAAGAGAAGGCTAAAGAACGAATTCATGGTGAGCCGCAATGTTCATATAAGTTGTTACCTTGGTTATGTACAAGGCTTATTGAAACAAATCCAGGGACGATTGCTGAATATAGATGTCCGAATGATGGTCATTTTATGCAATTGTTTGTTGCCATTTCAGTGTCAATACATGGGTTTCAAATGGGATGTCGGCCTATTATATCAATAGATTCATCCCACATGAGTGGGCTATACAAGGGTGCTTTATTTTTAGCTTCTTCCTATGATGCTAACGATGACATGTTTCCACTTGCTTATAGCTTATTTAGCTCTGAGAATTACGAGGATTGGCTTTGGTTCTTAGAGAAATTGAAGATGGTCATAGGTGAAAGAGATGTTATAATAATATCTAATAGGCACCAAGGGTTTATCCGTAGTGTTTCAGAGGTATTTGGTAGTGAAAACCATGCACATTGCTATCGTCACATTAAAGAAAACTTCAGTAGCTTTCTAACAAAGCTGAACACTAAAGGGAGGAAAGGGAAGGAAAATGCTTTGTAAATGCTTGATTCTATCACCTATGCTAGGTTAGATTGTGATTATGAGGTTGCAATGGATACTTTAAGGACATTTAATCATGATTTGGTGAAGTGGGTTGAAGAAAATAACCCTCAACATTGGGCAATCTCTAAATTTAAGAAGATGCGTTGGGATAAGATGACAAGTAATTTGGTCGAGTCTTTCAATTCTTGGTTAAGACATAAACGACACCATAACATTTGTGTTTTCTTCATCGAGCATATGGATAAGTTAGGATCTTTTTTATTCGAGCACAAAAATGGACTTGTAAAATGGAATGGGTGTATTGGTCCTAAAACAAAAGAAAAGATTGCATAGAACATTGGAAAAGGTGAAAATTATTTCACTTATTTACACTTGGGTAGTTCGATGAAAGTATCCAATGGAAAAGCATTCCTGGAAGTGGACTTAATGGAGTGAACTTGCACATGTAAAGCATGGCAAATGTCTGGAATCCCATGTGATCATGCTTGTGCAACTATACGGCGAATGGGGTTTGATGTATTTGATTATGTTGATGACTGGTATAAGTACAATTTACAAGAGAAGATATACTCTGGAAGCATGCGTACTTTGGTAACGCATGACATGCCAATGATTGATGAAGATGGAATCGTTCGTGATGCCTTGGGTCATACTTATCCCTTTCTTAATCCTCCAACCACAAAGCAACCTCTTGGAAAACCTAGGAAACATCGAATTAAGTCTCAATTCATGTAAAAAAAAACGGTTCATTGCTCTCGTTGTAATAAGCCTAGGCATAATCGTGCGACATGTAACAACCCATTCCTGTAAGTTTTTTTTATTAAACTTCATAATGTAAGATTGACTTTATATTAGTATGAAATAGTTTGGTAATCTTCGTTGTTGTTTCCTTGATTATAAGCAATGAGTAATTTATTGGATTTGAAGTGTTTGGTGTACATATATTGTGATTGTATGTTGTTCTTCAATATTATGGGATATGTTACATGATAATGTAATTGTAATAGCAAAATATGTACCTTGGTCATGATTGGTCAAAGATGGCATTGAAGTGACATAGATTCACATGGCGTCCTTGGCAAAAAAAAAGCTTGTCAACTAGTGGGCATAATCGTGGCCAACCTTTACATGTAGGGGTTGTCATTTTTTGGCTGATGACCCTTAAGCATATTATTTAGTTTTGTGTGAAATGGGCAATAGCCAAAATAAGGGTGTGCCTGTTAGATCATAGGCAACCCTATCGTTTTTCTTCTTTAAAATTGGTTTCGTGTTATGTGAGGAGTTTGTAAAAGGGAGGTTGAACCATTAACACCATGGGAAGACATTCGAACATTAGTTTAGTATGTTATGTGCAGAAGGCAATCTAGGGGCGTATCTTCCATTTGAAAGGCATGCCTATGTGTTAATGATATTATATAACTATGCTACATGTAGAAGGCAAAGCAGGGGTGCACCCTTCATTGCATAGGTATGCCCATGGGTATGATAACATTATTGGGAAATTCTATATGCAGTATGCAAACTAGGGGCACACCCTTGATTTTAGGGGCATGCCTATTGCTAAAACCATTATATTGGTAGGCTATGTGCAGTAGTCAACCTAAGAGCACAACCTTGATGGAAGACACATGAATGTGGGTGAAGAACTTCTTTTTGTTAAGCTACTTGCAGGAGGAAAAAGAAAGGCATGACTCTCTATCAGAGGCATGCCTTTAGGATGACTAAAGTTGAGGTGTGGGTTGGGCAGTAACGCAAATGGAGGTATACTGATAGCTTGAAAGGTTGGCCCTTGACGTTCATATGAAATAAATGCTGAAAATGATTCCTTGTTGATTCAAAATCATAGATTTTTTTTAAATATTTATCATTTAAAAAAAATTTTAATTGTTCAATTTTTAATTTATTTTTTATTTTAAATTTATATTATCATTTTATTTTATATTATCTTTATTTTTTTAACTACTTTTTTTATTTAGCTCATTATTAATTTTTATTTATTTATCCATTTACTTGTATTAAATTTCAAAATTTTGTATTTTTAAATATTACAAATATAGTTTTACTCAGAATTTGCTACAATATAAAAAAAAAATGATGAAGTCCTAATATTTTATAACTTAAAATTAATTTGATTAGATAAATGATTAATAATTTTAATTATTTAAAGAAATTAATGTTAATAGAAAAATTGTCACCACATATTTGTAATAAATTTTTAGAAATCATATCTCAAATCAAATATTTGATATAAATCAATTTAGTTTTTATTTAAAATGTAATAAAATATGTTTTAATAAAAGTTTTTTTTTAATTTTAAAATAAATCACTTAAATATATTAAATGAATTTATGCTAATGTTTTGCTAAAAAATTAATAAATATTATCTTTAATCATACTTGATTCATGCCCAGTTGGATATTTTAATAAAAAATATTTATAAATCCTATGACCTTATACTGTCGTAGCAAAGCTACTATAGTATAGTAGCTCTAGGGTCGAACTCTGGGACGGGTTTTCACTCTACCAGTGATAGACACAAGATTAGAAATTGAGTCTGATGATTTCCTTTGTCAAAAACTTAAAGTTTAAAAGAAAATAAAATTTGTTTTGAAAATGGTGTTTGGAACTAAACTAACATAAAACTAGGTAAAAATGGAAGAAAGAAAGTCTCCCGGAGCTAAAGGTTGCTAGGATCAAGTTCAAAATGCAAAGTGGGAAATTTCAGATTTTTCTCCTTGTATTGGAGACAACAACATAAAGGATGGTTGTTTCCCGAATCGGTATAGGTTTAACAATGAAGATTTAATCTATAAAAAGTCAATAGAAATGGTAGTCAAGTTCCATTAATGGCTTTAGACACTATGGGTCTTCACCTTGAGCCACTTTCCAATGGCTCATACATGATAACTAATGGTCTTATGTGGATCTAGCAATAAGGATCCACAGAGACCTAAAAGCTTATCATGTATTGGCCATTCAAAGTGATTCAAAGGGATTTAAAGCAAAACTTTAGATTTAAAAGCCATTTATGAACTCCAACTACCTGTATTTAATGCACGAGAGTTTTCCACATTTGCATCTGGACTTTTCACCTAGCTTCCTTCACTCCAAGAAACCAAAGGTTTAGCCTCTCATCCTTTGGGAAAACATCCTCAGAGGCTGTTTGGCTTCCAAGAAAAAGAAAATAGAAGAGAGAAAAGGAAAGCAAAGAGAGCTCTGTATTTCTCCTTCCAAAACTATACAAAAGTTGGTCTCCTCGAACAAGCTCTCCCAAGAGAGTTTTTTAAGTGTTTACAAGAGAGTTTATATAGGAAGGTAATCTACCCTTCCTTGAATACTTCCTAGCTAAGGAATTACATGAGTGGCTGAATACAAGGAGAAAATGGAGATTTAGACACAAAATATCAGAAGAAAAAGAGTTGGTGCACAAATATCCCAGTTTGCACGTTGCATGGTGACTTGCGAAAATTTCGCAAGTTGATTTCGCAACTTAGAATCCACTTTCGCATGTTGGGCTTCACCGCGACTGCACAGCTGCCATCCACTTTAAATTTCGCACGTTGAAGTTCCAATTTCGCAAGGTGTGAAATTGTCCCTCAGCTTGATGCAGTTGTCTTTCGAAGGTCATATCTTCCTCATTTCAGCTCCAAATCGTACACGGTTTGAAGCGTTAGATTCTTAACTTCCTGAGATTTGAAATGGTATATAGCATGTAGAAAATGGACTTCGGTAAGTACTCTAAAAGTGCGAAGGAAGACTGCAGCTGCTGTTCTCTATTTTCTTCACTCTGTTTTCCTCTCTCCTTTGCTCTTTTCTTGCATACTTTGAACGACTAAGGCAAAGGACTATGAGGCTCCAAAGCTTGGTTTCTTCATGAATTTGAGCTTCTAAAAGCTTTGCCATGAACTAGATACAGCTCTCCCTCATTCTTAAATTGCTTTGGTGAGCAAAAAGCTATCAAAAACACCAAAACTTAACACAATTTGATTAGAAACGATTGCAAGGGTCCTTAACATATCAATTGAGTTAAAAGGTAATAATTACTATTCAAGAGTGTTTAAAAGAGTTAATTACAAGGTACAAAATAGCACTTTTTGATTAGTAATCACTCCCCCCAACCGACATATTGCTAGTCCCTTAGCAATGAAGGAGAGAAAAAATAAAAATAAAAGTAATAAATTTACAAAATCATGCTAATCACTCCAAAAAATGTTTAAGTGGCATGACTGATCAAACTCTCACATGGAACATGAAAGAAATAAAACTCAAACTTCAATGGGAGCTATCAAATAATTTGCCTAGTCACAATTCATAAAGAGTAGGCATTATGCAAATTTAAGCTTCAAAATAATTTCCACTCCCAAAGGTCCAATCCTTACTCTTCCACAAAAATTTATGTGTTATTTATTAGTTTCCAGATATAGTATGTTAAACTAATCTCTCCCCTCATCCTAGTTCTTTTCAAAGCTTAGCAAACTAATCAACCTCCAATAGGCTAAGAACACACCTCTTTTCTTTCACAATTTTTTCTTGTAGGAGTGCAAAGCTTAAAGGCATTCTTTTCTAAATTGTCCATGTAACGGGGGTCCATCGATGACTCCCAACCAATCAAGGTTTAGGGCATCAAGCTTTAAGGATTTTTCAACCACTAACTCCTCGGATTTCACCCCGGACTTTTGAGAATGAATTTTTAATACCCAAGCACCTACAATATGTTAAACTCCACCTATTCACCCATGTAACGAGCATTGAGGTCGGTGACTCCCAACCATTGAAGGCTTAGCGCACCAGGTTTTAAAGATTTTCACCATATACCCCTCAGACCTTGCTCGGATTTCAAGGCAAGTAAAACATTTTTCTTTTTCTTTCTTTTTCCAAAGGCTCATTGGCCTTTTATAAGGTGTCTCAACACTATTAAAATGAGGTCAAAGGTACCAAGTCTAAATTTTCCTAAGTCAAGGGGGAAAATAGTTTTTCATCTTATAAACGGAACCTAGTGTGCACGGTGTGTGATAAGCTTAAAGTGGAAGAAATAAGGTTGAAATCAATAGGAGTTCAATAATTCGTCAACTTTAATAAACATAATACAAACTCTAAGTTTCAAGTAAAAAGACAAAAATTTAATTTCTCTCATTTCATTTTGAAATTTTTTTCTTAATAACCATGGAGAGTATTCAAAAACACTTTAAAAAATTTTAAAAATTAAGCAAAAAGCAACTAAATTACCAAAATAACTTAGCATTAATAACAAAACTTCCTTCCTCAACTCTCCCCCCAACCAAGCTGAACATTGTCCTCAATGTTTGAAGAGCGATTAGGAAATCAAAGGAGGAAGTGGTACCTCTTGAGTGATACAGAGTCTGAGTCGTATAGGAGAAACCACATGTTTCAAAGATAAAAGAGTAATGAGAAAAGGGAATATAATAAAAAATGATATATATATATATATATATATATGTATTACTTGGAAAAGAAATACAATATGCATGATGCTCAAGTAATACATCCAATCCCAGTATATAATACATCAAAAAGATGGGATTCACAAGTCTAATATAAAAAGTAAGTAAAAAAAAAAATAACATAAAGAGATCAGATAGTAGTGGGATCATGTGATGGCTCTACTCTGATCTCCTCATCTGATATGGGTTGCTCAGCTGGTATGGTCCCCTCATTTGATACTAGAGGCTTGGATGGTCCAGACCTATCATGCCCAGGAAGTGTCTGCATACTCAGATGCTGCTGGATCTGATGAAGGATCGTGGTATGCTGGGTCTGAGTAGCAATGATCTAATCCTGGTGTGCACGAATAGTGGCCATCTGCTGGAAAAGAGAATCCTGAGTGGTGCTCAGTGTCTGCAATGAGTGCATTAAGCCTCTGAATTTCGTAAGAGAAACGGTGACAGTGGGCTTAGATGAAGGAGGAGGTGCTGAGGTAGCTGTCACGATTGGTGGAGCGTCCTGAGTGATAGGAGAAGCAGGAAGTGTAGCCTCAGGCATGTGCACTGAGGTGTGTGCTGTAGGGGTAGGAGGTGTTATGTTAGTGAGAATCTCATCCTGCTGGGCCTGGGGTGGCTGCCCATCTTGGTGTAGCTCTGGAGGTGGAGGCACATCTGGGGCTCCCTGAGGTGCAAAGTAGGCTGCCAAGTGATGCCATTTGTCGAGAGAGAAGTTCTCTCGGCAATGGCGGCGCCTCTCAAGGTGGGGCTTTGCAGGATAGCCCAGGTGCTCTAAAATCTGGCAGAGGAGCCTCGGAAACAATAATTGAATGGCATCTGCCCTCTGAAGCTTCCTCTGATGGACTTTCTCTTCAAAGTGAAGAAGAGAAGTCATAATCAAGTGATGAGGGCCGAAGTAATATCCCTCAGAAATCCTAAATAACGCCTCAAGTATAGCTCCTCTCCTTTGAACTTTATGCTGAAGTGGGAAGATGTTGGCGCGCAGGAGCACATCAATAAGGAGCATCCCAGATAGAAGCTCTCTCCTAGTCAACACTGAGGCTGTGGAAGTCCCCCTGGAAAAGATATGAACCATGTCCCTTGGAGAGAATGGGGACCACTCCCTGAAGTCTGCCTGACTCACAGGCTCATAAGGTATATGGAGGGCCTCAGCAATGTGGCGAGCTCCAATAATACCCTGGCGTCCATCTATGGTAAAATAGATGAGAGTAGGATCCCGGACGCCTCGAGTAGTCATAGACTGATAAAAGTCTAGAACTACTCTGGGATAATAGAACTGCCTAGGGGTGAGGAGATGTTCCATGTGATACCTCTGTAGCAAATGGAATGAATCCTTGAGCTTTGGCTGCTGTTTGAGAGCATCGATGTCGAACCAAGTCTCTGAATGGAATGATCGATCTCTGCAATCCAAGTTGCCCTCTATAGGCGGCCCTACGATCATAGGACGCCTGATGATGGTCTCGAGAGGAATCCCCACAGGAATCTGAGAGTCCTCAGTAGGTGGCTCTGCCTAAGGTGGCTGGGATGGCTCTTCAGGACCCGAGAACTTGGCCCTCTTCTAGGGTGGCCGAGAAGCAGGCCTCTTGGCTTTGGTGGGGGGGGGGGGGGGGGGGCGGCACAGGGTCAGTGGGTGGCCTCCTGGTGGGATACCGGCACTGAGAAGGCGTTCCACCCTCAGATGGGGGAACGGTGGAGTCCTGAGTATCTAGCGAAGTGGCGTCTCTGATGGCGGATTGTGTTGGTCAAGGCATCGACGAGGATGGGGATGCGGAAAGGCCTCCCCTAGTCTTTGCCATGGCCGAAATGCTTAGGAAGAAAACTGATCAGATTCTAGAGAGGTGGAAATGGAACGCGGGGCTTGCGTCTCTTTGGCTTCTCTACTTCAAGGGTTTAAATAGAAATGGGGGAAACTAATTTGGAGTGGTTTGATGTTTAAAAATTCCCATGGCAACCGAAAAGTCATTTTTGAAAGTTAGGCAAAGTCCTGGGGGTAAAAAAAAAGTCAGTTAGGAGTTTTCGCAGCTTAAAATTTCACCGTGCGAAATTTTCGCACCTTGAATTTTACCGTGCGAAATTTTCGCACCTTAAACTGAGAATTTTGCACCTTGAATCGAGTTTCGCACTCAATTTCGCACTGTGCGAAATTTTTGCACCTTGTTTCGCACGGTGCGAAACCATTTCGATACTTAAGATGATGACACTCGTGTGCCAGAGAGGTGTTTCGCACGGTGCGAAAATTTTCGCACCTTGAATAGTGGTGTGCGAAACTGACGTTTAGAGAATTCGCACCTTGGACTGTGATTTTCGCATGTTGGAATGAATTTCGCACCTTGATTCGCATTGTGCGAAAATTGGTTTGGGCTGTGTGAAATGCCACTCGTGTGCCAGGAGGGTGTTTCGCACGGTGCAAAAATTTTCGTACCTTGAATAGTGGTGTGCGAAATTTTGATTTTGGAATTTCGCACCTTGGAATGCATTTTCGCATGTTGGATTCCACCGTGCAAAATTTTCGCACCTTGAAATGTAGTGCTCTGTTCCCTTTTTTTTGCTCCCCCATTTTGCTTTTCAAGGCTTCTCCACATTTTTCTTGATTTTTTTCCTGAAATTTAACATCAAAACTGACTCGAATTAAGACAAAATAAAACAAATTTGAGCAAGAATTAAAATCAAAAGAAATAAAAATAACAATAAAACTATAAAACTATAAAATTCATGGACTTATATAGTCCATGAAACCCTACTCATCCTCAAAGTTGCTGTGGTTCAAGAAGGTTGATCTCCTCCTTGTCTGCATTGTAAGGCTCTATGAATGGCTTGAGACGATGGCCATTGACTTTGAAGGTTTGATTGCCTTTGGAATTGAATAATTCCACCACTCCATTGAGATGCACTTGGTGAATAATGAAAGGACCTATCCACCTTGACTTGAGCTTCCCGGGAAAGATGTGGAGCCTTGAGTCATAGAGTAGGACTCTTTGCCCTTCCTTGAATTCTTTGTTGGAGATTAGCTGATCATGCCACCTTTTCATCCTCTGTTTTGCAACTTTGGAATTAAGGTAAGCATCATTTCTTAATTCCTCCATCTCATTAAGGTCTAAGCACCTTTTTGCCCCTGCTCTGATCAAGTCCATGTTCAACTGCTTGATTGCCCACCAAGCCTTATATTCAACCTCCACAGGGAGATGACATGCTTTGCCATAAACTAGACGATAGGGAGACATACCAAGAATGGTCTTATAAGCGGTCCTATAAGCCCATAATGAATCCAGGAGCTTAATAGACCAATCCTTCCTATTCACATTCACCACTTTCATCAGTATATTCTTGATTTCCCGGTTGGCTAACTCAACTTGGCCACTTGTTTGAGGGTGATAAGGTGTAGCTACCTTGTGCTTGACCCCATATTTGGCTAGAAGAGTCTCAAAAGGCTTGTTGCAAAAGTGGGTTCCTCCATCACTGATAATGGCCTTAGGCACTCCAAATCTTGAAAAAATGTTCTCCTTGAGAAATTTGAGAACCACCTTATGATCATTGCTCCTACATGGGATTGCTTCTACCCACTTAGAGACATAATCCACTCCCACCAAAATGTAGGAGTGTCCAAATGACATTGGAAATGGTCCCATGAAGTCTATTCCCCAAACATCAAAGACATCCACTATCAAGATGGGGTTCAAGGGCATCATATTCTGGCGTGTTAGCTTCCCTAGCCTTTGGCACCGATCACATCCCTTGCACATAGAGTGGGCATCCTTGAAAAGAGAGGGCCACCAAAAACCTGATTGGACCACTCTCATGGCTGTTTTCTGGGAAGCAAAATGACCTCCACATGCACTATCATGACAATGGGATAGAATTCCTGATTGCTCTTGTTCAGGAACACATTTCCTTATGATTTGATCCGCACAATATTTGAAGAGAAAAGGCTTCTCCCAATAATAGGCATGGATCTTAGCAAAGAAATGTTTCTTGTCTTGGGTACTCCACTCACTTGGAACTTCTCCAGTAACCAAGTAATTTGCAATGTGAGAATACCATGGAGCTACCTCTATTGACATGAAAGACTCCTCAGGGAAGTCATCATTGATAGGTAGACCATGTGAGTCATGTGCTATCACAAGTCTTGACAAGTGGTTAGCTACCACATTTTCTACTCATTTTTTATCCCGGATTTGGAGATTGAATTCTTGAAGCAAAAGGATCCATCTTATCAATCTTGCCTTGGTATCTTGCTTGGTTAGCAAGTACTTCAAAGCAGAATGGTCAGTGAACACCATTATAAAGGACCCTACCAAATAGGCATGAAACTTATCCAAGGTAAAAACTATTGCCAATAACTCCTTCTCAGTAGTTGTGTAGTTCCTTTGAGCCTCATTCAAAGTTTTGCTTGCATAATAAATCACATAGGGCTTTCCATCTTCTCTTTGCCCCAAAATAGCCCCCATAGCAAGATCACTTGCATCACACATTACCTCAAAAGGTAATTTCCAATTTGGGGCTCTCACTATTAGTGCAGTTGTGAAGAATTACTTCAGTTCCTTAAAACTCTTCTGACATTTCTCATCCCACACAAACTTGGCATCTTTTACCAAGAGTTCACAAAGAGGTTTTGAGATTTTTGAGAAATCCTTAATGAACCTCCTATAGAACCCGACAAATTAGCTCCACCTTTGCCTTATCTACCTCAATGCCATTCTTGGAGATTATATGTCCTAAGACAATTCCTTGTTGTACCATAAAATGGCACTTCTCCCAATTTAGCACTAGGTTTTTCTCAATACATCTTTGGAGAACAACTTCTAAATGCAACAAACACTCCTTATAAGAATCTCCATATACAGTGATGTCATTCATGAAGACTTCCATGATGCGCTCCACCATATCACTGAAGATGCTTAGCATACATCTTTGGAAAGTTGCAGGTGCATTACATAGACCAAAGGGCATCCTCCTATAGGCAAAAGTACCAAAGGGGCAAGTGAAGGTTGTCTTTTCTTGATCTTCCAAATCAATCTCTATTTGGAAGTACCCCGAATAACCATCCAAAAAACAGTAGAAAGGATGCCTTGAGACTCTGTCAAGGACTTGGTCCATGAAAGGCAATGGGAAATGGTCCTTCCTAGTCACTGAATTCAACCTCCTGTAGTCTATACACACCCTCCATCCTGAGGTAAGACGTGTAGAGACTTTCTCCCCTTTCTCATTCTAGATCACAGTAATTCCAGATTTCTTTGGGACTATTTGGGTTGGGCTCACCCACAAGCTATCTGAAATGGGATATATGATCCCTACTTGAAGTAGCTTCAGAACTTCACCCCTTACCACCTCTTGCATGTGAGGATTCAACCTCCTCTGGGGCTGCCTCACTGGTTTTGCATATTCCTCCATGTAGATATGGTGGGTGCATACCAAAGGGCTAATCCCTTTCAGATCAGAAATTTTCCATCCAATGGCTTTTTTGCATTTTCTGAGGACTCCCAAAAGACTATCCTCTTGATCACTTGTGAGAGTTGAAGAAACCACCACTGGACATTTCTCATCTTCCTCCAAATATGCATACTTCATATCAACAGGAAGTGGCTTCAAAACAAGTTTTGGAGGGTCCTCCGTAGCTGCTCCTTGTGAGTCCTCCTTATTGAACAGTGGTAAGATCTCTTCCTGTCTCCTCCAAGGAGACATGATGGCTAACACATCAGAGGGTTCAGGTAACCCTTCTTCAAGCACTCTAAGGCTCTCGTTCAAGCTCTCTTCTAAATTCTTATCACAATGCTCTTCAACCAAAGTGTTGATCAAGCACACCTCCTCCAATCCTTCCTCCTCTTCTAGGTGAAGATGCCTCTTGCATAGGTGGAATATGTTTAATTCCAAGATCATGTTTCCAAATGTGAGCTGTATCATCCCATTCTTACAATTGATGATGGCATTGGAGGTAGCTAGGAAAGGTCTCCCAAGGATGATTGGCACATAATTTGCTTCCTTAACAGTGGGATCAGTATCAAGCACCACAAAATCCACAGGATAGTAGAATTTGTCCACTTGAACTAGAACATCCTCTATCACCCCCTTGGGATTTTGACCGACCTATCAGCTAAGGAGAGAGTGATGGCTGTGGGCTTCAATCCTCCAAGTCCCAGTTGCTTATACACAGAGTATGGGAGCAAATTCACACTTGCCCCCAAGTCTAGTAAAGCCTTCTCCACATGTGTCCCTCCAATGTTGACTGAAATGGTGGGACATCCCGGATCTTTGTACTTAACTGGAGACTTACATTGAATGATGGCACTTACTTGCTCAGTCAGGAATGCCTTCTTTGACACAATTAACCCTCTCTTGACCGTGCACAAGTCCTTTAAAAATTTTGCATATGTTGGGACTTGCTTGATCATATCAAGTAAGGGTATATTCACCTTCACTTGTCTCAAAACTTCAAGAATTTCTGATGAATTCTTGATTTCCTTCTTTCCATGTAAAGCTTGTGGAAAAGGGGGAGGCATATGTTTCTTCATCATATCCTCTTTAATCACTATCCTTGGCTCTTTTTCAATGCTTGAATTAGATGCATTTTTCTTCCCACTCTTCTCTTCTTGGTTATTGCTCTCTTTAACCAAGGTTCTCCTTGACATGAGTTCTTCATCTTGCCTCACCTTAGGCAAGGATTGATCAACCTCCTTCCCACTCCTCAAGGTGATCACAACTTTGACCTCCCTCAACTTTGAAGACTCCCCATCTTGGGTTTCAACTTCATGAACACCCTTTGGATTTTGGCTTGGTTGAGAGGGAAACTTTCCTTTCTCATTCATTGTGTTGAGGTTGGTAAGCCTAGAGATGGAGTATTGAATATTATCTATCTTCTGAGATAGATCATTTTGCATCCCATCCATTCTCTTAATTTGAGAACTCTCAACATTTTCAATCTTTTGGTGCAATTGTGAGTTGATTGCCTTTTGTTCACCCACAAAGTCACCCATGACTTTACTTAGGTTCACAATGGCTTGCTCCACTGAAGAGCTTTGTTGAGGTGCTTGGGTTTGGGCTTGTGGTTGGTATGGAGGTGGCCTTGGTTTCCAAGAAAAATTTGGATGGTTTCTCCAGCTTGAATTATAGGTGTTTCCATATGGTGCATTGTTGTTGGGCCTAAATTGCCCCACAACATTGGCTTGATCACCTAACATCTCCCTCACAGCTGGGATGGTTGGGCATTCATCTACCACATGATCACATGATTGGAAAATGGTGCATGGCATGACATGGGCTTGTGTCTTGGTAATGGCTTGGACTTCATGCATTTTTTTCAACTCAAGTTCTTCCAACCTCCTTGCCATTGTTGCCACCTTAGCTTTCATGTCCATGTCTTCACTTAACATGTACATTCCACCCTTTGGATTTACAGGAGCTTTCATCCTTCCCATTTCTCTTGAGTTGGGCTCATCCCATCCTCTTGATACCTCAGATACATACCTTAAAAAGTCCATGGCTTCTTCCGGATTCTTACTCATAAAATCTCCCCCACACATGGTTTCAAGAATTTGCTTCATGGAGGAAGACATCCCATCATAAAAATAGCTCACCAAGAGCCATGTATCAAAGCCATGATGAGGACAAGCATTGATGGCCTCCATATACCTTTCCCAACATTCATAGAACTTCTCATTTTCTTTGGCAGAAAAGTTTGAGATTTGTCTCTTCAACCCATTGGTCCTATGGGTGGGGAAAAATTTCTTCAAAAATTCAGCCTGAAGATCAACCCAATTCCTTATGCTCCTTGGCCTTAAAGAGTTAAGCCATATTTTTGCCTTGTCCTTCAAAGTAAAAGGAAATAGCTTGAGTCTCATCAAGTCTATTGAAGCTCCTCCCTCTCTAAAAGTATTGCACACCTCCTCAAACTCCTTGATGTGGGCATATGGGTTCTCACTCTCCATTCCATGGAAATTTGGTAGGAGAGGCACAATATGGGGCCTTATATTCAGCTGCTCAAGAGGAGGTACGATGCATGAGGGTGCACTCATCCTTGGTGGGTGCATTCTATCCCTCATGGATAGATATGCATTTGGATTATCCCCTTGACTGTGTTGAGAATTCTGATCCTCTTGTGGAGGGTCCATGATGTTTACACAGATATCCAACTCTGTGTCTTGAGGATTCTCTATCCTTACTAGTCTTCCCTCTTGGTCCCGAATCCAATAGGGCATGCACAAGTTACAACTTCCCTGAAAACAAAACAAAGACAACAAAAACAAAAGAAAGTTAGAAGAAAGTTAAGGTTAGAAAGAAAATGAAAGTAAATTTAACAAAAGGAATTCTACAATTAAAAGAAAGGAAATGAAGTTAGTGAAAAAGGAATTCACCAAACTTGTGATGGAAATCACAAGTAGCCTCTAAAAAGTTGTATCACTATATCGTGGCACCATCCCCGGCAACGGCGCCATTTTGATTCATGCCCAGTTGGATATTTTAATAAAAAATATTTATAAATCCTATGACCTTATATTGGCGTAGCAAAGCTACTATAGTATAGCAGCTCTAAGGTCGAACTCTGGGATGGGTTTTCACTTTACCAGTGATAGACTCAAGATTAGAAATTGAGTCTGATGATTTCCTTTGTAAAAAACTTAAAGTTTAAAAGAAAAGAAAATTTGTTTTGAAAATGGTGTTTGGAACTAAACTAACATAGAACTAGGTAAAAATGGAAGAAAGAAAGTCTCCCGGAGCTAAAGGTTGCTAGGATCAAGTTCAGAATGCAAAGTGGGAAATTTCGGATTTTTCTCCTCGTATTGGGGACAACAACATAAAGGATGGTTTTTTACCGAACCGGTATAGGTTTAACAATGAAGATTTAATCTATAAAAATTCAATAGAAATGGTAGTCAAGTTCCATTAATGGCTTTAGACACTATGGGTCTTCACCTTGAGCCACTTTCCAATGGCTCGTACATGATAACTAATGGTCTTATGTGGATCTAGCAATAAGTATCCACAGAGACCTAAAAGCTTATCATGTATTGGCCATTCAAAGTGATTCAAAGGGATTTAAAGCAAAACTTTAGATTTAAAAGCCATTTATGAACTCCAACTACCTGTATTTAATGCACGAGAGTTTTCCACATTTGCATCTGGACTTTTCACCTAGTTTCCTTCACTCCAAGAAACCAAAGGTTTAGCTTCTCATCCTCAGGGAAAACATCCTCAGAGGCTGTTTGGCTTCCAAGAAAAAGAAAATAGAAGAGAGAAAAGGAAAGCAAAGAGAGCTCTGTATTTCTCCTTCCAAAACTATACAAAAGTTGGTCTCCTCGAACAAGCTCTCCCAAGAGAGTTTTTTAAGTGTTTACAAGAGAGTTTATATAGGAAGGTAATTTACCCTTCCTTGAATACTTCCTAGCTAAGGAAATACATGAGTGGCTGAATACAAGGAGAAAATGGAGATTTAGACACAAAATATCAGAAGAAAAAGAGTCGGTGCACAAATATCCCAGTTTGCACGTTGCATGGTGACTTGCAAAAATTTCGCAAGTTGATTTCGTAACTTAGAATCCACTTTCGCATGTTGGGCTTCACCGCGACTGCACAGCTTCCATCCACTTTAAATTTCGCACGTTGAAGTTCCAATTTCGCAAGGTGCGAAATTGTCCCTCAGCTTGATGCAGTTGTATTCCGAAGGTCATATCTTCCTCATTTCAGCTCCAAATCGTACACGGTTTGAACGTTGGATTCTTAACTTCCTGAGCTTTGAAATGGTATATAGCATGTAGAAAATGGACTTCGGTAAGTGCTCCAAAAGTGCGAAGGAAGACTGCAGCTGCTGTCCTCTATTTTCTTCACTCTGTTTTCCTCTCTCCTTTGCTCTTTCCTTGCATACTTTGAACGACTAAGGCAAAGGACTATGAGGCTCCAAAGCTTGGTTTTTTCATGAATTTGAGCTTCTAAAAGCTTTGCCATGAACTATATACAGCTATCCCTCATTCTTAAATTGCTTTGGTGAGCAAAAAGCTATCAAAAACACCAAAACTTAACACAATTTGATTAGAAACAATTGCAAGGGTCCTTAACATGTCAATTGAGTTAAAAGGTAATAATTACTACTCAAGAGTGTTTAAAAGAGTTAATTACAAGCTACAAAATAGCACTTTTTGAGTAGTAATCAGTACTTATATCAATTACACTTACAAAACATCTTTAATATATATACATGGATGTATATATATTACAAATTTTGCAAAGGATGTACAAATGGTTCCAAAGTGTGTTTCAAGGTGGGGATCGACCATGAATCCCTTTCGTATGGGTTGTCAAATTAAATTATGGTCCATCCATGTTCAGATGGGGGTCCTGGAAGCAGTCGGATCGAATGTACCTAATTTAATGAAAGATGTACCAAATTTTTTGAAGAATGTACCAAGGGTCTGAAAGTGCGTTCCGAAGTGGGGATTGACCCCCAATCGCTTACTTATGGGTTTCTAAATGAAATCGTGGACCATCCATGTTTAAATGGAGGTCCCAAAATCTGTCGGATCGGATGTACCAAATTTAATGAATGATGTACCAAATTTTGTGAAGGATGTACAAAGGGTTCCAAAGTGCTATCCAAAGTGGGAATCGGCCCCAAGTCACTTTGTTATGGGTTTCTGAATGAAATTATGACCCATCCATGCTCAAATGGGGGTCCTAGAAGCACTAGGCTTGGATGTACCAAATTTTGTTAAGGATGTACCAAGGGTCTGAAAGTGCTTTACGAAGTGGGCATCGGCACCCAATCACTTCGTTATGGGTTTCTAAATGAAATTATGGACCTTCCATGTTGAAATGGGGGTCTTGGAATCTGTCGGATCGGATGTACCAAAT
Organism: Vitis vinifera; assembly: GCF_030704535.1. NCBI lineage: Eukaryota > Viridiplantae > Streptophyta > Magnoliopsida > Vitales > Vitaceae > Vitis > Vitis vinifera. The sequence continues at coordinate 13,057,068 of NC_081821.1, read as the reverse complement.
TTAATGAAGGATGTACCAAATTTTGTGAAAGACGTACCAAGGGTTCCAAAGTGCGATCCGAAGTGGGGATCGGCCCCAAATCACTTTGTTATGGGTTTCTAAATTAAATTATGACCCATCCATGCTCAGATGGGGGTCCCAGAAGCACTAGGCTCGGATGTAAAAAATTTTAAAAATGATGTACCAAATTTTGTTAAGCATGTACCAAGGGTCCGAAAATGTGTTCCGAAGTAGGGATTGACCCCAAATCACTTTGTTATGGGTTTCTAAATGAAATTATGGCCCATTCATGCTAGTATGGAGGTCCCGGAATCACTATGCTCGGATGTACCAAATTTAATGAAGGATGTACCAAATTTTGTGAAGAATGTGCCAAGGGTCTGAAAATGCATTCCGATGTGGGGATTGGCCCCAAATCACTTTGTTATGGGTTTCTAAATGAAATTATGAGTCATCCATGCTCAGATGGGAGTCCCGGAAGCACTAGGCTCGGATGTACCAAATTTAATGAAGGATGCACCAAATTTTGTTAAGGATGTACCAAGGGTCCGAAAGTGTGTTCCGAAGTGGGAATGGACCCCCAATCACTTTGTTATGGGATTCTAAATGAAATTATAGAGCATCCATGTTGAAATGGGGGTCCCAAAATTTGTCGTATTAGATGTACCAAATTTAATGAAGGATGTACCAAATTTTGTGAAGGATGTACCAAGGGTCCAAAAATGCGTTCCGAAGTGGGGATCAGCCCCAAATCACTTTGTTATGGGTTTCTAAATGAAATTATGGCTCATCCATGCTCAGATGGGGGCCCGGAAGCACTAGACTCGGATGTACCAAATTTAATGAAGGATGTACCAAATTTTGTCAAGAATGTACCAAGGGTCCGAAAATGCTTTCCGAAGTGGGGATCGGCCCCAAATCACTTTTTTATGGGTTTCTAAATGAAATTATGGCCCATCCATGTTCAAATGGGGGTCCCCGAATCACGAGGCTCGGATGTACCAAATTTAATGAAGGATGTACCAAGGGTTCGAAAGTGCGTTCTGAGGTGTGGATCCTAATCACTTTGTTATAGGTTTCTAAATGAAATTATGGACCATCCATGTTGAAATGGGGGTCCCGAAATCTATTGGATCGGATGTACCAAATTTTGTGAAGGATGTACCAAGGGTTCCAAAGTGTGATCTGAAGTGGGGATAGGCTCCAAATCACTTTGTTATGGGTTTCCAAATGAAATTATGACCCATCCATGCTCAGATGGGGGTCCATGAATCACTAGGCTCGGATGTACCAAATTTAATGAAGGACGTACCAAATTTTGTGAAGGATGTACCAAGGGTCCGAAAGTGTGTTCCGAGGTGGGGATTGACCCCTAATCACTTCGTTACAGGTTTCTAAATGAAATTATTGACCATCCATGTTGAAATGGGGGTTCCAAAATCTGTCGGATCGGATGTACCAAATTTAATGAAGGATGTACCAAATTTTGTGAAGGATGTATCAAGGGTTCCAAAGTGTGATCCGAAGTGGAGATAGACCCCAAATCACTTTGTTATGGGTTTCTAAATGAAATTATGACCCATCCATGCTCAGATGGGGGTCCCAAAATCACTAGGCTCGGATGTACCAAATTTAATGAAGGATGTACCAAATTTTGTGAAGGATGTACCAAGGGTCCGAATTATGGCCCATCCATGCTTAGATGGGGGTCCTGGAAGCACTAGGCTCGGATGCACCAAATTTAATGAAGGATGTACCAAATTTTGTCAAGAATGTACCAAGGGTCCGAAAATGCGTTCCGAAGTGGGGATCAGCCCCAAATCACTTTGTTATGGGTTTCTAAATGAAATTATGGTTCATCCATGTTGAAATGGGAGTCCCAGTATCTGTCGGATTGGATGTACCAAATTTAATGAAGGATGTACCAAATTTGGTACATCCGATCCGACAGATTTCGGGAGCATCATTTCAACATGGATGGTCCATAATTTCTTTTATAAACCTATAACAAAGTGATTGGGGGTCGATCCCCACTTCGGAACACATTTTCGGACCCTTGGTACATCCTTCACAAAATTTGGTACATCCTTCATTAATTTTGGTACATCCGAGCATAGTGATTCTGGGACCCCCATCTGAGCATAGATGGACCATAATTTCATTTAGAAACCCATAACAAAGTGATTTAGGGTCGATCCCCACTTCGGAACACATTTTTGGACCCTTGGTACATCATTTACAAAATTTTGTACATCTTTTATTAAATTTGGTACATCCGAGCCTACTGATTCCGAGACCCCCATCTGAGCATGGATGGGCCATAATTTCATTTAGAAACCCATAACTAAGTGATTTGGGGCTGATCCCCACTTCGGAATGCATTTTCAAACCCTTGGTACATCCTTCATTAAATTTGGTACATCTGAGCCTAGTGCTTTCGGGACCCCCATCTGAGCATGGATGGGTCATAATTTCATTTAGAAACCCATAACAAAGTGATTTGGGGTTGATCCCCACTTTAGAACAGATTTTCGGACCCTTGATACATCCTTCACAAAATTTGGTACATTCTTCATTAAATTTGGTACATCCGAGCCTAGTGCTTCCAGGACCCCCATCTGAGCATGGATGGGCCATAATTCGGACCCTTGGTACATCCTTCACAAAATTTGGTATATCTTTCATTAAATTTGGTACATCCTTCATTAAATTTGGTACATCCGAGCATAGTGATTCTGGGACCCCCATTTGAGCATGGATGGGCCATAATTTCATTTAGAAACCCATAACAAAGTGATTTAGGGTCGATCCCCACTTCGGAACACATTTTCGGACCCTTGGTACATCCTTTACAAAATTTGGTACATCCTTCATTAAATTTGGTACATCCGAGCCTAGTGATTCTGGGACCCCCATCTAAGCATGGATGGGCCATAATTTCATTTAGAAACCCATAACAAAGTGATTTGGGGCTGATCCCCACTTCGAAACGCATTTTGGGACCCTTGGTACATCCTTCATTAAATTTGGTACATCCGAGCCTAGTGCTTCCGAGACCCCTATCTGAGCATGGATGGGTCATAATTGCATTTAAAAAACCCATAAAAAAGTGATTTGGGGTCGATCCCCACTTCGTAACACATTTTCGGATCCTTGGTACATCGTTCATTAAATTTGGTACATCCGAGCATAGTGATTCCGGGACCCCCATCTGAGTATGGATGAGCCATAATTTCATTTAGAAACCCATAACAAAGTGATTTAGGGCTGATTCGCACTTTGGAACGCATTTTTGGACCCTTGGTACATCCTTAACAAAATTTGGTACATCCTTTGTTAAATTTGGTACATCCGAGCCTAGTGATTTCAGGAACCCTATCTGAGCGTGGATGGGTCATAATTTCATTTAGAAACCCATAAAAAAGTGATTTGGGGCTGATCCCCACTTCGAAACGCATTTTCGGACCCTTGGTACATCCTTCACAAAATTTGGTACGTCCTTCATTAAATTTAGTACATCTGAGCCTAGTGCTTTCGGGACCCCCATCTGGGCATGGATGGGTCATAATTTCATTTAGAAACCCATAACAAAGTGATTTGGGGCCGATCCCCACTTCAGAAGGCATTTTCGAACCCTCGGTACATCCTTCACAAAATTTGGTACATCCTTCATTAAATTTGGTACATCTGAGCATAGTGATTTTGGGACCCCCATCTGAGCATGGATGGCTCATAATTTCATTTAGAAACCCATAACAAAGTGATTTGGGGCCAATCCCCACTTCAAAAAGTATTTTCGGACCCTTGGTACATCCTTTACAAAATTTGGTACATCCTTCATTAAATTTGGTACATCCGAGCCTAGTGATTTCGGGACCCCCATCTGAGCATGGATGGGCCATAATTTCATTTAGAAACCCATAACAAAGTGATTTGGGGCCGATTCCCACTTCGGAACGCATTTTCGGACCCTTGGTACATCCTTCATTAAATTTGGTACATTCGATTCGATAGATTCCAGGACCCCCATTTCAACATGGATGGCCCATAATTTAATATATGTTAAAATTGTGTTACATTATGGTAGGAATGATTGTCCTAATATATTCTTCTTACAAAACATGACATGTAAATATTTCAAAATTAATGATTGATGGAATTTATTCCTTCTACAACATTACATCAGGTATATGTACATTATTGTTGGAATCTGGCTAGGAATATATTCCTAACCTACACTATGTAGGTCTTATGTACCAAACAGTTGTGCATGGAAACCTATTTGAATGGAATATATTCCCCTTATGTGTAAGATGGCAGACCATTGTTTCATTAGTAGGAAAGAGAAGGGTGTGGACGTACATGTGGATGTGAAAGGAGTGAGTGGAAGATACGGCTTGCAATGACTTTGTTACGACTAAATAATACCAGATGGATAATCAATTATATGCATGATAAACGTGTATAAAATGGGTGAGGCAACAAATAGTTCATTCCATATGTGAAACATTTACAGAGCAACACACATTTGGAGGCAAAATTTGGAGCCTTGCTTGACGAACTCCACACCGGAAATAGTTCGGTTTGGTAGGGTAGGTGGTGGTTGAATGTGTTTAAAAATTGTGTTCGAACGTTTGTTTTGTGTCAATATTATAACATATGATTCGTAGCTCTTGCAATCATGTCAATCCACTTTGTTCATGCTAAAACAGTAATTTGAAATGAATTATTCTTATTTTACAGTTATTACGGATGGCTAATGATGTATATTATGTAGTTTTCGCTGGTCGAAAAAAAGGTATTTACAATTCGTGGCCAGAATGTCAAGAACAAGTGGTTGGGTACAAAGGAAATGTGTATAAGTTGTACAAAACATTCGAAGAGGCTAGACGGGCTTGGATGTTCTATGAAGCAAGGGTGAACTTTATGGAAAGCACATCTACGCCAAACCTTGGAGAGGAGGTGAATCTCCCAACTCTGATGGAACAGAAAGGGGATAAGGGAATGCATTGGAAAAACATCAACCTTTCATAACTCCTTTAATTATGGGTTGTGTTTTCACAATTGTTTGTATGTGGATAATATCAAAATTTTGAAAAATAAAAATTGATTTTAGGTCCTTCATGTAATATACATGTACTGCAAAATAAAAGTGATTTGCCAAAAAAAAGTTCAGTATGTGGTATGTCATCTTTATCACAATTGTAAAAATTGAAGTTAAAACTAGGGTGATTAATCATGTATACATGATTGGGACTAATACTGATAATAGAAATCAATCGATGACAAAGTATTAGGTAATGACAACGTTTTTTATAGGAATCGGCATGAAGGAAAACTACAGCCATCGCCTTCATGTCATACACATCCCCAATGGTATGATAAACTTTGGAATCTTATGTTATATGCAATAAACAAAATAAGGGCCCACCCTTTATTTCACAGGCATGCCTATGTGTCGAAGATGCCATGTGCAGTAGGCAAATTAAGGGCATACCTTTCATATGACATGCATGCAAGTGGGTGAAAACCTAATCGTAGTTATTATTTGTGCAGTATAAAAAAGATAGGCATGCCCCTTGTGCAGGCGGCATGCCTTCATAGTGACTTTATCTTACTTGTTGATTAGACAGTATGGTCATGGAAGGCAGACCCAAGGCATGAAGGGCTGGCCCTACACGTTCACATTGAAATAAAATGTATGGACACTTGCTTCATATGTGTTGAAGCCTAAAATATAGAGTCAATACATATTAAGATTGGAAAATGGGCAAAATGTCATTCAGACATTCAAAATAACTTAAACCAACATCATAACTAGCATCACATTTACACATAAATATTGCATAGAGTGTTGACAATTGGTGCAAGAGAGTATAAAGTTTACTGATGATTAATGAAAGCATGCATATAGATAAGCATTGGAAAGCATTAAAGTAAATAGAGTTAAGAAGTTGTTTGAGAACGAGAATTTATAAACTTATTACAAAATCCATGAAAATATTATGCACACACATACGCATTCGATTGTAAGACGACCATAAACTAAGGTTACTACTCTTCATCAGTCGGTGCATCTTCGTCTTCTTCATCTCCACAATCATCATCACCATCTTCCTCGTCATCTGTTTGTGATGACATAGGAGGTAGAGCATCAGGGTGCAATGCTTTCCATGCTGCAATGGAACAATCGCATTGTTGACGCACAATTTTCAATTGATTGTTCATTGATTTGTACATTGCGTAAATATCCCTAAGATGAGAACTTTTAGTTAACCTACGCGATAAAGAGGATGTTGCTTGTTTGTCTATCGACATTTTAATGCTCATAGGTTGCATGCGCGGGATTGAATCATAAGGCAGTGTCTTGAAATCTAACCCTACATTTTGTAAAAGCCAGCAAACAGTTGAACCATATGGTAATGCACGTGTGCTCACATTACTACGTTGTGCCTTTATCATGTTATGGAAAATAAGTGCAGGCAAATTAATTTTACGGCGATGTGCCATGTGGAAAAGAATATGCAGAACATATAGTGTAAGCTCATTAAGATGACCCTTCTTATTCAAGATGGTATGAAACAATATCAGACTTAGAATCCTGTATTTTGGAAGAAGAGATCTATGCTCAACGCTTGTACCCAACTGAAAAGAATGACCACATAATTCCTTTGTTATTGTGTCTAACATTGCCTTTATATCAATCTCTGGAATACAAAAGTTAATAGCTTTCTTGGGTGCTTCCAGAGAGAAGGTGCATCCAATAAGGGATGGGGATACTCGCACAACAACCCTCTTGAATGAAGTGTGAAACGAATATTTCTCTTCGTCAACATTTCTGATATTGCTGTAGAATGCTCGCACGGGAGTTAGATAACATTCTTGCGTTAGTTGTATAAATGGTCTCAACTTGTAAAAATCTAACAACTCAACAACACCATGTTCTTTAAACCCAGCAATCAGTATGACACGCTCAATGGGAATTGACCATTTTGCTATAAGTTTATCACATTCGTGCTCATTAGGTGGGTGGCTGATTACTACCAAAAAGTGCTATTTTGTAGACCTAATTATAATGGTTTTAAGCACCTTTGAGTAGTAATCATATTCATTTAACCCAATTAATTCATTAAGATCCTTAGTAATTGGTTTTAACCATTTTGTGGCAAGTTTACATGTTTTTATCAGCTTATGAATCAATTCAAGCATGCCAAATGATGGAGGAGCTACTTGGACAAGTTATGGCAAAGCTTTTGGAAGCTCAAATTCATGAAGAACCAAGCTTTGGAGCTCCATAGCCCTTTGCCAAAGTCGTTCAAAGTATGCAAGGAAAGAACAATGGAGAAGAGGAAAACAGAGTGAAGAAAATAGAGGACAGCAGCTACAGTATTCTTTCACACTTTTGGCGCATTTTCCGAAGTCCACTTTCTACATGCTATATACCATTTCAAAGCTCAGTAAGTCAAGAATCCAACACTTCAAACCGTGTACGATTTGGAGCTGAAATGAGGAAGATATGGCCTTCGGAAGACAACTGCTCCAGGCTTGTGAGAAAATTTCGCACAACACCTTCCAAATTCGCACACCCCCTTGCGTGGTGCGAATTTTCCCCTGTTTCTGCCGACTCCACACGAGATCTTTTCTTTTGGATATTTTTGTATAAATTTCCATTCTTCTCCTTGTAATCCACCAATCATAAGATTTATTAGCTAGGAAGGTTGGAAAAACTTCTCTATTTATATCCCCTTGCATCCGTTGTAACAAATATTGATAGATAGATATAGAAATATATAAAGTTCTTTTTTTCTCTCTTCTCCGGTTCTTCCCCATTTCTATTTTCTTAGTAGCCAAACAGCCTCTAAGGGCTTTTCCTCAGAGGATGATTGGCTAAAACTTTTAGTTTCTCAAAGTATGGATGTTATGTGATGACTTGGATGCAATCCCATGGAAATTTCTCGCACCCGGAAGGTAAGGTAGCCGTTTTTCATTAAAGGTTCATTAATGCAAAGTTTGGTTTTTATTTCCTTTGGACAACTTCCAACGGCCAATACTTGATAAGCTTTTGGATTTCTATCCATTAGTTATCTCCTACGAGCTATTGGAAAGTGAGGTTTTCAATTCCAAGTTTTGCATTAATCCGTTAGAACCAATTTCAATGGCCATTGAAAGGTGAGTTTATCACCTGGAATGACTTTGAGTTGCCAATATTTGGTAAGCTTTTGGCTTTAGACCATTAGTTATCTCTTACGAGCCATTTAAAGGAAGTCTAAGGTGAATAACCATTGATGAAATTCACTACCATCTGTTTTGCCATTTTAAAGGATTAAAACTTGATTTGCTAAATCCATACCGGTTCGGGAAGCAAGCATCACCATACTTGCAACCCCAACGCGAGGAGCCTATCCTGAGATTTCCAATTTGCATAAGAGCCAGAGCATAGCTATCCTATCTTTGAGAAACTTGTTTTTACACCCTTTCATTTTAGTCTTTAATGTTAGCTTAGATTAGTTTAAATCTTTCTAAAACATTTACATCTTCTTTTAAAGCTAACATCCATAAGAAATTTTCCTCAGAGGATGATTGGCTAAAACTTTTAGTTTCTCAAAGTATGGATGTTATGTGATGGCTTGGATGCAATCCCATGGAAATTTCTTGCACCCGGAAGGTAAGGTAGTCGTTTTTCATTAAAGGTTCATTAATGCAAAGTTTGGTTTTTATTTTCTTTTGGACAACTTCCAACGGCCAATACTTGATAAGCTTTTGGATTTCTATCCATTAGTTATCTCCTACGAGCTATTGGAAGGTGAGGTTTTCAATTCCAAGTTTTGCATTAATCCGTTAGAACCAATTTCAATGGCCATTGAAAGGTGAGTTTATCACCTGGAATGACTTTGAGTTGCCAATATTTGGTAAGCTTTTGGCTTTAGACCATTAGTTATCTCTTACGAGCCATTCAAAGGAAGTCTAAGGTGAATAACCATTGATGAAATTCACTACCATCTGTTTTGCCATTTTAAAGGATTAAAACTTGATTTGCTAAATCCATACCGGTTCGGGAAGCAAGCATCACCATACTTGCAACCCCAACGCGAGGAGCCTATCCTGAGATTTCCAATTTGCATAAGAGCCAGAGCAAAGCTATCCTATCTTTGAGAAACTTGTTTTTACACCCTTTCATTTTAGTCTTTAATGTTAGCTTAGATTAGTTTAAATCTTTCTAAAACATTTACATCTTCTTTTAAAGCTAACATCCATAAGAAAATCACCTACTTTCCTAATTTGAATATCACTTGTGTTTGCGAAAACCCTTCCCAGTGAACGATCCTAGAACCACTATGCTATAGTAGCTTGGCTACTTTAGTAATAGTATTCAAGGTATAAATTTTGTTGATACGCCTTTAAAGCTAAGCTACCATGAGTCGAATCAGTGGCGAGGCATGAAAGGGTCATGTGGGACTTCCTTAGGTACAGTTGACGTTGAGCCATGTCTAACTTTCTTTTTAGGTGGCATGATGTTTGGTCCTTGTAATGACACTACATATCGTTAAAAATTCAGTGATGGAAGTTAGAGATGAAAAGTTTCGATTCATTGCATCCGAGCCAACCACAAATAGCTTAAAAGGAAATTCAAGCAACTCCCAAAAGAGTGGTCGCCACAACCAAGAGAAAATATGTGTAGAAAACAATGAAGTTAAAAAGACACTGCAATGGAGTATGAAAAACAAACCTTATTAGAGTTGAGCGATAGTAATTATTAATGATTATGGCAGTGAAAATCTTAGAGTGAAAGGGTAGGTTAACTACAATGGAGGAATGGGTGGGTGGAAGATAATTGTTGTGATGTGCAACGTGTATAGGTAGTAGAATATGAGGTGTAAATGGGAATGAATGAGAGTTGTTGAGGATGTGATGTCAACCAAACTGAGTAAATGGTTGAAGTTGGAATGAAGGTCCGCCTGTGCAAGAGATGTAGCTAGTACATACATGCATTTAATGTTCCATAATGAGTGCATAGTTACAAGTCACTAAAGTTGGATAGGATGAAACAACGTGAATGAAGTCTTCTACAAGCCTACAATTGGAGACTATCATTATGTGGAGTGAATGTGAAGTTATTATGTGGTAGGTGCATCATAAATATTGGTAATATGTTGATCTCTAGTTATTAATGGTCCAATGTGGTACAATCAAATCAAATGCAACAAAAGTTTTCCAAGTTTTTGTTCTCTTTGACATAAAATGACCAAATATTTATCAAATAAGTGTAATGTAGTTGATATAAGTATGATATTTATCAAATTTTTATAAGAAAAGTACCATTAATTGATTTAATATATTTAAGAGATTTATTTTAAAATTAAAAAATACTTATATTAAAACATATTTTATGACATTTTAAATACTTTAAAAAATTTATCATTAAATTATTAAAAATGCTAAAAAAAAAAACCTTTCTAAAATCACTCCCAAACGTACACTTAATTCCCTTTTGAAAATAAATTTAATCCATCATTTGGAACTATATATGTCAATCTAAAGCCATGTGTGGTAGAGTTTCTCAAACCTTAAAAGCAGGTGGACAACTTCTCAAACACTAAAAGTAACATTTGAAAATTGAAAGCAAATTCAATAAGTGTCACATGCATCAAATTTTCTTGTGTGATTTATTCGGATTTATGCTTGATATTCACAATTTACAAAAATGCGCATAGACTCCAAATTTTTTCCACAAAAACAATAGTAGAAGTTTATTTAATTCAATTTGAAAAAAAAATTACCCATATCATTAAAAATAATTATTTTTAAAAATCATTCCTAAATATAAAATTTTATGGCTTTGTTACTCTAATAGCTACACATAGAAACTAACCACCTTGCTAAACAAAGATTTATTACCACTATGATATTTTCCATCATGCCAAACGCTGCACTAGTATGCAATTTCGTTTTGTAAATGCTTATATCATCCACAATCATTTAAACCTCCATAAATGATCAATAACTATTTGTATTTCATGGCATTGGCAGAATTGAACCTTTTGGGAATACAAGAAATAATGTTGAAGGGACAAAATTAGAATTTCAAACAAAGTACATAAATTGGAAAGCTAAGACAAACTTGAGAAACCGAGAAAGAACCACCAGATTCAGCACACATTTAGGGTTCCATTCTGAACTTTCATCATGAAACATATCCTGGAATCAGTAGCTAGCTATAGTCCCCAATGCAAACCAATTAACATCTTTTGCAGTAGAAATACTGGTGGTTGATGAGCCCAGTCACAAAACTTCATGACCTTCCCCATAATACCTATTTATAAACGGTGCCTGAAAGGCATTCCAAACAACAATAATTACTATTTAAAGATTAATGAGTCATAGTTATTTCCTGAAAAATATGTAGAGAGGGCACAAATAAGATAATGCAATTAGCATTCATTAGCAAGTGTCTGCTCTAACAGAAGAGGCCAAATTCATTGATATGCTACAACCAATCAACTATTTTTTGTACTTATTCACAAAATGGATGGCAAAAAATACCCTCAATAAACAATGGCCAGGTGAAAACCAGGTGACTCAACAGAAAATACTCAACTTAATTAGCTAAGTAAAAGTCAAACCATTTAGAACTAGTGCCATATTGATCCATTTGGATACCAAGGAAAAAAAATGGCCACATAATGACAAAGCTTTTGGGTGATCAGTTAGTTGATATTCAAAATAGCAGACATGTTTTGTTAGCATGGAACAGATAAATAAATTAAACATATATTCCATCAAGAGATTAATTTTTGACTATTTATGTAGGGAACGACTTATAGCAATACACCATGATCTTGAATGTCGCATCAAGCCCAGCTTTAAAATGCACAAGATTCATAGGCTATCAATAGTCTCATATGGAGAAACAAAAATAGTGGTGTCGAAGATATTCTGTTCTTTCAATAGAAGGGATGTTCAAAATTGTACCTTAACATTTTAGAGTTTTTGTCAATGAAGAATAATCGAAACAAACTCTCATAAATTCTTTCTTATGCTTTCTCTGGCTTTTAACATGATTGTCCATATTAGATTGTGTTGATTGGTAACAAGGATTCTCTTAGCCAAACAGAAAATACAGCCATTTGACCAAATTAGTTTACAGGGTTGTTGAATTATCTAATAATTGGCTCATGATTATACATAAACATAGAAAATTGGGGATAAGTTTAAGCAACCGGACCATGTCATTACAATATTATCAACTAATTTAAACAGGTTATATGGAAGAGTACAAACATAAAAAATTTACTTGTGCACCTCAAGTTCATCAAGCTCCCAATCAAACTCGCAGAAAACCTACAAAGAGAAGGAAAAATTTACAGAGTTTTTTAGTATATTTGCTTCAATCAACATATTCATACAAACCCATTAAACACAAACCCATAAAATGACACCACCACAGACCATCCATGGTAAGAAAAAATTCCATTATACGCCTAATCCTGCTAAAAGGCCTCACAATGCTGAATTATAGGCCATGCTCAGGCCCCTTGCCTGTAAAGAATGAAACAAAATTTCAGTTCAAGCCTGTATGATACATATGCATGGTAAGAAACATCCACATTGATGGGAAAGTTAAGTCACCATAAATCAAACTCTAACTCAATTGCTTCGCAGAGCTATAAGACCACTTTTGTATCTCGATCGGCCCCCAAAAAATGCAGAGGGGGAAATATTATTTAAGGACATATTCAGTGGGATCCTAATATCAGATGATAATAAATAAAGGTAATTCATTTCAACAATAACACAAAAAGAAAAAAATAATATATGATAGCTTCAAAAACAATTTATATTTCTCATTCTATAAATAGAAATAATAATAAAGCAATGGAATGTCCACGATGATCAAGACCAACGAAAAAACCCTTTGCAGTGGATGTATTATACCATAAAGAAGACATGACATAGCCTCAAAATCTATTATTCACTATCGATGACCAAGTTAGAGTTTAAATTAGAATGAATAGTTAAAAAATTGAATGAAATAAAACAAAAGAAATTAATTGTGAAGGTTACCCAATACTATTCTGCATCGTTGGTTGACCAAATATTAGCTTTAACCTTTTCACCAATTTCATTTTCGCTATCAAGAACCATATGAGTTGCAAATTTCAATTTTTCAAGGCTCATGCATTCCTACACATTAAACTTATGTTAGACCCTACATCCTGGTAACATTTAACATGTATATTTGAAAATAAAAACATAACATCATATTTAACAACTTACAGAATTAATGGTTCTATTAAGACCACTTCCATCCCAATGTTGCATATAGAGAATAGCATACATCCCAGTATGACATCTGCAATAACAAGTATGATTTGTGACATGTTATTAACATATGACCCAATTAGGATTGAAAATGAATACATGAAAAAAAATGTAACTTACAATTTTGGATCGCCTACGATATCTGCATACTGTGGATGTAAATTATTTGTATTCACATCATTCCGTTTGAAGGAATTTTTTAATAACTGCGACATAAATCCAACTACTTTGGAAGCTTCATTAACAAAGTGAATTCGTTAAATGCTATGATATGATGAAAGTAGATTCACCCTTTTAACCTCCCAATTGATTACCATGATGACCCATTCATTAAATTGGAATAAGGGGATATAAAACTACAAAACACACAATCATCATAACAACAATGAAGGCTTAAATGTTTGAAATATAAATTTGAAATTACTAAAAAGTTGTCATTAATCTATGTAATCAATACAATAGCCAAGCATTACCTGGTTGCAACATTCAAGATTAACACAATAGCTACCTAATCTTTTCTTGAGTGTTGATTTTGAGGTAGACTTGCTCATTGAACCACATATTTCCTATAAAAAGTTGTTAAGATCATAGTAACAATGTATGACTAAAATTATACATGCATCTTATATTAAGGACAAGATTTGGTGTACTCGAGGAAAAAACCTCACCCCAATGTATGGATTAACAAAGTGTTTGCGAGAAGTATTCTCTTCTTTTGCATTCATGTATCGGTAGAACATGGAAATCACCTACTTAATGCCTCTTCATTAGTTAAAATGATCAATGGAAAGATGAGGGTATTTTTTCTTATTTATCATAAACCTTACCGGAATATCAATGAAGCTCTCCCCTACTAAGCATTGAAGTTGTTCCCGTGTCACGCCATAGCCACCATATGCACAAAACATCTCACTATTAATCACATGAAACACAAGACGTGAGTAATTTTTTTTTGTTTTTCTAGACAAATCCATAATCATAGTCTTTTAAGAACAATACTTGCTAAACTTGTGATTTGGGACTAACCTAGGATCTTTTGACTCGTCAAACACATAGTCGGCAACATGTGTCTCTTCTTTTGTCAACCTTTTGTATTTTGATACACATAATTGTACAAAAGGTGACTTGCATGCAACTGCTCGTTGCCTGTGACGACGTACTTTCATTTTTACTCTTCGTGGTCGTATTTCTTCCGAGGCTTGTGGTGTTACATCAGCATTGTTGTCCATGCATGATTGCACTAACACCAACATATTGTGTGGCCCAGGGTGAAGGGGATCCTCGTTTGCAAAGAACACACCCTCTTCTATGTTGGGTCTTTCTGACGCCCCTTCATTTCTACATCCAAGGTCATCTTCAAAAGATATTCTTTGACCACCAGAATGAACAGGTGAATGTTGTGGATTATTTGTATAAAATGGTGCACCACTTTCATTAACATGTTCATGACAATTTGACAGTTGGCCTTCATCTGTGCAATAGTGTGAAGAGGTGAAATGAGTCCTCAACACTTTCACGCCACGGTTGTATGATGCAATAAGACTATTAAGATGACTTTGTGCATCGGTGATTTGACATTGTGTTGCCTCCATGCGAGCACAAATAAACTAAGTCAAACATAATGAAGGAACATTAAATGACATATATTTAAACTAAGCCTTAATATAAGTTACTATGCATAGTCATTAGGTATGAAGGATTACATCAAAGTCTTCATTCTCATCTGGGTCATCAACTGAAGGAGCCTTATTTTTTTCTGTTTCATCTTGCTCTGCCGATGTGCTAACCAACTATCATTGCAAAACATGTAAATTGTCATCCCAATAATCTAAATACAATGGTAACCAACTATCTTAATATAACTAAAAGCTAATTATACCTCAACTTTACCAAATCCTCCAAGCATTTCCAACTCCAACTTGATGCATTGCTTGACCAAAAAATCGTTCCATGCAGCAATGCGAGGATTGGTAAGTTCCACATACATGGCTGAAAAATTAGATATTGAAAAGTAGAATATTTGTTGCATTATATAAGACATAATTAATGGTAACATCATGGCCAACATAGTGTATAACCATTATTAAATATCTAATACATGAACATATACTTATAAATAAGACAAAAAGTTACATGTGGAAACATCAAACACCCTTTAATCCAAACACTTTCCTTCCTCCTATGTTCATGTATAACTTGAATAAAAAATTCTAAGACATATTCTCCCCAATTTATGTTCCCAAGTAACTGCTCTCGAGGTGTATACCAAAACGAGTGACTACCTTCCAAATGAGATGTGGGTGCCAATAAGGTTGCACAAGCGAAAATCAAGAAGAGCCACTTAAATTCCTCAATATCATCGATGTCAACCATCATTGACTCTATATCTTGCAAACTCGACATTTGACTAGCTTTAACAGTTCCATTATCAACAATTAACTTTCTTCCACTATATGGAATGTCCATTGTCATCCCAACATCATGACATGTCAAAGAGACCTTCTTACCCCCAAATAACTCAAGTTGGGAATAAGCAATGTTTGTGTTTTTTATCAACCAAAAACATAAATCTAAATTAACCTCCTTACAACCTAATTGCAATAGCCCACCAAAACCAAGTTCTCTTATTACATCCTTCTTCACTTCTGAGAGCAAATGGATTCCAGAGAGGAATTTACGGCCAGAACAACGACACCGTATGTTCATATTATCACTGCATTAAACAACCATAATTTATTAATAAATTAATCAAATGTTAAAGACATGTGAACGTGAATATAGTGTTCCTATATACATTCATCATAATTATTACACAAATATAACATATATTAACAAAGAAATAGGAAACATTTTGTTACATCATGTAAAAGAAAATCATTGAGATCGGTTTCCCCCAACCTCTCAATAATATGGTTATCAATAAGGGTGAAATTGTTATATATAGGGCCACCCACTATGATACCCACTGCCCAATAAAACAATACACAATGTGCATTTCAGTGGGTCAGCCAATTAAACAAATGGTATGCCTCAAATTTACATACTCATCTAACCAAATCAATATAGTTTAGGGAAAAGTGGGATTTGATTCACTAAAAAGAAAATATATGGTAAAAAGAATCCCAAATATTTTAAATTAGTATTATCTTCATCTATTTAAAAATAATTTGAAATACATGCACTGAGTTATCCAATTATTCCAAAAAATGTCATTTTATTTGTTATGTTATTCAAATCAATTGACAACTACACTCCTCCATATAAATGTTTCCTTTTTTTTTTTTAGATTTTTTTTATTTTATTATTTAAGATTTTTTTTCCTCTAGAAACAAACACCTTATAGGATTCTTATTTTAGTTTTCTAAAAGTTTAGGAAATATTGTCAAACAAATCATATTTAATCATAATTACCAATTCAAAAAGTAATAAGGTTGTTTATTAAATAATAAATAATAAACTTCGTAATATATAATTATTTTAATATTATAACAAATTTATTATTGAAAAACTCTAATAACAAATTTTATTCATCATTATATTAAACAATTATTAATATTATATAATAAATACAAATTTATTATTGGTTTATTTATTATCAAGAATATGAATCTATTTTTAACTTATTAGTACTATAATAAATTCTGTTTTTTTTTGTTCAAATTCTTACTTTATAATGTTTCTAGAGAAATTTTTTTTTCCAAATAATAAAATAATAAAGTAATAATAATAATAATAATAATAATAATAAAATATCTAAAAAGAAAGGAAATATCTATACGAAGGATTCTAATTGTCAATGGATTAGGATGACATGACAAATAAAGGGCTATTTTTGGGAATAATTAAATCACAAATTAAAAAGTGCATGCATTTTAAATTATTTTTAAATACATGAAGATAATAATAATTTCAAATATTTGAGGTTTTTTTTTTGTTCTATATATTTTCATATTAGTGAATCAAATCTCACTTTCCCCTATAGTTTATAGTATTACAATTTAGAAATAACAGTTAAAAGTAAAATCTAATGAGTATTAAAGTGGAAACCAAATCAATACAAGGATTCTTTTTATTCATTATTTAGTGTCTTGGTTATAATTTCTTAAATTTATTATTTAAATTATAAAGTAGTAGTAAATTTTGTATAGCATTGAAAATGTTATATTATATTATATATATATATATATATATATATATATAATGTAGAAAAAATTTAAAATTAAAATTAAAATTCTCAATTAATAATACAAACCCACAGAATTGAAGACAATTGGTAGTGATCCTCTCAATTTTATCCTCATTTATTTTAGAGTTAAGATAGGTATAACTTTAAAATATGTCTATAAATAATGATATTTATTTTAGGGTTAGGATTCATATAACTTTAAAACAAATCTAGAAAAAAAAAGTGTAATACATCTATCTAGGAAAAAAATATAATATAAATATAAAACTTGCCTTGGTAGTTGAGGTCCATTGTTACTTTCCCTTCTCCAATTTTTATGGTTTTGTTGCACACCGACTTTAGGTAGAATCAAATTAAAAACATAAATCAAAGTAATATTCCTTATTGATATATGTTAAAGGGTCCTAAAGAGGTAGCCCTTACACTTGGGTAGAATCTATTATTTAGGTATGAATGTCTAGGATAGAAAGATTAAGGTTTCAAAACAAGATAGTAAATGTTTGGGCACTATTAATTCATATAATTTTTTATTTTATTTTATTTTTTTGTAAAAGTATATTTAATTTAGATGCAAGGAAAATACGAGAACGGTAATTAAAATTTTGAATTGTCAAAATTTAGGGACTTGGTATCAAATGTCATAGGAAAAAAGTAAGTGCCAATTCAACAACTGGGATTTATTTTGATCTATGTATCATGTTATGAGAATTTTGAGAAGCTGTTTGTTGAAATGTCTGAATGAATGTAACTCCATTAATGTTTTATTTTTTTGTAAGTATGAAATTGATTCCTTGACTTCTTTGGATATGAGACCATAATTTTGATTCTTGATTCTGCTACTTTTTTTTTTTTTAAGCACTCTGTATTTTTTCTACTGTCCATCTCGATCGTTGGGGTAAGAAATGTTGAAGAAGGATTCTAAACCAATATTTAATTCTTATGCTCCTTCTAATTGGTTAGGCAAATGACTTGGGTTTCAGCCCATGAATCTAGAAATATACCACATGAAAGGCCTCTTCTTTTTTGAAAGATGCAGTACAAGCTTTTACACTTCTTTCTCTGGGAAAATCGGAGTTTCTCACTTCTTTGCTTTGGAAAAAAAATATATTGGAATATTCTTTGTCAACCAATCAGTTTTGAGAAAAAAAGTTCTTGTAACGAATAAGTTCCAATCTTAAGGAAGTTAGTTTTTGTATATATATATATATAACAGTTCATGTAAATTTTATTTTTTTTGTCAATTAAAATATAATGTTTTTTTTTATATTGATAAATAAAAGCCATATAGTTTTAAATGTTTAAAAAATTTCTACATTTGTATTAAAAATATGTGGTAACAAAATTTTCTATTAACATTAATTTATTTAAATAATTAATATTATTAATAATTTATCTTATCAAATTAATTTTAATTCATAAAATATTACTGATAAAAACTGAAATTTTGATTTAACCAAAATAAAGATGGATAATTAATAATGATTTATAATTAATAATTAATAATTAATAATTTTGATTTATAATATTGTTCTTATGATTTGTTTCCTTTTTATTTATCTCTACTAAATCTAAAAAACAAAATGGCCACCCGAGTGAGGCATCAAGAAGCCCTTTTGCTGAATTTGCTCTCCAGGCGAGCATCCGAAAAAATGCCCTATTTTCCTCTGCCACTCTCAATCCTCGCGAGTACTAATCTAAGCATCCATAAAAATGCCTTATTTTCCTCTACCACTCTCAATCCTCCCAGGTACTAAGCTAATCATGTTATTATTATTTCTTTTCAACCCTCGTTTGCTTCCCAAGAAAATCCATCCCCCATTCGATTTTTGGGAAAATTCATCCTCGTTTGATTTCTGAGAGAAATCCATGCAAAACTCCCAAGGAAAACAAATAAAAAAATGCTTTTATTTTTTTTGCTCCCTATGTTTTCTGGATCTGTTCTAGGGTTCTATTTGCTTTTGTGCCATTGGATTTAAATTTTACAAACCCTAAATCCACAATTTTTGAGCCAGGCTGAAAAACACAACCTTTGCCTGCAAATCATGTTCAGATTACCAAATAACATCGGTAAATTTCCATGATTTTGTATCCTGTGTGCGGGCTAAACTAGTAAGAAATATTGGGAAATTTCCAAAAATTTGGTAAAAATACCCATTAATACCAAAATCTCAACGATATTTTTAAAAAATTACCCAATTTTTTGTCAAAGATTTCAACAAGCAACAATAACAACCCAAATTAACTCATAAATCCACCTCTCTCTATTTTCACTGCAAGCTCCTCTCGCAAATTGTGGCTGTGAAAGAAGGTGAAAAAATATGGGTTTTTGGAGTTAGGGTTTGGTTCAAGAGAGAAGAAGGGATTTGGGGGTTTGGTTTGGTTCAAGAGAGAAAAAAGGATTTGGGGGGTTTGGTTCAAAGAGAGAAGAAGGGATTTAGGGTTTTGATTCAACACAGAAGAAGAGATTTCGGGTAAATCTCACTGTTATATTTTAGTAAATATTTTTTTTTTAAATATTGTCACGTGGAGTGTCTAGATGGCTGATGACATGTAAATGAGCCATGTCATTGGCTTAAGTGGAACATGGCTTTTCTGAGCAATTGATCATGTCAAAGTGCATGAGGGTATTTTTGGAAGGGCCTTAACATCACTATTACAGTGTATGAAAGGTCGTTTATTTTCCACAAAATCCACTGAATTTGAAAAGTAAAAAGTAAAGTTTCCAAAAGGCAAAACTTTGCCCCTTGGTGTATGGTTACATAAATTCCCCTTTTCTTGGCCCCCAAACAGTCTAAGATTCCGGTCAACTTATGCTATCTGCTAAGTACTGCACATGTCATACTCTTTGCTAATTCATATGAATTCGTCTACTTGTCCGACCTCTTCCTCCTTTTCCAAATTTTCTGCAATATAGTATCTTCGATGTGAGTAAAAAAAAAAACTAAAAAAGGGTGTGAGAGAGTCCCAAGGGGGGCAATAGTGGCAGCACAGGGGAGGAGGGGGCAAGTAGGATCTAGAATGGGGGGGAGCCCTCGACATGTCATGGCCCATGGGGCAAGGGGCAACGACTGGAGCATCTAGGGAGGCCTCATGGGGGCCGTAGAGGAAGGATCTGGAAGTGGGGCGCGTAGGGAAAGGATTTGGAAGGGGGTGGAAGAGTTGGAAGAGGAGAGAGGGATTATTTTGAACTGTTCAGTTCATAAAAAACGGACTTGGGTCTCCTGGTTTACTAGTCCAACCACTAGTTCAAGGCTGCTTCAAAGACTAACCAGCTCAACGGACCGAACCAGACCGGAATGGGGATTGGCCAAGGGTCAGATCCGTCAATCCAGTCCAGTTTTTGAAACACTGATTAACACTTCCCTTTTGGGCCAATCTAAGAAACGTGAATGAATATTATTTGTGTGAAGTGAAATCTTTTGTGGCCAGTTTTGGTTAGGTTTTTGTCTAATCAGTAACATATCAGAAGTTGAAAACTAAAATAATAATTTTCCCATTTTCAAAAGACTAAGGTGGTGTTTATTTTTATGACTTTTTGTAGAAAACGATTTGTTTTTAGAATTTAGGTTGTTTTTATTTTTTATTTTTTCATGACTTATTATAAACTTTTTACTAAATAAAAAAAACTAAAGGTGGTGTTTGTTTTTTTGGTTTTTTGTTGAAAATAATTTGTTTTCAGAATTTAGGTTGTTTGTTTTTCTATTTTTTTATGACTTATTATAAACTTTTTGCTAAATAGAAAAAGCCAAAATATGTAGCTTTTTCTAAATAGAAAAAATAACATATTAGTTTTTCTTTACTTCTTAATACTTAATAGAAATAAAATACTATAAAAACAAACAACCTAATATTTAACACTATTAAACATTAAGGTTCTATTTGGAATTAAGTAAAAAAACAAACACCACCTGATTCAAAATAGAACCTTTATAATATATAAGATTTTTTGACTCACATAGCACGTGGTTTGAAGTTATAAGCTAATTTAATAAAGTCATCTAAATAGGTATAGAAATTCTTGAAAGCCATTCTCATATTCTAATTAATTCTTCAAATAGGACCCACATACAAAATTAACTCAGCTTAGATGATAAGCCTAAGTCCATCACTTGATTTATCAAAATACAGCCATAGAATCTGCAGATGGTAATTCCATTGTCAAATCTTATACAAAACCCTGAACTGATTAGAGATTACACTGCTAGAAGTGGGGAAGAAGAGTAGTGAAAGCCGCGAATGAAAAACTAAAAATTCTCTGGATGCGTACTGCTCTTCAGATCAGCATTTCTATAATACTTTGAGCAGTTGGTTGAAAATGAAAACTGTCAGACGCCCTCAAGTTGCAGATGACCTGCGTCCAAATCACCCCATCCCCATATCACTCACCTAATCTTTTGTTCTTCCAACTTGAATTTGAAACAAAGGATTTATTTACTTACCTTACAATCGAGATAGATTTGGATTGACAGGAAAGTATGGAACCAGGATTGGAACTTGGTCATCGTTTTCCAAGTTTTTAGGTATCAAAGGCTGAGCAACTGCAGGCATGGCATCAGCTGATAGCAGTGAAGAACGACGAAAGCAGCAACAGATGGATGATAAAAACTCCATGCTCATGGCTCCTACACTCTCCAGATCTCTCTCTCGGTTTTGCAATTTGTTTTGACTGCTTCAACTCGCATACAGGAGAATGTAGGATGAAACAAAGTTTATGGACCTTCCATCGATTCTTTTTGACCATAAAACCCGCTTCTACATCAATCGGTCTTGAATTTCTATTCCATGTTTTTCAAAATTTGGCTTATGCCCTGCTAAAGCGTGGGTTTGCTAAATGAGCCATCCCCTATCAACTAATTTGGCATTCTTTTGTATAATTAAAATTAAAATTTTTAATTATCTTAATATTCTAGAGTTTTAATCATTACTTGATAGTTTAACGGTCAAAACGTTCCACGATAAATAGAAGATTTTGGAGATTTGGAGGTATTGATTGACACTCCATTAAGCAAAGGTGATTTATGTTTATTTGGGCAATGATCATCGGCAAAATAGCATTAAAAAACTTGAAATTCAAGAAAAGGCAAAAAGGGTGATAGTGATAATTGATTTTGTACGAAAAAAATTTGATTTTCATGAGAGAATATGAGTTTTTCCGGATTTTTTTTCCCCATCATTTGGTGCCAAACTAAAACATAGCAAACAAAGTCCAAATTCAAAAGAATTGGAAAAGCTTTTGTTCTCTTGAAAGAATCCAATTAGGTTATTTTTTATATATCATATGTGTTTTATTCCATCAATTTTTTTTTTTCCCCATTTTGGATTCTTGATTTTGCCTTTAATTTAGCATAAATATTGTACTATTTTACCATCTAATTTTTTATTTAAAAATTTTTCAATTTGAATTTTCTTGGAATGCAAGATATGAAGACTTGCAAAAGGGTCAAATTAAATATATTTTGGATTCTTAATTTTCTTTGAATATATTTTTATTATGACTTTGTCTAACTTAATGAATTTTTCATTCTTTTTGAAATATCAATTATTTAATCATCCTTATTTAAATTCAAGAAGATAGAAGGGGTGAAAGTGAGAAGTTTTTTTATGAGTCAAATAATTGATCTTGAGTGAGAATTAAATTGTCTCTTGTGTGTGTATATATATATATGGATCTTCCTTGCCTGGGCTGTGAGAATTTGTTTGACAAATCATCTTCAACCAACCATTTTTGTGGAGATGAAAAATATACCTAAATGACAGGAACATTCCTTGATGATAGAAGATTTAAACAACTTTGAAAAGAATTTGAAGCTCCTTGTTAAAATTTTGACATCGACAAAAGAAAATCTAGTAAAAGTAATGTAACATAGTGGGGACTCGCATTTTTCACGTGCATTCCCACTTGACGGCAAAACTTGTTTTTTTATTTGATGAAAAATATGATTTTTTTAAAAAACTTGGAGTCCCCAATTATTTTTGTTTTGTTTTTAAAGGGAAAAAACAAAATAAGAAAGAAAAACCCTAAGTGTGACTCTTGAAGGAAAAACAGGTATATATGTGAAAAACTGAGTTTGAATTTGGAGATCAAGTTACTTATCAGGAAGATACTATAGTGAACCGTAGCACCCTTCTAAGCCCATATGCATATGGTCTTAACTAAACGAATCAAGAGAATTGTGATAATTAATTAATTAATTATGGATACCAAGAAAAATAATCACGCAAATGAGTATGTACAAGTCATGGTAAAGATCAATACACACAAAAATAATGATGAAATCTAATTACAAGAATATTCAAAATAAATTACAAGAGGATTATGCAAATTGATTTATTAAACTAATTAAAAATATATTTTTTTTTCAACAAATTTCAAAGGAGTTTATTAAAAACAATTTCAAATTAATGATTTTAATTTATTTATTTACAAAAAAAAATTTCAATTTATTTTCAATTAATTATTTGATTCAATTTCACTTGTGTTCAAATTTTCAAGAAAGTTATTTACACTTAATACTGTTAAAAGAATTTATTAAAAATAATATATATAAAAAGAAAAAAAATTATTTTATTTACAAAGAAATGATTTTTATTTACCTTTATTAGGGAAAAAAATGAATTTTTACAATTTTATTTACAAAATATTTCAAGTTTAATCCTTATTTAAGAAAAATGTTTTTTTTAATTATTTAAAAAAAAAATATAACTTTATCAACGAAAAATGTTTCAATTAAAAAAAGACCTTACACTTTTTATTTAAAAAAAATTAACATTCAATCCAATTTTATTAATAAAAAAAATTAATAGAAACACAATTTTTTCCAAAATTAATTACAAAAATGTTTCAATCCTTTTTTTTATCTACCAGAAGTTATTTATTTATTTTTATTTTATTTAAAAGAACTTAGATTATTAAAAAAAAAACAGTTTATTCAATTTTATTAGGACTAAAAGTAAATAAATAAAAAATAAAAAATAAACTAAAAAGAAACTTTATCTAATTTTATTTAAAAATGATTTTTCAAGTTTTATTCATAAGAGTAATACAATTTGATTATTGATTTTTTTTTTAAATGAACTTCAAAATTTAATATTTTTTTAAAAAAGAGAATGTTATATTTTCACAATTTTATTTAAAATGGATGAATTTTATTTGACTTTCACCATAACAAAAAGGATTTTTAAGAATTTGTGTTAAAAAAATTTTCAATTCAATTTTATTTTAAAGAAACCATTTACAATTTTATTTATGGAACAATTTTTATTTAAGGTAAAATTTGCTTAACCTTTATTAAGAAAACAAATTTCCCTACATTTAAAAAAAATAGAGAATTTTTTTATAAATTTATCCAAGAATAAAATTTAATTTGTCTTTTATTTCAAAACAAAAACTTTTTCATAATTTTATTTACAAAGATATAATCTTGGCTTGCAAAAGAGATTATTTATTTATTTATTAGTTTATCCAAAAGAATTTTTGTTTAATACTTATTAAAAGAAAATCTTTTACAAATTTAATTGGAAAGAAAGAAAAATTTTTTTTTCCTTAAATAAATAAATAAATAAAATACAAGTTTATTTAAAAGGAATTTGACTTATATCATATTTATTAAAAATGGTTTTGAAATTTCAAATTTATTAAAAATGTAATAACCAATTATAAAAAAAAAAAAAAAGATTTATTCATTTTTTAAATAATTTATTAAAAGAAGATTTCAATTTGTTAAAAAGAGAAATTTCATTTTATTAAAAGAAGTTTTTTTAAAAAAAATTTTATTCTAAAAACTTCTTTTTCCTTACTTTTATTTAAAATCAGTTTTTCATTTTGAAGAGTTTTATTTATACAAGAAAATTTTTTTGATATAATTTTAGCAAATGGTTTTTATTTATTAATATAAAAAAAAAACCTTATCAAACAAAGATTTTAGATTAGTAAACAAATATTTATTTAAAAGAATTAAATTTTTATTCCAAAATGAATTTAGGTGCAAAGAAAAAATAAAATATTTTTCAAACAAAAAATCATTATCTCATTATAGGACTATTCTCCCAACAGAGGGATAACACACAAATAAATTACACTTTTCATACTTTTTCATTAACAAAATAAATAAATAAATAAATGAACAAAGGCTAACCAGACATATCAAATACGAACAACAAATAAAACAAATCCATAAATAACAAATTAAATGGATATGCACAATAAAAATATAAACAAATCCATTTCATGTATATATGAAAAAAATTAAAAACAAATGTATATAGCAAAAATTAGGAGGACAATGATTAATAAATAACCTTAGAAGTGTAATCCCAATAACAATAATGACCCTCAAAAGCCTCCAAAATGAAGTTAAAAAAATATCAAAACTCTCAACCCTCACAAAACACTCAGAAAAATACACACAAAGAGGGATATCTCGTCCTCACTCTTCACAAAAGAAAATTGAGAATATATACAAGAAGTCTCCAATCTGCCATTGCCCATGCCCTACTTCAATTGCTCCCATGTTTTTCCACTCTCAGCATAGTGCCAAAACACCCGTCCAAACACTAAGAAAAACCCAATCAGCAAAATCAAAGAGATTCAAATAAGCCCAATAACGATATCCAATAATATGTAAGCCTAAATCACACAAATCTACAGTCCAAATCAACAACCATGTAAACACAAATATCCTTAAAGCCTGTAAACACAATCCAAAGTCCAAACAAACAACACCCAAGTTTCCAAACAAAGCAT
This sequence comes from Vitis vinifera, assembly GCF_030704535.1. Taxonomy (NCBI): domain Eukaryota; kingdom Viridiplantae; phylum Streptophyta; class Magnoliopsida; order Vitales; family Vitaceae; genus Vitis; species Vitis vinifera. The sequence goes on along the minus strand of NC_081821.1, from coordinate 13,030,819 downwards.
TGTAGAAATTAAAAGGAAGAAATAAAGGGTTACTTACCATTTTTTAAGCCTCCAAAATGAAAGTGGAAAGAATGAGTGTCGAGGTCGAGAGAAAAGAGAGAGAGAGAGAGAGAGAAAGAGAGAAAGAAAGAAAAAGAGAAATATAGAAAGATGGAAGATATGGTCGGAGATAGGGGGCAACAGTCGATGGTGGAGAAGACTATCAGTCGACGGTGGCATCGCTAGCAATGGCTCTGCTGTAGTGGCGTCGCCAGTATTGCTCGTCAACAGTGGTGAGATGGGCGGCCATCATGGGGATGAGGGAGAGAGAAAGTGAGAGAAATAGGGAGAAAAGAAAGGATATGGGTGTGGGGAAAAGAGAGAAAGAAAAAAATGAAAAATGGGGAAAGAAATGGGCAAAAAAAAAAAAAGGTAAGTGAGGGTTGTTGTGGGATGAGAGAGAGAGGAGTGGAAGAAAGAGGAAAAAAATGGGGAAAGAAAGAAAGAGAAAATGAAAAAAAAAATAGAATAATTAAAGTTGAAAATTAAAAATTAAAATAAAATGGGTTTAAAATATTAGCTTAAAAAGATAATAATAAATAAATAAATTAAATGAGACAAATTTGGGGGTCTACAAATATGCCCCTCTTCGATAGAGTCCATGAGTAAAGTAAGTATATACACAAATGAAATGACACAGGCCCTCTTAAACTAAAACAAGAACAAAGGGGCTTTAAAACCTTAAGAAAAAAATGAAGAACTAAACAGGCAAGAAAAAGAAACTCTTAAGGTGCCTCCAAAGTTACACTATGGATCCAAACCCCTTTCGAAAAGTCTCTAAAAGTGACTCGAAAATCAATGTCGAAGTCGAGTAGCAATCGAACCAGTAAGGAGCACATGAATGAAAGCGTACATAAGGAAAAACGATACGTGTACCATATGAGGACACAAGGCATAGGGTATCCAACAATACGATAGGAATATGCGGTACGAGCTTAAAGCTTCATATCGCATGCATGATAGAGAGAAAAGTCTATGGGTGATGCTCTATGACGAAGAATTGAGAAGCACATATGTAACGAAGTGAGAAGTATGGTGAAATGTGAAGCTATGAGAATAGAACGTGCAATGATAGTGATCAAGAATGTTGGGAGTTGTGACTCTGAATGACAAGGTTGACTCTAAATGCTAAACTAAGAAAAGAATGGCTCTAGAAACCAAACCAAAAAGCTAACTCTAAATACTAAATTAGAAGGCCTATAGGTGAAGTCCTATAATGATGATACAATTGAAATGCCCATAGAAGCCAATTTATGGTGGTGAAACTCTCAATGGCCCACAGATAAAAATCTATGGTGGTAAATAAATTGAAATACCCATAAATGTCCAATCTATGGTGGTGAGATAACTTAAACAAATGCTCATAGATGAAAATCTATGATGGTGAGATAACTATAACAAATGCCCGTAGATATGTAATCTATGGTGGCAAAACTAAAAGACCCATAGATATTCAATCTATGGTGGTGAAAACTAATCAAGGCCTACAGATGTCTGATCTATGGCTGTGAATCTGAAATTCCCATAAATGTCTGATTTATGGTGGTGAATCTGAAATGCTCATAGATGTTTGATCTGTGGTGGTGAAAACTAATTGAGGCCTATAGATGATAATCTATGGTGGTGAATCTAAAATGCCCATAGATGTATGATCTATGGTGGTGAAAACTGATCGAGGCTCATAGATGAAAATCTATGGTGGTGCAAACTAAAAAACCCATAAATGAAAATCGATGGTGGTGAAACTCAATTGAAAAGCCCATAGATGTCCAATCCATGGTAGTAAATATGAAAGAAGAGAGATGCCCTAAACAAACTGACAACAGGAGGATGTCCTAAACAAATTGATGGTATAAGGATGCCCTAAGCAAGCTAAAGGAAGGGAGATGCCTCAAACAAACTAACGAAAGAGGGATGCCTTAAACAAACTAAAGAAAAAGGGTGCCCTAAACAAACTAACAGTAAGAGGATGCCTTAAACAAAGTGATGGTATGGGAATGCCCTAAAAAAACTGAAGGAGAATGCCTTAAACAAACTAATGAAAGGGGGATGCCCTAAACTAACTAAAGAAAGGGGGGTGCACTAAACAAGCTGAAGAAAGAGGGATGCCCTAAACAAACTGAATGTAGAGGGATGCCCCTAAACAAGCTGAAGGAAAGGGGGATGCCCTAAACAACTAAGAAGAAAGGGAAATGCCCTAAACAAATTGATGATAGGAGATGCTCCAAACAAGCTAAAGAAATTGGGATGCCCTAAACAAACTGACAATAGGGGGACACCCTAAATAAAGTGAAGGAAGAGGGATACCCTAAACAAACTGACAATAGGAGGATGTCCTAAACAAACTGATGGTAGGGGGATGCCCTAAACAAGTTGAAGAAAGGGGGATGCCCTAACAAACTGACAGTAGAGGGATGCCCCAAACAAACTAGATGAAAGGGGGATGTCTTAAACAAACTATAGGAAAAAAAGTATGTGATCTACAATCAAAAACACCTAAAGCAAGAATAGGAAACAAGGAATGTGGTCTACAACAAAAACAAACCCTAAAGAAGTGACTGGGATAATGAACTCAATGAGAAAAGGGGTATGCCCCAGTGTAATAACTCGGAAAGGGTTGGCAAAATGGACAAATGATCATAAAGTCAACGAGAGATATGATAAACCCAGAGAAGGGGTATGCCCCAATAGAAGAGCACTAAAGGGGGTATGCCTTAGCAGGACAACTCACAAGAATCAGGAAATAGATCAAATAGTGATGAGATCTGTAAAAGATCTAATGAACTCAAAGATGGGGGTATGCCCCAATGTAAGATAGTGACCAACATAAGGCACAAAATGTCGCCATAAAAGATACTCTAGGATATGCTCAATGACAATGCAATGAAAACATATATCCTCAATCAACAAATGTTCAAAGAAAACCATGCTCATAGAAACTAAAATAATAGGCCAAAAAAATGCTAACCAAGACTCTAAGTCTAAAATGCACAGAAGTAAAGACATGACATGTCAACTATCAACGTGAAAACACCATCACAAACTAATAAGCCCTACCATCATGGAAGATGTTGAACCTAATGTCCAAAGGCATGTGGAAACTCAAGACTAGTTTGTATCCTCCTTTAATCAAGAGAAGGGAATAAGGTCATGTAAGATGATGAAATATGTGGGTTCAAAAGACGTGAGGCTCTGACTAGATGGATGCAGGTATAATGGTGTCAAATGTAGGATGTATGAGTGTGTAACATAGGTAAGTGGGTAGCCAAATCAAACCAGGTGGGTTAAGAAGATTGATCCCAAAAATATCATAATCTCTATAATCCATCGAAAATAGCAATCATAAACAGAAGGTCAAGTCTCAATGTCAAAATCAATAAAATGGCTATGCCCTAGTATGAATACGTCCTCTCAAAATAAGCAAGCCTCAAATATGAAAAATACCTCCAAAATCAATCATCGATGAGTAAGGTATGCCCCGATATAAGCAATCTCTAAAATGCTCAAGAACCAATATAGTTCTCACAAGTGTCTGCACCACAATCCAATCACCTCAAAAATTCGTCAATACCAATGAGAAGACTATACTCCTCCAAAAAGGATGACTATGTCCCAAAAAAATAAAATCTATCATCATTTGAGAAGGGTATGCCCCTAGTAAGAACATCAAAATGAAAATCTCTCATCCATGCATCATACTCCAATGTATTAGAAATCTTATCACCTCTAAGGAAATGCTATGACTCAAAATCTATCATCGTCTGAGAGGGGTATGTCCCATTGTAAGCATATCAAATGAAATCTCTCTCCCATATCTTATGCTCCACTGTGAAAGAGAACGTCTAATCCCCTCTAAGGAATGGCTAAGTCCTAAGAATCTATCATCAATTGAAAGAGGTATGACCCTGTGTAATGGTCATATAAAAAATCAACCCCTAATTGAGAAAGGTGTGTGCCTTAATGCAATGTATCGAGCAGAATGGCTACATATCTGACAAAAACTCTTTGAAGCGGTTATGCCCTAGTGTAAAGTCATACCACAACTCCTGGTCCTCCACAATCAGAATGCTCTTCAACCAATCTCAAGTATCGCCCACATGAGTGCTATCAAACACAATGCATGATGTCATGGCCTTGGTCTTAAGACCCAGGACGTAACGTAGGCTATGGTGATAGGATGAAAGAAATGAAGGGAAACTAGGCTCAAATACCCAATGATCAAATCTCATGCCCTCGTGTATAAAATGTAATATGTATAAAAAAATCTCATAAGTCATGGACCTAAGGCTATTCAATATGAATGTATTGGTGAGGAAGAAAGAATCCAAAATGAATATATCAGTGATGAAAGAGAAGAAAAAAAATATTGAACTGCCAATGGGATGTACAAGAATGATGTGTGGAAAATATCGAACACGGAATGTAAATCGATATGAACAAAAAACAATGTAGGCAAGGCGAATGAAATAAAGAACAAATAAATCAAAAGAAAATGAATGAGCACTGATATACTCAAATCACGTCATGGAGAATAGTCAAATCATCAATGAATGTAATGATGGAGAAAACAATGATCGGAGTCCCCAGGAAAAGGTTACCCGTCTCTCACATATAAAATACATAATGGGATAGGCACAAGGAGAGGAAGACGTCTGAAAACTCACATACGAACTTTCATAACCAACTAACTCAATAAAGTAGCCTCAATGACCAATATATACACTCAATGGAGGATGACACTGTATAATGCGCTTATTACCATTTTTTTCATTTTTTTTTCTTTTACCCGCGCATACTCTAAATATCAATAAATGAGTTCTTCTGAGAATACATAATGAAATGGATATACTCTCAAACAATTACGTTTACAAACTCTCTTTGACAAAATGACCTTCTCAACTAAAGATCTTCGAATCAATGTCCATGAGATAGGAGTGGAAAAGGATGTGACTGTCCTTCACGCATTGAAATACGAAAAATCATCACCCAAGGCATAAAAAAATGTGATGACAAAGAAAAATGATGGAACAAAGGATATAACCAATGAGGTATGATGAGAAATGATGGTAGGACAACAACAAAATAATGAAGAAGGTGAGTTAATAAGTTCACAACTCATGAAGCTCTTGAATAAAACATATATACACCCAAGGGCCCCTATCCCGGTATAAAGGTGAGCAAGGCTATAAGAAAGAAAAGGTTATGATGCTCATGTGAGGCTTAAAGGGCTAGCAATTGTCCAAATGTTAATAAATATAATAGGGCATGAGCTAACCGAAATGAAGGCCACCCATCCTACGACCGCAGTCTCAAATATCATGCTCTTAAACCCTCAAATGAATCAATACTAAAGATCGATGTCCATCTGATATAACCATGTCAACCCTCTAAAATCATGCGCCAAACCCTACTCCAAATGCTCTATAATAATCTCAAAGATGATTATCTCAAATCAAGATAGACAACGATCTCATCGAGCACAAGTGCTCATCACAAGTCAACTCTCATTATGTCAGATCAACCTTTATACTCATGGCAAAATAAATGACAATCTCATCAAGAAATCAACCAATTCTCACATCGTAAGCCACCCAAAGATCATAAGCCATCCTCATTCTCTACTTGGTCGGATCAGAGAGGAAATATGCAAAGTTAGAATAACTAAGGATGGAAAGGTCATATAATGGTGTCAAGGGTGATACTGTGTAAAGCTCAAAATAGGTGGATGTAGGTCAAAGCAAAGTCAAGGTGTAGAAATGAGTAAGGTACTGCTCCAATCATAAGAAGGTGGGTCACAGTCTCGAACTCCCTAGGTCAAGTCTCTAGTCTAAGGTAAAAAAACTCAATATGCTCTATGATGGGTCAGACCTCAAAACCTTAAAGTGCAAGTGAATAAATGCCTCAAGGGATAATACATCATATCACAAAACATAAGAATATGCTCATAAAGGAAAAAACATCCAATGGAATAACTAATGAGTATGAAAAAAGAAGGATAACAAAGATAACACTCAAAAATCAAGTTGTAGACTTTAAATGTCAAAAGTAAAACAAGATTAAAAAACAATGACTGGTCTTGACATCACATCTTTATCCACATGGAGAAAAAAATATGAGTGTTTGCATGCATGGCCAAAGTAAGCCAATCATGAGTCAATCACCCAAGTCAATAAGATAAGGGACTACTAGGGAATGGGTGTTTGCATGCATGGCCAAAGTTAAGGTAAGAATATAAATCATATCAAACTGAGGATGACCAAACATCCCATAATCAACAATGTCTTATATGGCATGTCGTAAAGCATTGCAACAATTAGTGTGATGTCTTGTTGACTGATGGTATGTACAATATAGATCAAGTCGAAACTATAAAGGCACAACATCTAGAAGTGGCCTAGGAACCAAAGAGGCTAAAAATCCCATGGCCTGGAACGTCTCAAAAACTCTACTCAAGGGTATGCCTAAGTCTAAAAAGAGTCTTTGACATCATCGACGAGAGTGAGTTGCTCCTGAGGAACTATAATGACCAGAGGATCCCAAAGCTGGGATGGAGGTCGTGTCAATGTAGCTAATGTAATGGGTGAGGAATGCTGCTAGAGCACTAAATATGGGCGAGATTGTGGATGTGAGGCACCCAAAGTAACAAATGTTGGTGAACTCAAATGTGGCAATGAAGACATCATTACTCTTAAAGCTCCTCTCCATGACGATGGATACTCTGACAGAATAAACTCAATCCTCTTAATCATTTGTGTCAAATCCATCATCATCTCATAAAGAGTAGTAAGAGTAATTGGTGTAATCTCATTTGACATGATGAACCACAACTGAAAAAGTCTAATCTCAATGTACTCTGTACAATAACCAACATGCCATCAATCTCTACTTAGGAACCATACATGATACTAAAACTGACCGAGACTCTAAACTAAACACATGCAAAAGACAAAAAAAAAAAAAACAACACATAATGCTACTCAAGATATCAACAGACAGGATGCATGATACGAAACAATAAAAAAATAAGAAAAAAACACATACTCAAGAAGAAAACAATATCAGTAAGTGAAATGAGAGTACATCATGCAAAATATAGGACAATAAAGTCCACTCCTGAAACAAGGGGTACAAACTCGAATCACTGACTGTAAAACTGATACGTTCCCAATTGGTGTCTTATCTGTCCTCTCAATGGTCCCCAACAATGGTGCCATATGATTCGTGTCCAGCTGGTGTCCCTTGATTTTGGTCCTCAGGGAGTAATCAACAAAATTTATAACCTATTACACCATGTACTAGGATAGCCTAAGCTAGCATAGCATAGTGGCTCTAGGGTCGTTCACTGGGATGGGTTTTCACTCCACAATTGATCTTAATTCAAAGCTGAATTGGTGTCTTTTCATTTCAAGGTTAGCTTTAAAAGAAAATATAAAGATGTTTGAGTGGAAAAGGTTGGTTTTAAGCTAACCAAAAATAGTAACTGATTTTAATTACAAAGAAAAATGTTTCTTGGAGTTTCAGATCACTAGGCTCAGATTCCTTGTACAAAAAAGGAGTTCCGGTCACTTGTTTCTTTTTCTCGCATTAGAGAATTAACATATAGTTAATTCTCTAACCGGTGTGGTACAGATGCTTCCCCTTAATGGGTTCAAACACTAAATCCCTCTCACTAATGCATCTTGCAATGGCTCATGCCTCTCACCTAGCATTTACCATTCAAAGTGATCTTTAACCTTGGATTACCTGTCAAAAGCTCGCAAGAGATAACTAATGGATGTCTCCTTAGAGTCCAAAAGCTTACCAAGTTGGCTATTCTAGAAAATCCTACCTTCAAACCACCTCCCAAAGGCCCGCAAGAGATAAACTAGTGTATCTCAATGGACGGAGACCACTTGCCTTACCAAGTGTTGGCCCAGGTGATTTAAAGGCGTTTTAAGTTAACTAAAAAGATAAAAACCATTAACGGGTTACACTTTCTCTTCATTAAAAACTAAAACAACAAAACTTTCAATTTATGCATGTGGAAACTTACCCGGCTTTCTTCACTCCAAGAGACGAAGAGCCTAGCCGCTCATCCTCTGAGGAAAAATCCTCAGAGTTTGATTGGCTAGAAAGAAAAATAACGAGAAAACAAAAATATGAAGGAAAAATAGAGCAAGTGCTCTGTAAAATATATTTCTTCCTTTCGCCGATTACATGATGATTTGTAAAGAAAATTACAAAACTATATATAAGAGGTTATTCACCCTTTGTTCTTACTTAAAGACTAAGGAATCCTATGATAGGTGGGTTACAAGGAGAGTTTGGGGATTTAGACATCAAATATCTAAAGCAAAAAATCTCAAAATGTAGGTCACAAATATCGGGAAGCTTCAGGAGAAATTCCACAGCAAGAGGGCTGTGAAATTTTGCAGTAAAAGGACACCATTTTCGCAGCCGTGCAAAATTTTCCTTCAGCTTGGAGTGATCGGCTTCCAAAGGCTGTAACTCCTTCATTTCAACTTCGAATCGCGCACCGTTTGAAGAATTGGATTGTTGACTTCCTGAGCTTTGAAACGACATATAGCATGCATAAATTGAACTCCAGGAAGTACTCCAAAAGTGGCTGACATGACTGTCATCTAGAATGCTTCATGTTAGATTTATCTTTGCTTCCCCTCCTTACATTCCGGATTTGCTTATGGCAAAGGACTTCAAAGCTTCGGTTCTTCATGTTTCTGAGCTTTCCATTGCTTTGCCATGGATTCCAAAGAACTCTCCTCAATCTTGGATTGCTTTGGTGATCAAATTACTAACAAAAACACCAAAACTTACACACTTTGATTAGAAATGATTACAAAGGTCCTTAATACGTTAATTGGGTTAAAAGGTAAGAACTACTACTCAAAAGTGTTTAAAAGAGTTAATTACAAGCTATAAAATAGCACTTTTTGAGTAGTAATCAAAAACAAAACTCAAATATAAAACAAAAGAGAACAAAAACTCAAATGACCAACTAAAACTATAGTCCTAAAATACATCGACAAGGTCTACAATATCAAAGTGTCTCATGAATATCAGTGCTCTAGGTGTCTAAAACATGATGATATAAGGCTAAAGGAGAAGGAACTACATGTATGGAATAGGTTGGAAAGGAATCAATAGTCATATTTGGACCAAAATCAGTATTTATGGTCAATACAGGAAATCTAACTGCACCATTGTCAATAAGATCTTGTATGGTATGACGTAAGGAAGCACAATAATCAGTACGGTGGCCTACCATCTAATGAAATGCACAGAACTTGTGAGCTCGAAAACATGGAGGCAAAATACTTGGGGCGACCTGGGGGCTAATGGTACTAAAAAAACCAGTAGCTTTGAGTCGCTCAAAAGCTTTATCCAATGACATCCTCAAATCATAATAAGTTCTCCGTCTTCGCCAATGGGGACGAGACTGCTCATGTCGTGGGGTAGTAGTCTGTGAATGTTGAAACTGAAATAAAGGTCGTACTGTGACAGTATGAGGATGCATAGAAGGATACTGCTAAATTAATTGAGAATGACGATGTTGTGAGGGTGGGAAATCACTCCTAGGTATCTGCAATGATCTAACGTAACGATGATAACCAAGTCGTCGATGTTGAAAGCTCGTAGAACATACACTTCCATAGCTCTCAGATGATCCAATAACTCTCTTTTGCTTAGTATCTGGGGATAATATCTGACCATAATCCTCTAGATATGCCACCATCTACATCGAACAAATCCTGAACCAATGATCTGAAATCCTAGAAAGGGATCCTTGTCGGACGTCGAGCAAACCTAGGTTGCAAACTCCTAAAAAACATGCACATCCGATCTCTTTCTATAGGTCGCTCAATCATCTCCGCAACTTTCTCTCTTTAGTGAGAGATAAAAGAAGAAACAAGCTTATCTGATTTCTGTCTAAGAGACTCAAGCTCTCTACGTGTAACACCCATATCACTACTAAAGGAATATTGTCTCAAAAACTCTCGTGCTAAGTCCTTCCAAGCTCTCTACATAACATCTTTGTGTTATGCCATTCAATGACAATGGGAACAAAGTGAGCAACTATGCCTCATCTAGATCAAGAGCCCTCATAACTATGCTATAAAGTCTGAGATGAATACGAGGACATCCAACACCTATATATCTCTCTATATTAAGCATCCTGAAATTGATTGGCAAACTGGCCACTGGCATATCATCATTGTCATCCCAAGAAATTGTCTCATCAAGATCTCTCTTTCTTCTAATCCTCTGCTCGAGTCTGTCTATACGAGAGTGAGGAACCTCAATAACGGTAACTAGTGTGACAATGGGTGGAACGACAATGACCTGATCATGTGAAATAGTATGCAAAGTCTTTGTGGTTGGCATCTAAACAAGTAGAGGTGGTGGTGGCACTAAATCAGATGGTGTGTCGTTGGGCACTAAATGCCTACTCTATTGAGTATCCATTCTCTAACTCAAACTGGTCAATGCCTCTTGAATTGAAGTTACAGAAGTGGTAAACTAATCAACCAAAACCAACTGTGAATCCGATTATAGCATCTTTGTGATATGGATCAACCTTTCTCCAACTCAACCAGAGGCACTGAACCAAGACTGGGACTACAAATAAACTCCTATAAAAGAACAAAACAAAACAACTCAAACACAACTTATGCAATGGCGCAGGATGAAATGAACAATGACCAATACATGATACAACACAACTCAATACATGACAAGATGTGATACACAATCCTATGGTGACAATCAAAATTTGGATATATGATAGAAACTCTAGAGTCATAGGAGTGTCTAGTGTGAGATGGCTACAAATATGACTAAAGAATTTCCATTAATGATCCAAAAAATGAATAAGGTGTGAAGAATAACACTATCATGAGATCGACACTCAATCTATAACAAAATATCCTTAATTCACTTTCAAATCGAGCTCCATAAAGAAAATTGATAAGGTGATCAAGGCAGATCTCTAAAAAAGATATGAATGTGAAAACGAGTCTTTCACCTTTTCGTAGTGAAAATGATAAGCATCGAGTTGAAAACGGAATCAAATTAATCAATCAAAGAATGAAATATCAAGCCCATGATAAGTGTAGAAGGGTGAGCATGATCGATGAACATACACTAAAGTATCAAACAAAATGACAATAAACCGAAAGAATGTATCGACTCAAGAAAGAAAACATGTTTAAAGCCCTAGGGGAATGCGTGCTAGACTCAACAAGCAACAAGAAGAAGCTAACACCACATGACAAAGAGTGGTCCAACTGATACTCAAACTGACACTAATCTTTGAGCACTCTTAACTAGAGACCAAAAAATGGAGTACTGGATCCAAACTGTGACTAAAACAACCTCGAAAGCTCTCAGATGCACCAACGTGTAGTGATTCATGCCCAATTGGTGTCTCAGCTTATTCGTGTCCAGCTGGTGCTCCTTGATTGAGGGAGTAATCAACAAAATTTATAACCTATAACACCATATACTAGGGTAGCAAAGAAAAAGCTACTATAGTATAGTGGCTCTAGGATCGTTCACTGGGAAGGATTAACAAGCTATCAATGATACCAATTCAAAGTGAATTGGTCTTGTTTCATTTCAAGGTTAGCTTAAGAAATAAAACACAAACTTTGATTGGTAAAGATTTAGACTTAAACTAACTAACACAACAAGTAATGGGAATAACTTAGTAAGAAAAGCATTCCTTGGAGAGTCAGGTTCACTGGGATGGTTCCTCATGCAAAAGACATAGCTCCGGTCAAATGGTTCATTTCCTCGCGTTAGAGATTCAACATATAGTCAATTCTCTAACCGGTTTTGTACAGATACATCCTTTAATTAGATTTCAACTTTAATTCTCTCACTGATGCAACTTGCAATGGTTCAAGCCTCTCACTAAGCCTTAACCATTCAAGGTGATCTTTAACCTTGGACTTCCCTTCTCAAGCTCGCAAGAGATAACTAATGGATGTCTCCTTGGAGTCCAAAAGCTTACCAAGTGTTGGCAATTCCAGAAAATCCTACCTTAAAGTCACCTCCCAGAGGCTCCCAAGGGGTAAACTAGTGCATTTCCATGGTTGGAAATCACTTGCCTTAACAAGTGTTGGCCCAGGTGACTCTAAGGTGTTTTAAGTTAACTAAAAACATAGAAATCACTAAAGGATTTCACTTCCTCTTCATTAATGGCTGAAACCACAAAGCTTTGCATTCTTGCACTTGGAACCTTCCCCGGCAACCTTAGCTCCAAGGAATTAGAGGTTTAGTTACTCATTCTCTGGGGGAAACTCCTCAGAGAGTTCATAACTTAGTAAGAAAATAAAAATACAAAGTGAGAAGGTAAGGCAATACAAAGAACTGAACTTTACTTGCTTACCCAAAACTTTACAAAAGGATCTCCTCCCTGAGAACAGGCTCCCGAGAGGTACTTATATGAACATAATATAAAACTAATTATTACATAGATATTTTCTCTTTTTACTAACTTAAAAGCTAAGGAATCTTGTAATTGGTGGCTTACAAGGAGTATTTTGGGATTTAGACAACAAAAATCTAATAGAAAATATCTCCAAATGTCGGTAGCAAATATCGGGATGCTCCAAGAACCATTTCGCAAGAGAAAATGGTGTCTGCGAGATTTCGCAGACACTCAAGAAGGGCTGCAAAATCACTTCGCAGCAAAAAGCCATTCTCGTAGGGCTGCGAAGTTAGTTTCCACCTTGATGTTCTCAGCTTCCAGCTTGCGGCATATATCGGGCAACTTCAGAAGGAAATACACCCTACTGTACAAAAAGGCTGCGAAATCACTTCGCAACAAAAGGGTGATTTCGTAGCACTTTGCAAAATGCTTCCTTCAGCTTGGAGCGATTGGCTTGCACTGGCTTCAACTTCTTCGTTTCAACTCCGAATTGCGCACCGTTTGAAGCATTGGATTGTTGACTTCCTGAGCTTTGAAATGGTATATAACATGTATCAATTGGACTCCATAAAGTGCTCCAAAAGTGGCTGCTACGACTGTCATCAAGAATATGCTTCATGGCAGATTCTCTTTACTTTTTTTTCCTTGCATTCCGGATTTACTCTTGGCAAATGACTTCCAAGCTTTGCCCAAGATTCCTCAAAATTCTCCTCAATCTTGACTTGTTTTGATGATCAAATTACTAACAAAAACACCAAAACTTACACAAAGTGATTAAAATTGCTTTCAAGGGTCCTTAACATGCCAATTGAGTTAAAAGGCCAAAACTACTACTCAAAAGTGTTTAAAAGGATTAATTATAAGCTATCAAATAGCACTTTTTGAGTAGTAATCACTCCCCCCAACCGACATATTGCTAGTCCCTTGGCAATATAGGAGAGAAAAATTGAAAATAAAAAGCAAACTAACCTATAATTTACAACATCATGCTGAAAAACAATTTTCAAATGGCATGATGATCTAATTCTCTCATGAAACATTAAAGAAATACAAATCCAAATTTCAACAAGAGTTATAACAAACTATGCTAAACACTGTCAATCAAGGGAATGCATTATGCAAACTGAAGTTTTAAAATCATTTCCACTTTCAAAGAACCAAACTTTATTCTTCCTCAAAAATCTATGTGTATTGGTTCCATAGCTTCCGAGAATGATATGCTAAACTAATCTCTCCCCCCAACCTATCTATTTTCAACACATAGCAAACTGACCAAAATCAATAAAGAAAGAACACACTTTCTTTCTTTTTTTTTTAGAGAGGCTTTATGGGGTACTCTTTCTGAATTGTCCATGTAATGGGGGTCCATCGATGACTCCCAACCAATTAAGGTTTAGGGCATCAAGTTTTAAGGATCTTTCAACCACTAACTCCTCGGATTTTACACTATCAATCAAGGGAATGCATTATGCAAACTGAAGTTTTAAAATCATTTCCACTTTCAAAGAACCAAACTTTATTCTTCCTCAAAAATCTATGTGTATTGGTTCCATAGCTTCCGAGAATGATATGCTAAACTAATCTCTCCCCCCAACCTATCTATTTTCAACACATAGCAAACTGACCAAAATCAATAAAGAAAGAACACACTTTCTTTCTTTTTTTTTTAGAGAGGCTTTATGGGGTACTCTTTCTGAATTGTCCATGTAATGGGGGTCCATCGATGACTCCCAACCAATTAAGGTTTAGGGCATCAAGTTTTAAGGATCTTTCAACCACTAACTCCTCGGATTTTTCCCCGGACTTTTGAGAATGAATTTCTAATACCCAAGCACCTACCACATGCTAACTCCACCTATCCACCCTTGTAACGAGCATTGAGGTCGGTGACTCCCAACCAATTAAGGCTTAGGGCACCAGGCTTCAAAGATTTTCACCATATACCCCTCAGACCTTGCTCGGGTTTTAAGGCAAGCAAACAACTTTCTTTATTTCAAAGGCTCATTGGCCTTTTGCAGGGTGTTTCAACTTTATCAAATGAGGTCAAATGTACCAAGTCCCAAAATTATCCTAAGTCAAGAGGGAAATAGCTTTTCATGTTATAATCGGAATCTAATGTGCACAGTGTGTGAATAGCTTAAAGTGGAAGAACTAAATTTAATTTCAATAGAAGCTTCAACAATTGAACCACTTTAGTGAGCATAATCCATACTCTAAGTCAAGTGAAAAACAACAGTTCAATTTCTCCTGTTTTAATTTGAAAATTTTTCCTCAAAATTCATGGAGAATAGAGTAAAAAGAGTAAAAAGCAAAAACTACAACTAATTTACCAAAATAATTGCATTACTAAAAAGGCTTAGCATACTTCCTTTAATTTAGCATAACTTCCTTCCTCATTCCCCCCCAACTGAACTAAGCATTGTCCTCAATATGATATGAGTGATTGTAATTAAAGGGAGGAAGTGGTACCTCCTGAGTGATATCAAATTCGAATACTGATTGGAGAAACCACATGTTTCAAAAAGAATAGAATATGTGAGAAAAGGAAATAAGGATAACTTAATGCTAAAGGTTAACAAGAAATATTAAACTTGTATTACTTTGAATCCATTTGAGTACAATGTAAAAGAAAAGCAATACAAGCAATCCCAAATATAGTACCAAAATAATGGGATTTCTTTCCAACAAAAAAAAACGAAATACATAAAAGAAAAGCAATATATATATATATATATATATATATATATATTGATGAGTGGGTGGTGCTGGGGCTAGGCAGATGGGTCTGCCTCTTCAGCTGGTGCTTCAGATGGGGCCTGAGGCTCTGCTGAATGAGAGTGTGGCACTGCTGTGGTAGAAGTGGAGAGCTCAACAGCTGGTGGCAGGTCGAAATGAAGCTGAAGCTACCTTAAGATGATAGTGTGTTGAGCTTGAGTGGCCAACATCTGCTCTTAGCATGCTCTAATGGCTGCCATCTCTTGAGCAAGACTGCTCTGAGATGCTGTGAGGGTCTACAATGAACGACACAATTCTCTGTATTCGGAAATAGGAATGGCCATCCTCGGTTCAGCTGAAGTGGATGGCTGAGATGAAGCTGGAGCAGTTGGTGGAGCTCTGGGAATGGCAGGAGCAGCAACTGTTATACCCTCAGGTATGTGTCGTGGGGATGCTCTCCTAGCAGCTGGCTGTGGGCGCTCAGGCTGGTCAACTCTATAAGCTGTCATGTTGTTCCATTTGTCGAGAGTAAATAGCTCACGGCAAATGCGTTTGCGCTCCAGCTGAGGCTCAGTAGGATACCCCAAGTGCTCCAGAATTTGGCAAAGCAGCCTTGGAAAGAGGAGAGGAATGGTATCAGCCCTCTGAAGCTTCTTTTTGTGCACCTTCTCTTCGAAATAGAGAAGGGCTACCAGAATTAGATGATGAGGCCCAAAGAAAAATCCCTCAGACATCTTGTACAGGGCTTCTAAGAGGACTCCTCTCCTTTGAGTCCAATACTGCAATGGGTAGAGGTTATGACGCAAAAATGCATCAATCAGAAACATGATTGGAGGAAGCTCCCCCCTCAACAGATGTGATCGTGTGGCAGCTCCTCTGGACAGGGTGTGCACCATCTCCAGTTCAGTAGGACTGGTCCAAGCTCTAAAATCATCGAAATGGCTTGGCTCATAGGGAATTTGCAAGGCTTCAGCTATATGGCGTGCTCCCAATATGCCATGCCTCTCGTCAATGGTGAAATGAATTAAAGTTGGATCCCTAACCTGGTTGGTTGTCATGGATTGATAGAAATCCATGGCTACCCTGGGGTAGAAAAAGTCTCTCGGAGTCAGTAGGTGCTCCATGTGATATCTCCTCAGCAGGTTGAATGTCTGTGCAAGCTCTGGCTGCAATCGGAATGTGGCTATGTCAAAGCATAGCTCGGAGTGGAATGACCGAGCTCTACAATCCAAATTTCCCTCAATTGGGGACTGAGTTAGCATTGGCCGCCTGATTACTTCTTCCGGAGCTATTTCAGCTGGAATTTGGGGCTCGGGAAGCGGTGGCTGAGGCTCTTTAGGCTCTGCTGGCGGCGCCGGAGATGGCACCGGAGATGGAACTGGAGATGGGACCGGCGATGAAACTGGCGAGGATACTGGAGTTGGAACCGGCGATGGCTCTGGAAATTGCTCCGTCAAGTCAATGGGTTCTGAGCTTTCAACCCTTGGTCTCTTCTGCAGCGGTCGACCCCCTGACCTGGTAAGGTAACGTCTCGCCGGAGGCTTTGGTGGCGCGGGCTTCACCGGAGGAGAAATTGCTTTCGGCTGCGAAGGCTCAAAGATGGGATCTGGAACTGGCTCCTTTCGCAGGCTTTTCTTGCGGCTTGAAGGAGAGGAAGACTTAGCCCCTCTGGTTCGCGCCATTTCGGGCTGCCGAAATTTGGCCGGAACGGATGATCGGAGAAGATGACCGGAGGCTTGCGCGGTGAGGCTTGAGGAAGGAGATGAACAGCCTGCGAGAATGGCGCGCTCTGATTTTGAAACCCTTTTCGCAGCTCAAATGACCGGTATATATAGTAATAACGGAAGACTAAGGGTCAATTTGAGTTTCTCAGAAAAATGTCAATTTTGCAGCAGAACGCCATTTTCGCAGCCACTTCGCAATGCATTTCGCAGCTGCGAAATGAATGTAACTGTGTTGCGAAGTGGCACACGTGTGCCAAAATCGCTTTCGCAATTGCGAAATACCCTGCAGAATGGGACTTTTGTTGCGAAATCAGGGCTTTACCGCTTCGCAGACGTTTCGCAGCTGCGAAATGGAGGCTCCTGTGCTGCGAAGTGGCACTCGTGTGCCAAACTCGCCTTCGCAGCTGCGAAAATTCTCGTAGAGAATCTCAAAGTGTTGCAGAATGGTTTGGCAACAAAATGCTCATTTCGCAGAAGTTTTCTTTAGGCTGCGAAATCTCGCAGAGCTCTGTTTTTGCTCTGTTTTTCCTCTGTTTTCGATCCGATTTTTTTTTTCTTTCAATTTCTTTGCAATTTCTTCCACCTGGGATCATTCAAAAAGATTAAAACACATATAAAAACATGATTTAAGATCAAAAACTAAGATCAAAAGTATGGAAAAAACTTGGAAATTTATAAAATTTACAAAAATGTCGGACTGTGGTAAAACCACGTCCACCAAACCCTTCTTTGCTTAGGCTTTTTGAGGCTCAAGGAGGTTGATTTCCTCCTTTTCTGGTTTGAATGGCTCCATGAATGGCTTGAGACGATATCCATTGACTCTAAAGCTGTCCTTGCCATTTGAATTCAATAATTCCACCACTCCATTGGAATATACTCGGTGAATAATGAACGGGCCTATCCACCTTGACTTGAGCTTCCCCGGAAAGATATGGAGTCTTGTGTCATACAGTAAAACTCTTTGCCCTTCCTGAAATTCCTTGTTGGAGATGAGTTGATCATGCCACTTCTTCATCCTCTATTTTGCAACTTTGGAATTGATATAAGCATTATTTCTTAATTCCTCCATCTCATTAAGGTCTAGATATCTCTTTTCTCTCAGCTTCCTTATTGCCCACCAAGCTTTGTATTCAACTTCCACAGGGAGATGACATGCTTTGCCATATACTAGACGATAGGGAGACATGCCAAGAATAGTCTTATAAGCTGTTCTATATGCCCACAATGAATCATGAAGCTTAATAGACTAATCCTTTCTGCTGGAATTCACTACTTTCATCAATATATTCTTTATTTCCCTGTTAGCTAGCTCAACTTGCCCGGAAGTTTTAGGATGATAAGGTGTAGCCACCTTATGCTTCACTCCATACTTGGATAACAGAGCTTCAAAAGGTTTGTTGCAAAAATGAGCACCTCCATCACTGATTATGGCTTTGGGCACCCCAAATCTCGAGAAAATGTTCTCTTTAAGAAACTTGAGAACCACCCTGTGATCATTTTGTTTACAGGGGATTGCCTCTACCCATTTAGAAACATAATCCACCCCCACCAAGATGTAAGAATTACCAAAAGACATTGGGAAAGGTCCCATGAAGTCAATGCCCCATACATCAAATAGCTCAACTATTAGAATGGGGTTCATAGGCATTTGATTTCTTTTTGTTAACTTTCCAAGCCGTTGGCATCTATCACAACTCCTACACATGATGTGGGCATCTTTGAAAAGAGATGGCCAGGTAAACCCTGATTGCAACACCTTCATAGTTGTTTTCTGAGAGGCAAAGTGGCCTCCACATGCATTCTCATGACAATGAGATAGAATCTCTTGCTGCTCATCTTCAGGGACACACTTCCTTATGATCTGATCTGCACAATACTTAAAAAGAAAGGTCTCTTCCCAATAATAAGCATGAATTTTGGCAAAGAAGTGCTTCATGTCCTGTGCATTCCACTCACTTGGAATTTCACCAGTTACTAAATAATTAGCAATATGAGCATACCAAGGAGTTTTCACTAGGAACATGAGTGATTCTTCAGGAAAATCATCATTAATAGGCAAGGGATGGGAATTATGTGCTATAACTAACCTTGAAAGGTGGTCAGCTACCACATTCTCCACTCCTTTCTTATCTTTGATTTGGAGATCGAATTCTTATAACAAAAGAATCCATCTAATCAACCTTGCTTTTGCATCTTGCTTTGTCAATAAATACTTCAAGGCTGAATGGTCAGTGAAGACAATGATGAAAGACCCCACTAAATAAGCACGAAATTTGTCCAAAGCAAATACCACAGCTAACAATTCTTTCTCTGTAGTTGTGTAGTTCCTTTGAGCTTCATTCAGTGTTTTACTTGCATAGTAAATCACATAGGGCTTCCCATCTTCTCTTTGGCCAAGCACAACTCCTATATCAAAGTCACTGGCATCACACATCAGTTCAAAAGGTAGTTGCAGTTAGGGGCTCTCACTATTGGAGTTGTTGTTAAAAAAAATTTCAGTTGATCAAAGCTATTTTGACATCTTTCATCCCATATAAATTTAGCATCCTTAGCTAACAGCTCACAAAGAGGTTTTGAAAGACTTGAAAAACCTTTTATAAATCTCCTATAGAACCCTGCATGGCCAAGGAACTGCCTTACTCCTTTTACAGTTGTTGGGGATGGCAATTTGACAATAAGCTCCACCTTTGCTTTATCAACTTCAATGCCTTTTTCAGAGATGATATGGCCAAGGACAATTCCTTGATGTACCATAAAATGGCATTTCTCCCAGTTGAGCACCAGGTCTTTTTCAATGCATCTGTGAAGAACTGCTTCCAAATTAACTAAGCATTCCTCAAATGTACCTCCATATACGGTGATGTCATCCATGAAAACCTCCATAATTCTCTCCACCATATCACTGAAAATACTCAACATACATCTTTGAAATGTAGCCGGTGCATTGCATAAACCAAAAGGCATTCTCCTATAAGCATATGTTCCAAATGAACATGTAAAAGTGGTCTTTTCCTGATCTGCCACATCAATTTCAATCTGAAAATACCCTGAATACCCATCCAAGAAGCAATAGAACGGATGTCCAGAGACTCTCTCCAGAACTTGGTCAATAAATGGCAATGGAAAATGATCTTTCCTGGTTACAGCATTCAACTTTCTATAATCAATACACACCCTCCAACCTGAAGTGAGGCGTGTAGTAATTTCTTCTCCTTTTTCATTCTGAACCACTGTGATCCCTGACTTCTTTGGTACCACTTGAGTAGGACTCACCCAAGGGCTATCAGATATAGGGTAAATGATTCCTGCTTGAAGTAGCTTCAGCACCTCAGCTCGCACCACCTCTTGTAGATGAGGATTCAATCTTCTTTGAAGTTGACGAATTAGCTTTGCTTCCTCCTCCATATATATATGATGAGTACAAACTAAAGGACTAATGCCTTTCAAGTCGGATATTTGCCATCCTATTGCCTTCTTACACCTCTTGAGAACTTCCATTAAACAATTCTCTTGATGACTGGTCAGAGATGAAGATATCACAACAGGACATTGATTATTTTCTTCAAGATATGTATATTTCAGCTCCACAGGTAAAGGCTTCAGATTGAGTTTTGGAGTTTCTTTTTCAACAGCTGCCTCTTCTTCTTTATTGAACAAAGGTAGAATTTCTTCTATCTTTCTCCAACTTTGTATAGTAGCAAGCACAGTAGGAGATTTAGACAAACCTTCCTCAAAATACACAAGACCTTCATTCAACTTGTCTTGCATATTTTGATTACAGTGCTCCTCCACCAAAGTATCAATAATGCATAGCTCTTCTGGACCTTCTTCTTCTTCCGGAGTGATTTGCTTTTTAGACATATAGAAAATATTGAGATCCAGTGTCATGTTGCCAAAAGTGAGTTGCATCAGCCCATTCCTGCAATTGATAATTGCATTTGAGGTAGCAAGAAATGGCCTTCCAAGGATGATAGGAACTAAATTAGCTTTCTTTACAGTATGATCTGTATCAAGAACAACAAAATCTACTGGATAGTAGAAATTATCCACTTGAACCAAGACATCCTCAATTACCCCCCTTGGGATTTTTACTGATCTATCTGCTAGAGATAGAGTGATTGCTGTTGGCTTCAATTCCCCAAGTCCCAATTGCTTGTAGACGGAATATGGAAGCAAATTCACACTTGCTCCCAAATCTAACAAGGCTTTTTCCACTATCTTTCCTCCAATCATGACTGAAATGGTAGGACTTCCCGGGTCTTTGTACTTCAAAGGAGACTTACATTGTAAGATTGCACTTACTTGCTCAGTCAAGAAGGCTTTCTTGTTTACAGTCAACCCTTTTTTGATAGTACATAAGTCCTTTAGGAATTTTGCATACGTTGGAACTTGTTTAATCATATCCAGCAGTGGAATATTGACTTTCACTTGTCTCAATGCTTCAAGGATTTCAGCTGCATTTCTAATCCCCTTTTTCCCATGTAATGCTTGAGGAAAAGGAGGAGAAGTTGATTTCTTCAGCATTTCTTCCTTCATAAGTTCCTTCTCTGGAATTGCATTCATTGTTGAATCAGAATCCTTCTTTTCTTCACTGATCTCACTCTCTTTATCTTCCATTTCCTTTCCTTTCTTTATATCTTCTTCTTTTTCAACAGGTGGCTTGGGTGTTGGCTGTTCAATTTTTTTACCACTCCTTAGAGTGATCAAGGCTTTCACATCTTTCATCTGTGATGATTCTCCCTCTTGGCTTTCAACTTCATGGACACCTTTGGGGTTTTGGTGGGGTTGAGAAGGGAATCTTCCCTTTTCTTGCAGTGTATTCAAATTTGTTAGCCTTGAAATTGAATATTGGATGTTATCAAACTTTTGGTTCATATCATTTTGCATTCCATCCATCCTTTTATTCAACATACTCTCCACTCTGTCAATTCTTTGATTGATTTGAGCATTGGTGGCTTCTTGGTTTCCAACAAAATCTCCCACTACCTTGCTGAGATTAGCCATTGCTTGTTCAAGACTTGAAGATTGTTGAGATGGTGGATCCGGCTATTGGTATTGAGTTGCTCTGGCCTTCCATGAGAAATTTGGATGATTCCTCCAACTTGAGTTGTAGGTATTTCCATAAGGCGCATTGTTATTGGGCTTAAATTGTCCAACAACATTTGTTTGATCTCTAAACATTTCCCTTTCAGCTGAAATTGCAGGGCATTCTTCCACCAAATGTTCATATGATTGACAATTAGGACACAGCTTCACTTGCACTGGTGCTTCAGCAACAGCTTGCACTTCATGAATTCTTTTCAGCTCCAGCTCCTCCAATCTTCTTGTCATAGCTGCCAACTTTGCTTTCATATCATCATCTTCTTTCAAGGTATACATCCCAGCCTTTGCATTGAAAGCACTCAGTTGAGACTTCATCTTCCCCACTTCTCCTTTAGTTGGTTCATCCCATCCCCTTGAAACTTCAACCACATAGCTCAAGAAATCCATAGCTTCCTCTGGATTTTTGCTCATGAAATCTCCTCCACACATTGTCTTGAGGAGTTGCTTCATTGAGGAGGACATACCATCATAAAAATAGCTCACCAATAGCCAAGTATCAAAGACATGGTGAGGGCAAGCATTTATAGCTTCCATATATCTTTCCCAACACTCATTGAATTTCTCATTCTCTTTAGCTGAGAAGTTTGAAATTTGCCTTTTCAAGCCATTTGTTCTATGAGTGGGAAAAAATTTCTTGAGGAATTCAGCTTGTAAGTCAGTCCAAGAACGGATACTCCTTGGCCTTAAAGAATTAAGCCAAATTTTGGCCTTATCCTTTAAAGTAAAAGGAAATAATTTAAGCCTCATCATATCAATTGAAGCTCCTCCCTCTTGGAATGTATTACAAACATCTTCAAATTCCTTGATGTGTGCATACGGATTCTCACTTTCCATCCCATGGAAAGTTGGTAGAAGTGGAACAAGATACGGTCTAATCACTAGCTGCTCTGTAGGGGGTACTATACATGATGGTGCACTCATACGAGGTGGATGCATGCGGTCCCTCATTGATCTGAATTCATTAAGGTTGTCTTGACGACCTTGGTGACTATGCTGATCTTCAGGTGTAGCTTCCATGATATTCAAGCTCAATTCGAATTCTTTGTTCTGAGGTGTATCACACTTAACAAGCCTTCCTCCACTGTCTCGTATCCACTTTGGCATACACAACTAGTATCTATCTGCAACTTAAATGAAAATAAAGGACAACAACAAAAACAGGCCTACAACAAAAAAATTAAACTAGGCTAAATTTTTAAAAGATAAACTTGGATTATGAATAAATAAAGAAAGAATGAGAATTAGTAAAGTGAAAGAAACGTTACCAACTTATGATGAAAATCACAAGTGCTCAAAAATGGTATCACTATAAAATTGACACCCTCCCCAGCAACGGCGCCATTTGATTCATGCCCAATTGGTGTCTCAGCTGATTCGTGTCCAGCTGGTGCTCCTTGATTGAGGGAGTAATCAACAAAATTTATAACCTATAACACCATATACTAGGGTAGCAAAGAAAAAGCTACTATAGTATAGTGGCTCTAGGATCATTCACTGGGAAGGATTAACAAGCTATCAATGATACCAATTCAAAGTGAATTGGTCTTGTTTCATTTCAAGGTTAGCTTAAGAAATAAAACACAAACTTTGATTGGTAAAGATTTAGACTTAAACTAACTAACACAACAAGTAATGGGAATAACTTAGTAAGAAAAGCATTCCTTGGAGAGTCAGGTTCACTGGGGTGGTTCCTCATGCAAAAGACATAGCTTCGGTCAGATGGTTCATTTCCTCGCGTTAGAGATTCAACATATAGTCAATTCTCTAACCGGTTTTGTACAGATACATCCTTTAATTAGATTTCAACTTTAATTCTCTCACTGATGCAACTTGCAATGGTTCAAGCCTCTCACTAAGCCTTAACCATTCAAGGTGATCTTTAACCTTGGACTTCCCTTCTCAAGCTCGCAAGAGATAACTAATGGATGTCTCCTTGGAGTCCAAAAGCTTACCAAGTGTTGGCAATTCCAGAAAATCCTACCTTAAAGTCACCTCCCAGAGGCTCGCAAGGGGTAAACTAGTGCATTTCCATGGTTGGAAATCACTTGCCTTACCAAGTGTTGGCCCAGGTGACTCTAAGGTGTTTTAAGTTAACTAAAAACATAGAAATCACTAAAGGATTTCACTTCCTCTTCATTAATGGCTAAAACCACAAAGCTTTGCATTCTTGCACTTGGAACCTTCCCCGGCAACCTTAGCTCCAAGGAATTAGAGGTTTAGTTACTCATTCTCTGGGGAAAACTCCTCAGAGAGTTCATAACTTAGTAAGAAAATAAAAATACAAAGTGAGAAGGTAAGGCAATACAAAGAACTGAACTTTACTTGCTTACCCAAAACTTTACAAAAGGATCTCCTCCCTGAGAACAGGCTCCCGAGAGGTACTTATATGAACATAATATAAAACTAATTATTACATAGATATTTTCTCTTTTTACTAACTTAAAAGCTAAGGAATCTTGTAATTGGTGGCTTACAAGGAGTATTTTGGGATTTAGACAACAAAAATCTAATAGAAAATATCTCCAAATGTCGGTAGCAAATATCGGGATGCTCCAAGAACCATTTCACAAGAGAAAATGGTGTCTGCGAGATTTCGCAGACACTCAAGAAGGGCTGCAAAATCACTTCGCAGCAAAAAGCCATTCTCGCAGGGCTGCGAAGTTAGCTTCCACCTTGATGTTCTCAGCTTCCAGCTTGCGGCATATATCGGGCAACTTCAGAAGGAAATACACCCTACTATACAAAAAGGCTGCGAAATCACTTCGCAACAAAAGGGTGATTTCGCAGCACTTTGCAAAATGCTTCCTTCAGCTTAGAGCGATTGGATTGCACTGGCTTCAACTTCTTCGTTTCAACTCCGAATTGTGCACCGTTTGAAGCATTAGATTGTTGACTTCCTGAGCTTTGAAATGGTATATAACATGCATCAATTGGACTCCATAAAGTGCTCTAAAAGTGGCTGCTATGACTGTCATCAAGAATATGCTTCATGGCAGATTCTCTTTACTTTTTTTTCCTTGCATTCCGGATTTACTCTTGGCAAATGACTTCCAAGCTTTGCCCAAGATTCCTCAAAATTCTCCTCAATCTTGACTTGTTTTGATGATCAAATTACTAACAAAAACACCAAAACTTACACAAAGTGATTAAAATTGCTTTCAAGGGTCCTTAACATGCCAATTGAGTTAAAAGGCCAAAACTACTACTCAAAAGTGTTTAAAAGGATTAATTATAAGCTATCAAATAGCACTTTTTGAGTAGTAATCATGTAGGAAAAGAAATCCTAATCAAAATATCTAAGACTTAACCTACAAGGTTAAGGTGGCACTAAAAAAAAAGACTGGACTTTAAAGGATCTCTAGCAGAAACGATCGTACCCTCCGACAGTATGCAACCTTCTACACATCTCCAAAGAGACGGGGATGCTTCCATTCAAAGTGGTCATCACCTCCACACATGCACTATCTAGCATCCTAGAAGGTTTCCTAATGGTGAAGAATCTCACATCTCTAAGCACTTAGTGGTAATCTAAGGTGCATAGTGAACGGTGTGGGTGCATCCAAAAATCCTATCAAACTAAGCAGAAAGAAAACACACTGGTCACACTAATATCCTAAAATCTAGCTCTAGGCTATACAAGTCTTCAAAGATCGGACTCCAATTAGCATCAATGTGTCAACCTCCTCTAGAATGCTCCTAAACATAGATATAACCCATCACTAAACCCTGCTCTAAATCACTAGCTCGGTCGAAGAGCAAACAAAGTAACAAGTCTCATATCAAATACAAAATCAAGGGAAACAAGATCGACTGAGACTAGGGAATTGGAGGTAAGGGGATAGATGTGTGTCCCACATAGACAAGCAACACATGCATCAGAAAAAAGAAGAGTAGTCATGCAATAGGTAGCCAAGCAAAGAACAAGTATACCATCCATATCTAGACACAAGCTAAGTAAGAAACAAGATAAACAGGATAGGTATACAACAAGAATAAACAATATGTTGAGATAAACAAGATAATATACAATAAAGAGAATCAATCAAGCTAATATGAATGAGACATACAAAAATGAGAATATACATGTCAAGGATAGCAAGATAATCATACAACAAGAAGAGTCATATGCTAAAGCAAGTAAGAGAATCAATCAATGTAGTCAACATGTCAATATTGCAAATGAACATAACAACCAAACATGCATCATAAAGAAGAAAGGAAATCATCATATAAAACAGATACAGACAAACATAAGCAAATATATATAAACACACATGATAACAAGAATCAATATATAATAAGGCATATGCAACATATATACAAAATAATCATCTTGTCAACACTCATATGCCTTAAAACATGCAAATATATAATAAAGGAACAATGAGAGTGAATCCATTGATCGATTAATCAAACGCCACATTTTCCTTAACTCAAGTTCAAGTTTGACTCTTTTAATATCCTTAGCGGAGTCGCCATTTTGGGGACCTGCATTTTTCATGTGTGTCCCCATTCGACGACTAGACTCGCTTTTTTATTTGGGGAAAAATGTGATTTTTAGAAAAAATTTGGAGTTGCCACTTATTTTTGTTTTGTTTTTAAAGGGAAAAAACAAAATAAAAAAGAAAAACCTTAAGTGTGACACATGAAGGAAAAACAAGTCTATGAAAAATCGAGTTTGAAATCAAAGATCAGGTTACTTATCAAGAAGGTACAGTAGTGAACCGTAACAACTTTCTAAGCTCGTATACATATGGTCTCTACTAAATGAATTAAGGGAATTGTGGCAATTAATTAATTAATTATGCAAACCAAGAAAAATAATCACGCAAATGAGTATGTACAAGTCATGGTGAAGATCAATATACACAAAAATAATGATGAAATCTAATTACAAGAATACACAAAATAAATGACAAGAGGATTACGCAAATTAATTTATTGAACTGATTAAAAAATGATATTTTTTTTCAAAAAAATTCAAAGGAGTTTATTAAAAACAATTTCAAATTAACAGTTTCAAATTATTTATTTACAAAAAAAAAAAAAAAAGTTTCAATTTATTTTCAATTAATCATTTGATTCAATTTCACTTGTGTTCAATTTTCAAAAAAGTTATTTACACTTAATACTATTAAAAGAATTTATTAAAAATAATATATATATATATATAAAGAATTTGATTTTATTTACAAAGAAATGATTTTTATTTAATTTTTTTTTAGGAAAAAAATGAATTTTTACAATTTTATTTACAAAGTATTTCAAGTTTAATCCTTATTTAAGAAAAATGTTTTTTTTATAAGTTATTAAAAAAATTATAACTTTATCAACGAAAAATGTTTCAATTAAAAAAAGACCAAGACTTTTACACTTTTATTTAAAAAAAAAAAAAAATTAACATTCAATCCAATTTTATTAATACAAAAAAAATTAATAGAAACACATATTTTTCCAAAATTAATTGTAAAAATGTTTCAATCCTTTTTTTTATCTACTAGAAGTTATTTATTATTTGATTTTATTAAAAAAAATTAAAATTATTGAAAAAATGGTTTATTCAATTTTATTATAATTAAAAGTAAATAAATAAATAAAAAAACTAAAAAGAAAGTTTATCTAATTTTATTTAAAAATGATTTTTCAAGTTTTATTCATAAGAGTAATACAATTTGATTATTGATTTTTTTTTAAAAAAAAT
This sequence comes from Vitis vinifera, assembly GCF_030704535.1. Taxonomy (NCBI): domain Eukaryota; kingdom Viridiplantae; phylum Streptophyta; class Magnoliopsida; order Vitales; family Vitaceae; genus Vitis; species Vitis vinifera. The sequence goes on along the minus strand of NC_081821.1, from coordinate 13,003,104 downwards.
GAACTTCAAAATTTTATATTTTGTTTAAAAAGAGAATTTTATGTTTTCACAATTTTATTTAAAATGGATGAATTTTATTTGACTTTCACCATAACAACAAAGATTTTTAAGATTTTGTGTTAAAAAAAATTTCAATTCAATTTTATTTAAAAGAAACTATTTGCAATTTTATTTATGAAAAGAAAAAAAAAATCTCTTACAATTTTTATATTTAAGGTAAAATTTGTTTAACCTTTATTAAGAAAAGAAATTTTCCCTACATTTAAAAACAAAAAATATTTTTTTTTATAAATTTATCTAAAAATAAAATTTAATTTGTCTTTTATTTCAAAGCAAAAACCTTTTCGTAATCTTATTTACAAAGACATAATCTTGGCTTCCAAAAGAGATTTTTTTTTTTATTAGTTTATCCAAAAGAATTTTTGTTTAATACTTATTAAAAGAAAATCTTTTAAAAATTAAATTGGAAAGAAAGAAAAAAAAAGCATTTTATTTTTCCTTAAATAAAAAAAATAAAATAAAATACAAGTTTATTTAGAAGGAATTTGACTTATCTCATATTTATTAAAAATGGTTTTGACAATTTCAAATTTATTAAAAATGTAACAACCAATTATAAAAAAAGATTTTTTTAAAAAAATAATTTATTAAAAGAAGATTTCAATTTGTTAAAAACATAAATTTCATTTTATTAAAAGTTTTTTTTTTTTTTTTCAGTTTTGTTCTAAAAACTTCTTTTTCCTTACTTTTATTAAAAATCAGTTTTTCATTTTGAAGAGTTTTATTTATACAAGAAAAAGTTTTTGATATAATTTTAGCAAATGGTTTTTATTTATTAATATAAAAAACAAAGATTTTAGATTAGTAAACAAATATTTATTTAAAAGAATTAAATTTTTATTCCAAAATGAATTTAGGTGCATAGAAAAAATAAAATATTTTTCAAACAAAAAATCATTATTCATTATAGGATTATTCTACCAACAGAGGGATAAAACACAATTAAATTACACTTTTCATACATTTTTCATTAACAAAATAAATAAATAAATAAATGAACAAAGGCTAACCGAGCATATCAAATACAAATAACAAATAAAACAAATCCATAAATAACAAATTAAATGGATATGCACAATAAAAATCTAAACAAATCCATTTACATATATATAGGAAAAAAATTAAAAACAAATATATAAAACAAAAATTAGGAGGACAAGGATTAATAAATAACCTTAGAAGTGCAATTCCAATAATAGTAATGACCCTCAAAAGCCTCTAAAATGAAGCTAAAAAATATCCCAACTCTCAACCCTCACAAAACACTCACATAAAAATACACACAAAGAGGGATATCTCGTCCTCACTCTTCACAAAAGAAAATTGAGAATATATACAAGAAGTTTCCAATTCTGTCATCTCCAATCTGTCATTGCCCATGCCCTGCTTCAACTGCTCCAACTGCTCCCATGTTTTTACACTCTCAGTGCAGTGCCAAAACATCCATCCAAACACCAAGAAAATCCCAATAAACAAAAATCAAATAGATTCAAATAAGCCTAATAACAATATCCAATAATATGTAAGTCAAAATCACACAAATCTGCAGCCCAAATCAACAACCATGTAAACTTAATATCTTTAAAGCCCGTAAACATAATCCAAAGCTCAAACAAATAACACACAAGTCTTCAAAACAAAGCACTGTAGAAATCAAAAGGAAAAATGAAAGGGTTACTTACCATTTTTTAAGCCTCCAAAATGAAAGTGGAAAGAATGAGTGTTGAGGTGGAGAGAAAAGAGAGATAGATGGATAGATAGACAGAGAGAAAAAAAAAATTATAGAAAGATGAAAGATATGGCCAGAGATGGGGGGTAGCCGTCGGCGATGGAGAAGGCTATTGATCGGCGGTGGCATCGCTAGCAATGGTGCCGCAGTAGTGGCGTTGCTGGTAGTGCCCGTCAATAGTGGTGAGATGGGCGACCATCATGGGATGGGGGGTAGCCGTAGGCGATGGAGAAGGCTATTGATCGGCGGTGGCATCGCTAGCAATGGTGCCGCAGTAGTGGCGTTGCTGGTAGTGCCCGTCAATAGTGGTGAGATGGGCGACCATCATGGGAATGAGGGAGAAATAGGGGAAAGAGAGAGAGAGAGAGAGAGAGAGAGATATATATATATATATATATATATATATATATATATATATATATATATATAAGGAAATGAATTAAGAGGGTGGCCAAAGCAAGATGGTTATTGTCTACGTCATGGGACCATCGGTAGTGATATGAGGGACGGACACATTGTGGGTATGAGAGGTACAAGGGATAAGTGAGAGAGAAAAAGAAAGAAATAAGGAGAAAAGAAAGAATGGGGGTATGAGGAAAAGGGAAAGAAGAAAAAAAAATTAAAAAAATGGTGAAAAAATGGGAAGAAAAGTGAGAAGATGGGAAGAAAAAAAAAAGGTAAGTGAGGGTTGTTGTGGGGATGAGAGAGAGGAGGGGAAGAAAGAGGAACAAAATGGGGAAAAAATAAAGAGAAAAGGAAAAAAATAAATAAATAATAATAATAACAATAAAATTAAAGTTGAAAATTAAAAATTAAAATAAAATAGGTTTAAAATATTAGGTTAAAAAGATAATAATAATTAAATTGATTAAATAAGACAATTTTGGGTGTCTACACATAGGGTCTTACACTAAAAATATGTATATTTCTCTGTATGCTCCAATTTTTTGTTTTTCAATTATTTCTCAAAACATTTTAGTATGTATATTTTTAATCTAATGACATGCATATTTTTCTATATTGTCCAATTTTTTGTTCTTTAGTTTTTTTTTTTTTTTTAATGTTTTCAAAACAAATTCTTAAAAGTTATTTTAATAAAAACTTATTGTTGGCAACTTTTGTTTTTTATTTAATTATGTTAAATTTTTGTAAGGTAATTAAAAGGGATAGTTGAAAAGATAAATACTTTTATAGTTATTACATGTTTGAAATTTTAAAAGTGGAAACGCTAAAATATTTTTTTATTTTTCATTAATTTTAAGAAAATGTTAACGACAAGAGTTGTATTGAACTTCACATCTAGGTATATTGAAAGAGTGTGATAAAATTATATTCTTGATATCAATAAATGAGATTAAACCATAGACAAATAAAACATCTAATTGTAATGGTTTATTAGCAGTGCTTTTAAGTTATTGTACTGAAAAAGTACAATTCCTGCTTTAAACATACCCTTTTTAATTCAAACAATTCAATAATCCTCTTGGCATGTGTGGGCTTAAAGGCATCAAAAGTGAGAATATGATGAGATGGCAATATCAACGTATAACACTAGTTCAAGAACATAGCTCACTTCAAAAGTGAGAGTAGGTTAGCAATATTGACGTGTAAAAATTGTTCAAGAACACAACTCACTTCAAAAGTGGGAGTATGCTAAGCTAGCAATATCAATCTATAAAACCCATTCAAGAACACATTTCTTAGCTCTCAGCTCTCATTCTCAACGTCTCTCTTTCTCAAAGCCTTTTCTTTCTAAAAGCATCCTCAGATGTAAGCTCAAAACCCTAGTTCTTTTTAGTTTTACTTTCACCCACTATTCTTATAAATTTACTTTGTTTTCTCGACAAATAAATTCTCTCTAAAAAATAATTATGAGTTCTTCAAAAAAAAATTTTATTGGCTTTTTTCCTAAATAAAAGGATTTTTTTCCTAAACGAAATATTTTTTATTCATATATGTTGTTCTCTTTTTCAATATTTTCCTAGTTTTTTTCCATGAGTTTTCTAGGTAGCCAAACAATTGTTGTTGTGTTTTCTCCATGGCATCTCTATCTTGTTTAGATTTCATTTTTTTATATACAGTTTTTTTTCAAGATTTTCTTTTTTTTTTTTCATGGATTTTCTCAACAACCAAATAATTGTTGTTTTATGTTTTCTCTCTAATATCTATATCTCATTTAGATTTGATTGCTTTTTCAAATACGTTGTTCTTTATTTTTTTTTTCAAGGTTTTCCTTTTTTTTTCTTTTCATGGGTTTTCTCAATAGCCAAACAACTATTGTTGTATTTTTTTCTTTGTGATATCTCTATCTCATTTAGATTTGATTGTTTTTTCATATATGTTCTTTTTTGTCAAGATTTTCCTTTTTTTTTTCATGGGTTCTATTAGCAATCGAAACAATTGTTGTTATATGTTTTCTTTATAATATCCCTCTTTTCTTTAGATTTGATTATTCTCTTTACATGTCTCCAAGAAAAAAATAATATGCTTGTGTTCCTCTAATTGTGATTGCTAACAATTTTGCTTCTTGAAATGATGAAACAACATCTAAGGTTATTTCTCATAGTAATTGTGTTCTTAGTATTTATTTCTTTGCAAGCTTTCGCTAGTATAAATCCACAAGATTGTAGCTCCACTTTTTTGTTCTTGTTTTTCTTGTTATCTTTTATTTTATTTTATTTTATTTTATTTTGTTTGGGAGATTAGTTTTTGACAATGATGAAAATATCGATAATCATGGATATATCAGAGTTATATCGACATATATTTTTTTAAAAAAAATTTATAAACCTAAAATTGATCAAAATTCATGGAAATGTAAGAAAAACATCATAGAAATATAATTAGAAGTATGATAAATATTTTAAAATTACTTTATTGAAGAATTTGATATATGTATGATATGATTTATTATATTTGATAATAATATTGTATGTATCGATAAAAAAAAAATATATTATTAGTGTACATTTATTATTAAATTATATCAAATATTATTTCATAATAATATTATGATATTTAATTATAATATGTTTAATTTTAAAATATATTTAATATTAAAATTATGATCCATTTAATTTAATTATATTAAATGATATAAAATAAATGATAATATATGTACAATTTTTAATATTTAATTAATCTATTAATGATATTAAAAACACTATGAAAAAAATTATGATGATAATTTTTATATTTTTTTGTCATAATTATAAAATAATTATAATTAATTTGTTTTCAAAAATATTCTTTTAATATTTTGTTTACATGTTGACTTTTAATATGTGTGTATGTGTGTGTGTGTGTGTGTGTGTTTGGTACATATTAACAAAGGGCATAGTTGCCCTGGTAGACATAGGCTATAGGAGAAGTCTTATATATGGGGTTCGAGTCTTCCTTACTTGCAAACAATTTTGGAAGACATTTTTTTAGCTGCAAAAAATTAAAGGCGTCTCGCTTTAACTAGGGATCACCCGCTTTGATTAGGGAAAGGAGCCTAAGGCAAAGGGGCAAGCTTTGACCGAAGGAAGGAATTTTTTCCAAAAATATTGTCGAAAAATCGGTAATAAATTGGTGAAATATCAATGATTTTTTGCCATGATAGTCAATTAATGGGAAAAATCAATGATTTATGGCCTCTAATCGACATATCAACGATTTTTTGGCAATATTTATCAAAATTTCTCGTCTCCGATATCAAGATGATATATCGTGTTGAAACCTTCTGATACACAATATATTAGTAATATATCCCCAATATATCGCAATATATTTATCCCTAGTTCTTGACTATTAAAAAAATTAATTTAACTAGCTTTAACTTTTATGGATAAGGAAAATGGTATTGTACTTTTAGTCTTGACCTTTTACTTGTCATTGTTTTTTCTCAAATTTCTTTAGAAAATTGATATAATTTGCACTAAATAGTGATTACTAGTTATTGTAATGCTTTGTTCCAATTGTTTGGTCTCTAAGAAAATTTTTGGGGATCTTAAAAAACAAAACCCACACCTAATCAGACCTATCGTTTGGTTGAGTTCAGTTTTTTATTTATCCGAAACAATAGTAACATAGATTACATGATTTAGAATTTAATTTTCTTTTCCTCTTTCTTTTCCTCAATTTTCTTTACTAGCAAAATATTCCTTTTTCTTTCTATGGTTTTTGGAAATTAAATAAGAAATCGTTCTTTACTCCAAATTAGTTATTGCTCAGATATTTTAGGCACTTGTACAATTTAAATGGGCTTACATACTATCTTAGTTATTCATAGTGGGGTCCACCAAAAATGGATGACTGCCCAAGAGTGATCAAGTGCTACACTGGATAAAAAATAAAAATAACTTATTAATGGCCTGATAATCAGAATAAAGTTTAAGTGATTAAGTGGGACCATCAAATCTTGGCCATAGATTAAGATTTCTAAATAATTTCTCTAAATAATTTCCTCATTTTCATTTTCTATAGTGGTAACCCTTCAAGACTTATATAAAAGGAACTAAACCACCCACCACAACTAGAGAAGTGGAGATCAGATATTTGGATCCATGCAATGAATCATGGAAGGAAGTCTCATGTTCTGGGTTAACTATCATTTTCATGTAATGCAACATATGTCTTTTTGAACAATGTGCAAAATTCAAATTATATGTGGTGTACATCTTGGAGGCCAACTCCAATTTGAAACAACTGTATGAGATGCTAATTTAAATTTAAGTTTATGTAAAATTATGTGAGTTTACACTTCTTTCTCAGGAAAATCTTTGTTCAAATCCTAATCAACTACGATAGAATGATCAACTAAGACAGGCCAAGGCTTACCCTTTTATAGCTCTTTGAACAATGTAAATGATTTCAAATTCTTAAAGTAAAAACGACCATTTTTTTAGTCATTATAACAATTGGCATGATGTACTTGATAAGATTTGCTCTTAAAATAAGATGTACCGAATATGAGTAACTATAATGTCTTAGCTTCTTAATTGAGAAAAACACGACTATACATATTTTTTCTATTGGTGACTAATTTAGTTTGGCACCCATTAAGGTTCAACTTATATAATACAAATCATTTTATTTTCCTTCATTATTTTCTTGAGTGAGTAATGACCTTAAATATTTTTCTTGTGCTACAATGTAAAGGATGAGTGGTCGACCATGTATGGGAGCTCTTAACATAGAAGGCCTTATCACATATGCTTTACAAATCTCATCTTACTCAAATGGTACATCTTTCTTTATAAATTGGTTGAATGCATGGTTGGTAATGTCCCGCTAAATTAGATATGAATCTTGGGATGTAAGATAGACGTCCTTGTAAACTTTTTTAATTATGTATATTTTGAGGTTCTAACATTTTTGAATTGCATTAATTTTATATTGGTCAATTTTAAACCATGATGTTGCACAATGAATCTAAGGAACTTCTTAAAGTAACTCCAATGGCTTGATCTTTGAATCTTCAAATATGTGATAGTCAAATCTCCAAATCTTGATTTTTAAATCTTCAAAGGCTTGATATTCAAATCTTCAAAGACTTGATCTTCAAATCTTTAAAGCCTTGATCTTCAAACATTCAAAGCTTTAAGAACTCCTTAAATCCTTAAGAGGAACTTTCTTCAACTCTTCTCAAGTATGAAAGTATCTTCTTCTCTACTTTGTGTGTGATTTTGAAAAGTTAGGAAGACCTTCTATTTATAAGGGTTAAAAGAAACTTTAGACCTACATTTTTCACATGCATCCCCACTTGACAGTGAAACTTGTTTCTTATTATGAAAATTTGATTTTTGAAAATTGGAGTTGTCACTTATTTTTGTTTATTTTTAAAAAGAAAAAAAATAAGAAATAAAACTCTAAAGTGACTCATTTTTTAAGAAAAAACGTAGTTTATGAAAACTGAGTCTAGATCCAAAGGTCAGATTACTTATTAGGAACGTATCATTAGCTAGCACCCCTCTAAACCCTAAAGAAGTCTTTATTAAACAACTGGAGGAAACTAATGCCATTGGCTAATAGACCATGGATACTAGAGACAATAGCATAAATATCCAAGAAGGAATTAGTGATGAACACTCAAATCAAGGCATACAATAAAAAATAAATAAATAAAATCAAGCAAATCAAGAGAAGAAGATAGCATACCTAAAAAAAAATGTCCAAAACAGGGTAATGCACTTACATAAGAAAGAATAGATTAATTCACAAGTAAAATAAAGGATCTAACATCAAAGAAATGCTAACCTGATATGTAGAAGATACATACAACTGAAATCGAAGATCAAAATATATCTAAACTAGTCTCAAAAGGGACTAAACTACACAAACATGCAAAGATGTTAAAATAAGGCAACAAACATGTAGGTACAATATAAATGCAAATAAAATAGGTAGAAGACGATCATAGTATAGGGGAGGACTTGTCTAACATGCCCAAGATGTCTAGATATAAACTAAGATCCAAAGAAAGCTAAAGTCATACCAAAAGGGATTGATTCAACAAGTTATACAAAAGACAAAAATAGAACTAAAAACAAGCTTACAAGAGATTAATTTATTTGAAAAGGCTAGAAATGAGATAAAAATAACTAAATAAATAAATTCCCTAACATATATAAAAATATCTAAATCACATTTCAAAAACTCAAAAAGCCCAAACATGCATCAAAGGATACAATTTTTAAAGAACATTTCACAATTCAAAATTAGGACACACAACAAACATGTAAAGATTAAATTAATTCACAAGTTTAACAAAATATTTTTTAGTGGGACCAAAGCTCACAACCTTATTTAAGAAGTATAGAATATATAAAAAAAAAATTCAAAATTAATTAAAAACCAAAGAATCGGGACTTATTTTAAAAAATGCTTTGTCAAGTAGAAATAGGACAATAGGGGAAAAGTCGAAAAACTGGTTTATTCAACAAACTTGGAAAGGGTTTTTTAACAAGATAAAAATTATTTGATACATTCAAGACATCTAATACAACCCAAGCCTCAAAAATATTTTATAAAAAAACTAAAAAATCCAAATTTGCAAAAACAACTTGAAGGTCAAAAAATGACAACATAAATGTAAAACTTGGCAAGCAAGATATGTGGGATTTTCCATAAGCCCAAATTATTTTCCTTGGACAAATCTACATCTTAACCCTCTAATGAACATGGGAAAAAGTTCATAGGGCTAGAGATAATACCATTAATTTAAGATTCACAAGGATAGTCCAAATTTCAAAAATTAAGAAAATCTGAAAATCACAAGTTAGGAAAAAAAAATAAATATAAAAAATGAGTGATATAGGCTAAGGAAGTGAGTTCTAGTCCAACTATAGGGCTTCCATTCCTTCAGAACCCTCAAATGAGTGTGATTTTAAACTCACAAGAGACACTGAAGGCCAAATTAACCCTCACATTTGGAAAAAAGTATTGAAATACACATGAAAACATCCATGGAGAGGTATGCTCTCATGTGAAACCAAGTCATGTATGCCAATGGCAGCAATTATTAACCATAAAATGACCATAATGTCAAGATCCTAATAACATTGAAAAAATAGTTTAGAAAAGCTTTTGAAAAACATAAAAAGTGAGGCAACTATCCATATCCTCAAGCATGATGGTAAGACCAAAGTTTGTAGTAAGAGACTTAATCTTTGGCCATGAAATTGACCATCAAAAAGGGTTTGAAATTCAGTAAAAAAAGGTTTGAAATTCAATTAAAAGGGTTTGAAAATAAGGTTTTAAAACCAAACTTACCAAGAAAACCCAAAAAAGGCAAAAAGAAGCTTCAAAGAGTCTTTCTTGAGGAAAAATCACTTCGGTAAAATATCAAAACACTTTGTGGTTCTAAAGGTTTTCTTTCAAAGTCAGTCACAAAGTATCTTCAAAAACATCAAAACAATGGAAAAATCAAAATCCCCAAAAGAAGAATCCAAATAAAAATCAAGGATTTCAAATCCGAAGGAGCCTTATATCATGATTAATTAAATAGACTTCAAAAAGAGGGAAACGACCCATTAATGAACAAAATCAAATCAAGCAATGCTTGAAAAAAAATTAATTTAAAAAATTAAATAAAAGAATAAGCATCTCATCAAGCATTCAAAGTGAACAAAATGAAGAAAAGAAAAAAAAAATCCAAAGATGAAGAGTAAATACCTATAATCAAGCATATGGTCTTACAATATCCACAATCAACATATTCATCATCTCAAGAATCAAAAGAAAATGAGAACAAACTGAAAATGAGTAGAAGAAAGCAAAGTCAAGATGGGCTTACTAAGAGACCTCCTCTTAAGTGAAACACTTAGCTTCTAATGAGCTTTCAATCTCCTTCAAGCCAAGTCTTCTTTAAATATATCTCTTCGTCTCCCCCTCTCTCTAAAATTTGACAAAGTTTCCCCTAAAAAATGTAAGAAATAATTCCTCTAAAAATGAGTTGCAAGATCCATTTCAAAAAATAAAGGCTAATCTTAAATGAAAAAAACACCCAAGAGGTGGGTGAATTGGGTTTTTTTTTTAAAAAAAAAAAGAAAAATCTTTTTAAACACAACAAATTTAAGCACAAGAGAAACAAATATAAAATGATAGAGTTAGGGAAATCAAACTCAGATTTTATAGTGGTTCAACACTTCCTTGCCTACGTTCACTCTCCTCAAGCTCCTAACCTAGTGAAGGTTCGACTAACTTGAAGCTTCAACCAAGCTTCTAATCACCTTTACACTTGGATTCCAACTCTAATGGACTCTTACATAATCTCTTCAAGTTTCAACTCACTTGAAGGCTTTAACACTCAATTTAAAGAATAAATCTCTCAACCTAACTCAACAATATCTCAATTACAACTTAAGGCTAAGATGAATCAGAAAGGTGCACTAAAGGATATGAAAATGAAAATTTAATGCACTAAGAAGGGAATGAGAGCTTTTAAGGCAAGAACAAGTAGGTAGACAAATAAATTCAGGTGTTCTCTTACTCATAAATGAAGTAGAGCTCTCTATTTATAGGTTTCTAACCTCAGGGGCTAAGAAAACCAAAAAACAACCTCAATCGATCGAGATGGGGGTCGACTGGTTCACTAGCCATTAAAGCATTTAATGCTTGGTAGGTGACTGTTACCCTCGACCAGACCTCGATCAGGAAGGCAAATACCTCAACTAGGAAAGAAAGGCTACTGGAAAAGAGAGAGTGTTTTTTGCACTCCTCGATCGGACCTCGACCTGGAAAAGGGAACTGGTCCACCGGTACCCTGGTCGATTGAGCTGGTTGGCTAGTGTCTCTACTGGTTCACTATTTTTGACTTGAAAACCTATCTTTTCTATTCTCTTCTCTTCTAACACTTAGGCAAGGTCTTTAGGTAAATTAATATGTCAATTTTGAAGTGATTTGCCTAAGGTTCATTTGATAAAACTTAGGTTTTGATGAAACTGTAACTTTAAAGAATAAACCGAGTTTCTCAAAGATGCATGAAATGATATGTAAAACTTAAGTGCACTCATGAATACATCTTACATATGTTTCTTATGATTAACGATATTCCAAAAGTTTTGATCTTGCATCCATTAAGTCCTTTGATGAAATTCCAAACTAATACCTGGAATTCTTTATAATTTAAACTTATTAGTAACTAAACCATGGTTTTTTATCATCAAAACTTGATTAGGAGAACCCTTGGGCTAAAAATCTCCCCATTTTTTATGATGACAAACCTTGGTTATCTAGGAGAAAAAGAATCTTCCCCTCAAACTAATCATGGATCAACAATCAAAATTTACGAAGTTAAAACCAAGATGAACAAGACATTCTAGAGAGAATTTGCAATAAGAAACAATGTAAGTCATGAAACATATAGGAATATCATATATAAGTCAAATGTATCAATATCCAATATGTACGATCCAAGTGATAATATGACAATGTAAATACAATGATATGCATGTAAGTCTCTTATAGTCTCCTAGATCCTAAAATATCTCCCTCTTTTGGAAACATAAAAAATGAACAAAGGGGGTTTCTATGAAATCAAGGCTGAAGAAGTGGAGGTGGAAACAGAAAGCACAGGTAAGCCATCATCTCTTCATGCTGACTCTCCAGGCAATCCTCAATGCGCTCAATCCTTTGCTTGAGATACTCAAACTGTGAAGTGAAGCCAGCATAATGTTGATCCATGTGATCTTCAATACGCTCAAACCTTTGCTGGAGATGCTCAAACTAATAAGTGAAGCCAACCTGATACTGGTCCATGCAATCCTCCATAGAGTAGAATTGAGTATCACTAACTACAGCAGGCTCCTCCATGCAAGTTCCTAGAGAGCTAATATGAGTAGATAAATCCATCCAATGAGCATGATCAGAAGCGAGAGGTGTTTGAGGAGGTGGTATCTTAGTGTGAAGAGGCTTAATGAATGTTGGTTGAGTAGATGGACCCGCTGTATAAGTCGACTCAGACATCATCGACATAGAAAAGGTAGCCTCAAACTGAACACCCTCTGACTAAAGTGGAGAAATGTCAAGCTTGGGCTCTCTCTGCTAAAAGCCACTCTGAGGGTCTACTCTACCCTTCATTTCTCGTATCTTGGCCTCCTCTTTAACTCTGGGTCTGCATGTCCTTGTCCCCGAGCCTATGTAGGTGCTCTCTTTCCTTTCCTTACCTAAGAACCATCTAGGGCCTTCTCAAATTTCATCTGCCCCATGGATTGATCATCATACGTATCATAAGCACTAGGGGCCTCAAAATCTGTCTCTCTGGTCAAGTCAACATCGACATCCTTGAACACTCTGGTGAGGAAGCGACCATAGGGGAGTACGCGGGTCATGCTTTCGCAACATGAGATCATGTGCATCATCATCAAGTACCCTAAGTGGATTCTTTTCCCAATCAGAACAAAGTCAATAAGGAATGCCTCATAGTAAGAGACCTCATCTCAGTGTCCACCCCGTGGTAGAAAGATAAAGCATATCATATGGCGTAGCACTCTGTTGATGACAGTCAAGTTGTGGATCGAGGGTTTGCCAATCCCCTAGGCATCTGGATGGGCACAAATCCTCTGAATGGCCTCTTTAGGCTCAAACTTTAGAACGGTGGGCCAAATCTTAGAATCATACACTCTGAGTTCAACCGGAGCAATATTGAAAATACGTTAAATGCTCTCCAGGTCTAGACGAATCTTGACTCCTCTAACAGTAGAAATGATAGGGCCACTCATGCCATAAGTCATCCTCAAATAAAATGATCGCACCAAAGTAGAGAAAATCAGCTCCGAAACAATCACCATAGGTAGCCAACCCATCCTAGTGAAAATGCCCTCGAATCCGAAATGCTAAAGTTGGAAAAAATTAATATTTCTCCTCGAAACTACTCGTCTCTGAGCAAAGTGTTGCTTGTACCATTGGTAGTTCTCCACAAAATTGAACAAGGCGGTGTCAAACCTCACCTTTTGGTGTGCCTCCAGCTGAGATGGCTCAGTTGGGCGCTTGCCCTATGCCTTAGAGGCAGCAGACTCTCGCCTAGGAGCCATGTGCAAGAAGAAACAAGGGAGTAGTGGCTATAGAGAGAGAAACACTCACAACTAAAACCCTAGGCATGTGCAAAATGAGAGGAAGTTGACTGTGACACTTGGAAGGAAGAGAATGTGGCCAAAATCCAAAACTCTAGCCTCCAATTTGCCTAAAATCCAATCCAAAAGGCTTTAATCGGTCCAAAACTCACTGAAATCAGTCTCTATAAGCCAAAATTAGAGAAACCTTGAAGAAACAGAGGCGAACGATGCAGAAACTAAAGTGCATGAGACTCTCTAAAACCCCAAATCCTAACAAATCGGTTGACCGGTCCTGATCCGATCGATCGCCTAGTCAACGCGGTCAACATTTTGACTTTTCAATTTTTGTGTATTTTCTCGTTTTTTGATCCTCCCCTGCCTTTCTCAGTTGAAATCCCTAATTTTTTTATGCCCGATGCCAAGGGAATTTTGATTTTTGGTCGAAATTTGACCATTATCTAAGTATATGTCTATATGATGCATATGACATGAAATTCATGCAATCAGAAGGTATATTCATCAAGAATTCGTTAAGCAATCATTAGATCATAAAGAAATCACCCCTAGTTGTCTTATAATATCAACAAATTGTTCTTCACTTAGAGGTTTTGTAAAGTATCAGCAAGTTGATTTTTTATGCTTACAAATTCAAGTGTTATGTCACCCTTTTGTGCATGATCTCTAAGAAAATGATTATATGCTTAATCCTAGAGTGTTGCACAAGATTTTTTGATATACTTATGGCACTATCATTATCACATTTAATAGGAACATGCTCAAAAGATAAATCAAAATCACAAAGTGTTTGTTTCATCCAAAGGATTTGTGCACAACATAAACCGGTTGTTATGCATTCGGCTTCCGCCATTGACAAAGCTATCAAATTTTGTTTCTTACTATGCCATGAGACAAGTGAGTGTCCTAATAAATGACAAATGTCACTAGTGTTTTTTCTTTCAACCCTACAACCAGTAAAATCAGCATTCAAAAATCCAATTAATTCAAAGTTATCACTCTTAGGATGCCATAAGCCTATGTCTATTGTCCCTTTCAAATATTTGAGAGTTCTTTTTATGGCACTTAAGTGAGATTCTTTAGGACAAGATTGAAATCTAGCACACAAGCATACACTATACATAATGTCGGGTCTACTAGCGAGCAAACATAGCAAAGAACCTATCATGCCTCTATACATAGTAGAGTCAATGGATTTACCTTTCTCATCCTTATCAAGCTTCATGGATGAGCTCATTGGAGTCTTCATTGTTTTAGCTTCTTCCATGTTGAACATTTTGAGAATATTTCTTATATAGTTTGCTTGATTTATGAAGGTTTCTTTCTTTAGTTGCTTGATTTGAAATCCAAGGAAGAATTTGAGTTCTTCCATCATGCTCATTTCAAACTCACTATGCATGCCTTAGAAAATTCTTCATAAAGAGAGACATTAGTAGCACCAAAAATGAAATCATCAACATATATTTGAACTAAGAGCATATCATTTTCTTTGGCTTTTATGAAAAGAGTTCTGTCAATTTTTTCCATTTTAAAACCTTTTTTTCAAAAGAAATTTACTCAATCTTTCATACCATGCTCTAAGTGCTTGTTTCAAACCATAAAATGTATTTTTAAGTTTAAAAACATGGTTAGGAAAGCTGAAACTTTGAAAGTCGGGTGGTTGTTCAACATATACTTCTTCATTTATAAAACTATTTAAAAAAACACTTTTCACATTCTTTTGATATAAAACAAAGTCTTTAAAACATGCAAAGGCAAATAGCATCCTAATGGCTTCCAACCTAGCTATGGGGGTAAAGGTTTCTTCATAATCTATTCCTTCTTCTTGATTAAAACCTTGGGCTACCAACCTTGGTTTGTTTCTAACAATTATGTCATTTTCATCAATTTTATTTCTAAAGACCCATCTAGTTCCAATAACATTTTGATTTGAAGGTCTAGGTACTAATTCCCAAACTTCACTTCTTTCAAATTGATTTAACTCTTCTTGCATAGCAATCATCCAATTTTCATCATCTAAAGCATCATTTATATTTTTAAGCTCAATTTGAAAGATAAAGCTAGATTATTGCAAATGTTTTTAAGAAAGGGTCTAGTTCTTACCCCACTAGATGGATTACCTATAATTTGATCTTGTGGGTGATTGATGACAAACTTCCATTCTTTAGGAAGGTCTTAGCTTGATTCACCTTGCACTTGTTGAGGAAAAGGGTAGTGCCAATGGTGATCTTTATTTCTTGAGATCCTCTCCATTTTCTTCTTGTTGTCTTCTATCTTCAATTTGCAAACTTCCTATGGAGGTCTCCAAACCTAAATCATCATCAAAACTCTCTCTTTCTTAAAGAGAATTGTTATATTCATTAAAAATAACATGGATGGACTCCTCTACAACCATGGTTCTTTTGTTAAAAACTCTAAAAGCTTTACTTGAAGTTGAATAACCAAAGAAAATTCCAACATCCGATTTTGCATCAAATTTTCCAAGATTGTCTTTAGTGTTTAATATAAAACATTTGCATCCAAAGACTTTGAAATAGCTAATGTTGGGTTTCTTGTTTTTCCAAAGCTCATAGGGATTTTTCTTAAGAATGAGCCTCAATATTATTCTATTTAAAACATAACAAAAAGTGTTAACCGCTTCAGCCCAAAAATATTTTGGTAAGTTGTTTTAATTTAGCATGGTTCTTGCCATCTCTTGAAGAGTTCTATTTTTCCTTTCAACTAATCCATTTTGTTGAGGAATTCTAGGAGCTAAAAAATTGTGGTCAATTCCATGCTCATTGCAATACTCTTCAAAATCAGTATTTTCGAATTCTCTCTCATGATCACTTCTTATACAAGTAATTGCAAAACCTTTTTCATTTTGAACCTTATTGCAAAACTTTGAAAACTTATAAAAGGCTTCATTCTTTTGACTTAAAAACAAGACCTAGGTGTATCTATAAAAGTCATCCACAGTAACATATGCATAAGATTTTCCTCCAAGGCTTGGTGTCTTAGAGGGACCAAATAAATCCATATGCAACAACTCAAGTGGCCTAGATGTGGAAAATAAAGTTTTTGTTTTTGAAAGAGTTTTTTATTTGCTTTCCCACTGGACAAACTTCACAAACTTTAACTTTTTGAAAATTTATTTTGGGAAGACCTCTAACAAGTTCATCTTTGTTGAGTTGGGAAATGAGGTCCATGTTAGCATGTCCCAACCTCCTATGTCATAACCAACTTTGATCATGCATGCTTGAAAAACATATATCATGACCATCATATTTTGAAATATTTATTACGTAAACATTATCACATCTATGGCCCATGAATATGGTTTTATCATTTTGAATATCTTTGATGATGCAATGAGATGCTTCAAAAATTACTTTAAAACCTTTATCACAAAGTTGAATAATGCTTAAAAGGTTATATTTTAAACCATCTACTAATAAAACACTTTCAATGAGAGAGGATGTGTCATTACCAATGTTGCATTGACCAATGATTCTTCCTTTTACATTGTCTTCAAAGGTAATATATCCTCCCTTTTTCTTTGTAAGAAAAGCAAACTTGGATTCATCTCCAGTCCTGTGTCTTGAGCATCTACTATCCAAGAACCACTTATCTTTCTTTGAACCCTACAACATAAAACTCAAGTTGATTTAGGAACCCATATCTTTTTTGGTCCTTGAGGGTTAGTGACCTTGGATTTTTCAATCCAAATATTTTTAGTTTTTCCATTTGAAATCATTTGAGAACTATTTCTTAAAGGACATGTACTACTAATATGCCCTCCTCTTCCACAAATGTTGCAAGTAGTGGAAGGACTTGCACTTGTGGATTCCTTTACAAAATAGTTTTTAAAATACTTTTGATTTTTTGAATATTTGAATCCTAACACATTTTTGGCTAGCTAGAATCATTTCAAAAGATTTTTGTCCACAAGAAAAGATTGAAAAAGAGGAGGTCAACCATTCGTTTTTCTTTCTTAGAATCTCATTTTCTTTTTCAAGATGAGTTTTAGAAACTTCAACATTTGAAAATTTTTATTTTACTTCTCCAAGTTCTTTTTCAAGTTATTGAACTTTATTTTTAAGAGAAATATTTTTCAAAATCCTCATACAATTCTTCAAATGTATCATTTATATCTTCATCACTGAGGTTAGAGTTTACCTCATCAAGTTCATTTATTGCCATGAAGCATATGTTTGCTACTTATTTATCCTTTTCTTTTTTTGAGGATTCTTCATTTTCACTCCAAGTGGCCATCATTGCCTTCTTTTTTCTCCTTTTCGCTTCACTTTTGTAGAGAGGACAATCATATTTAATGTGTCCCGATTTCTTGCATTTGAAACACACCAAATCTTTTTTCTTTTCCCATCTCTCCTTGTCACCATGAGATGAAGATTCTTTTTTAGAAAGGTCTCTTCTAGAAGTGAACCTTCTTCCTCTAAACCTTTCACCCCTCATGAATTTGTTGAACTTTCTTGTGATGATGGCTAAATCTTCATCTTCTTCGCTTTGTTTTTCTTCTTCAACTTCTTCTTCTTCCTTAGTTGTAACTTTGAGAGCTATGTTCTTCTTCTTTTTGTCTTCATCTTCTTGTTGCTTCTTTGCCAAATTGATCTCATATGTCATCAATGACCCTATGAGCTTCTCTAAAGGTAGCTTGGTCAAGTCTTTGGCTTCTTGAATTGCGGTGACCTTTGTATGCGAATTTGATGGAAGTGACCCCAAGATCTTCATCACCTTTTTGGATTCCTTGTAGGTCTTTCCCAAGGCTTCAAGACCATTGACAATGTCGGTGAACCTAGTGATCATCTCAACAATAGTCTCATTATCTTTCATAAAAAACAATTCATAACTATGAACAAGTAAATTGATTTTTGACTCTTTCACTTGATTCGTTCCGTCATGAGTTATTTTAAGCAATCTCCAAATTTTTTTAGCCGATTTGCATTGACATATTCTATTATATTCATTTATATCCATAGAGCATTGCAAAGTATAAATGGCCTTAGCATTTAATCGAAAATTTCTTCTATCATGCTCATCCCATTCTTGCTTGTGTTTTGGAACCATGACTATCAATTAGTTTTGAAGGAAAAGTTGGGCCATCTTCAATGACATCCTATACGTCTAAATCAGTTGATTGTAAAAACCAAGTCATTTTAGTTTTCCAATAGGGATAATCGGTTCCAGTAAAAAATGGAGCTCTATTTTTTGCAAAACTTTTAATGTGAGATGAGCTTGATGTATTAGTCATTTCCTCTTAGATGATTAAGTCTTAAACAAGAGGCCTAACTCTGATACTAATTGAGAAAAATACCCAAGAGAGGTCTGAATTGGGTTTTTTTTTAAAAAAAAAATTATTTTTAAACACAACAAATTTAAGCATATGAGAAGCAAATATAAAGTGATAGAGTTAGAGAAATCAAACTCAGATTTTATAGTGGTTCGACACTTCCTTGCCTACGTTCACTCTCCTCAAGCTCCTAACCGAGTGAGGGTCATTAACTTGAAGCTTCAACCAAGCTTCTAATCACCTTTACACTTGGATTCTGGCTCCAATGGGCTCTTACACAATCTCTTCAAGTTTCAACTCACTTGAAGGCTTTAACACTCAATTAACAAGAATAAATCTCTCAACCTAGCTCAACAATAGCTTAATTACAACTTAAGACTATGATGAATCACAAAGGTGCAATAAAGGATATGCAAATAAAGATTTAATGCACTAAGAAAGGAATGAGAGATTTTAAGGCAAGAACAAGTGGGTAGACAAATAAATGCAAGTGTTCTCTTACATATAAATGAAGTGGAGCTCTCTATTTATAGGTTTCTAACATCGGGAGCCAAGAAAACCAAAAAACAATCTCAATCAGTCGAGCTGGGGGTGCATTTAATGCTTGGCAAGTGATCGTTACCCTCGATCCGAGGTCGACCGGGAAGGCAAATACCTCGATCAAGAAGGAAAGGCTACTAGAAGAGAGAGTTTTTTTTGCACTCCTCAATTGGACCTTGACCAGGAAGAGGGAACCAGTCGACCAGTATCCTAGCCGGTTGAGCCGATTGGCCAGTGCCTCTACCAGTTCACTATTTTTGGCCCAAAAACCTATTTTTTCTATTATTTTCTCTTCTAACACTTAGGCAAGGTCTTTAGGTATATTAATATGCCAATTTTGAAGTGATTTGCCTAAGGTTCATTTGATAAAACTCGGGTTTTGATGAAACTGTAACTTTAAATAATAAACCGAGTTTTTCAAAGATGCATGAAATGATATTTAAAACCTAAGTTCAACCATGCATTCATCTTACATATGTTTCTTATAATTAACAGTCTTCCAAAAGTCTTGATCTTGCATCCATTAGGTCATTTGATGAAATTCCAAATTAATACCTGAAACTCTTTATAATTCAAAATAATTAGTAACTAAACCATGATTTGTTATCATCAAAACTTGATTAGGAAAACCCTTGGGCTAACACCATTTTTATAGGGTAAGGAATGGTAAAGATTTTGACACATGTCATCATTTCCATTAAGGCTCAAATTCACTTTAAAACTTTCTTTAACTAAATCTAAATTAAAAAGATTCAAAACCTAGGTTTAGGCCCTCAAAAACAAGCTTATAAAACCCTTAAAAAAACTCAAAAATAAGCCAAAACGGGGAACAAAATGACAAAACATGATGAACCGATTGAGCTATCGATTCAACCAATTGCCTATACAACTGGCTAAATCTGTAGTCTAAACCAGTTTCCTAGACCATTGAACCAATTCCCTTAACCAGTTGAAGTAAAAAAAGGGCTTGGTGCGCTTATGAAACTCTTATGAGCTCCAAATGCATTAAAACTTTAGGAACTCCTATGGTGCCAATAAAGTCAAGTTGTGGATCCAAACAATCCCTCCAAAAGGTATTCAAAAGTGGTCGAAAAGTCAATGTTGAAGTCGAGTAATAAATGGACCAACAAGAAGTATGAGAACAAATAAGTAAAAAGAGGATTGTGCATGTATACTATTGAAGGTGTTAGGCGAGGGGTAGCAAATATGATCAATATAGCATGTGCTACGATGATAGAATGGAGGATCTATAAAAACATATTTGGATACTTTTTCTTATTTATTACAAATATTATTCCTTAATAAAAGTTTACATTTAGGGATATTTTAAGACATGTTTGGATAGTCTTTGTTAGGACATTGAGTCTTGTTTATATGTTGGCAATTTTGTTCCTTTTAATATTTGGCCATAAAAGTCTTTTTTATATAGTAACTTACTCTTCATTGAAGATCAAAGGTTGTTGTTTATCTAACCAAGAAGTTATAGGTAGATCTAAAAAGGTTTAGCTTATGACAAGTTAGGCTCTTAAAAGGTATAAAGAGGAACATTACCTTTTTAAATTTAAGAAAATTGATTTTTTTATGAATTTAGAAAGAAATAGGGAACACTCGAGCGGGCAACAGCTCGCAAGCACTTAGCATGTTAGGGATCTCAAATTATTGAGAGGAAATCATTAAAGATAAAACCTAATAAGCCACACATTCTCAGTCCCTCATTCAAAGGATTTAACCATTGAATCTCAAGTTGAAGACTTTCATCCCTTTAACAAAGTTGAAGTGTATTCACTAGAGTAATCGAAGGTTGCTGCATCACGAACATGAATCAAGTTGTAAGTAGCGATCTTAGACCTCATGATTCACTACAAGAAACAGAATAATTAGCGACAAAATTTTTAGATTGGGAAAAAAAATTGTCCCTAAATGTATCAATTAGCGACGAAATAAAAAAATTGTCTCAATATTTTTTATATACATAGTTTTAGAGACAAAAAATGTATCTTTTTGTTTCCAATTATATTAATATGCAAACTTTAAAAAAAAAAAAAGTTGTTCATAATCAATTTTGCGACGAAAGTAGACATTTAGGGATGATTTTTTTTTTTTTTGTTGCAAGATATATATTTTGGTGATGAAATATTTTATTTAATGTTTTGTTACTAAAAATGTTATAGAGATTTAGAGACAAAAATATAGCTTTTGTCGCCAAATATACTGATATGAAGACATTCACATAAGTAAGTTATTCATAAAAAAATTTGGCGATGAAAGTAGACATTTAAGGATGATTTTTTTTTTCAAGATATATATTTTGACGATGAAATATTTTGTTGAATTTTTTGTTAGTAAAAAATGTTATAGAAATTTAGACAAAATTTGCCACTTATGGTTATTTTGCAACAACATAATATTTTTATTTTTATATATTATTTTATATTTTTATTAGGATATATTACTAAAATTAGATTGAACAATATTATATAATATTAAAATATATTTAAATTTAATATATTACAATCCATATATATAGTATTAATTTTCTACTCGAGTCATTAAATTGGATGAGAATTTGATATGAGATTTTAATATGTAAAATTCCTTTGCATTGATTAGTCTTCGTGAGTTTTTAAAATTTTGTTTAATTAAATCTGTGTATGACATAGTTACACTTTTGTAATGGTAACATTTTGTTATATTAAATACTTTTCAATTAATGTTATATGATCCAAAAATAATATTACATTTTTAAATATTATTTTATATTCTTATTAGGATATATTACTAAAATTAGATTGAATAATATTATATAATATTAAAATGTATTTAAATTTATATATTTGTAGACCACCCTTTGGGCCCTCTTTCTTTTTTGGGTTGTCTTTGGTGGGCTTGGCCCTTTTTTTTAAAGAGAGCAGGCCCATTTGAGCTTTTATTTGGCCTACCCAGATGAGGACAAGTGTCCTCACTTAGCCATCCATTTGAGCCTTTTTTTTTTTATTGCCATTTTCGGCGAGGGTTTGAGCACGCAATTCTAGGGCAAGGAGAGGACCTTCCATTTTGGGAGAAAAAGGCGACGGCTAGGAGAGCATCTTTGGAGAAGAGAAAAACAGAGTAAAGAGGATTTGAACGAAGAGCATTTTTAGAGAGCAGGGCCTTGAGGAGGAGGAACATCTGGAAACGGATTGGAGAGGAGCAAAGTAGAGGAGCCTTAGCTTCTAAAGAGGGCTTTTGGGTCCTCCAGGTATGGTCACTGTGGGTTTCACCTTTATTTATTCATGTTGTTCTCTTCTTTTCTTCAGAGAGCTCAAAAATCACTTTTCTGTATCAGAGAAAGCATCTGAACCTGATTGATTTTCTTTATGGTTGTTCGCGAGCTTGGTGTGGCTTATTTATCCCTTTCTCCTCTAGTCTAGCTTGAAAATAATTTGATTCTCTTTTTCTTTTTAACTACATTGTGCCTTGGAAGATTACATCTCTGTTTTTCATTCATAAATCTGGGTTTAGCTTCTTCCCTCTCTATTCATAAGCACAGGAATGACTCATGACAGATACTTGGTTAAGAAGACTTCTTTGTTTGTGAGTCTGTTTTGCTAATCGTGCTTTTGATATTTTCTCTGTACTATTGGAGTTTGGTTTGAGTTCATTTTGACTCCCCAAGAGGAATTCTACTGGTGCCCTCCCTGTGTTATGGGGTGAGTAATGATATTCCTAAGGATTTTAAGAGAGAAAGAACAGGGGAAGGAATGTCTCATCAACCTTGCTGATTTCCCGGACCTATGAACTTCTCATTCGAGACTGCCATTGCTTTTTGTATTATTGACGGTGTCCCTGCCATGGTGGAAATCTCGTCTTCACCCTATACAAGATGTATCTTCCATGTAGTCACCATCTTTGGAACCCGTTGCTGAAGCTTTCACTAAGTCAAATTGTGCTCGGCTTCACTTGTTGTTGCTACTGACTTTGCATGGAACAATATATGGCCAAGAAAGTTATCAGGATTTCCACGACAGAAACAAGGCCAAAGTGGGGTAACCTTATTTAAGAAGTGTATTCAGGAGAGAGAGAGGTGGCTTTGTCAGAGAGAGAAATTTAGAAGAAAATTTGAGGAAGACCCGGAATCGCGGACTGAGTTGGAGGCAAAAACGCGGGTGGCGAAATTCAACTAGTTAAAAAAATCTGAAACATGAGCTCCAAGTCACACAGGAAACTGTGAAGGCACCAGCGAATGAGGTTTCAAATCTGGAAATTATCTAAGATTTTTCTTGATGGTGAGATTCAATGGATTTTTTTCTGGGTTGCAAAAGAAGCCAGTGCATGGTGAGGTTAACAGTTCATCCTAACAGTTCGTTTTCTTCTTCAAGGATGGAAACTCCAAGGACTAACCACTCGGTGGGGTTAGAAGATGTATTTTGACAGATGTGGATATCATGAACTATCAATTTGTCAAAATAAATTTGGTGGTTCCCATGGTTATTCGAATGTCAAAGAATTGCAAATCAAGAAGACTTTCCAAATTGGAGTTTACTGGATTTTTTTTAATCCTTGCGGCTATTCTGGTTTGTGGTTCAGAAGGGTTGAATTTCGAGGGGCTATGTTTTCTTGAGTTAAAGAAGAGGCTCAATGATCAGTTTAATCAATTTGTATAACTGGAATCCTAGTGATTATGATACCATGTGAATGGATGGATGCGAATTGCACGGGAGTAGAGAAAAAGGGAATAAGTCTTGGATGTGGACCCACACAAGTGAAATTATGGAAATTGCAACACTTTCTCGCCAAGTGGAAAGCAATTGTTCATATGGCGGCTGAGTATGGAATTGATCCCAAAGGTTGAGGGTATGGCTCATTTCCAAGACTAAAAAAAGAGACTAATGGGAACAACAAGATGATTGCGCGTGGTCCCCACCAAAATTCTTTATGCAAGGCTACTCTCCTTTTTGCACCTCATGCTTGGATCTTCTTCATACTTGGCATTTCATGGCCAACTTTCCCATACCATCTCTCATGGACGTGGGCCCTTTTGCTGCATGGCCTCCTCCCAAGGTGAGTTTTATTTTGCTATATTTTCTTTTCAAAATTTCCTCCTTGGAAATTTTCCATAGGCGAATAAAATTCCAGATTTAATAAAATTCATGGTGCCATGTTTTCTTATTGGCATGCATTTTTTATGATTTTTAAAATCATTTTCTCAAACACCTTGAGTTTTCAAATAACTCCTCATTTTCCAAGAGTGGGTTGGGCCCATTTGGACCTTTCTATAGTTTTCAAATAACTCCTCATTTCCACACGAAATACAATGACCACCATGCATCAATAATTCCTTAAATAATCAAATTAATGTACTTTGGATGTTCGATAAAATTATAATAATAAAGGAAAGGTCAAGCGATCAAACAAAGTCAAACTAATTCTAACTTTTCCACATTAATCAACGGATTACAACTAAAACTACAAAAGTGAAAACATGCAAAATATGGCACCAATTTAATTAAATCAATTAACTAAAGTTATATATATAAACAACTACAAATTAAATATTGATGCTTCAAAACTAAAATTAGCAAACTTTAAAACAAGTAAACAATAATATGAAATTAACCAAATTAATTAAATAAAATTATATACATCTACTAAATTGATATTAAATCCTAAATTAAAATAATAAACTTGGAGTATGAAAATAACAATTAAATTAATATAATAAATTATGAAACACACGTAATCTACATAAGATGAAT
Organism: Vitis vinifera; assembly: GCF_030704535.1. Taxonomy (NCBI): domain Eukaryota; kingdom Viridiplantae; phylum Streptophyta; class Magnoliopsida; order Vitales; family Vitaceae; genus Vitis; species Vitis vinifera. The sequence goes on along the minus strand of NC_081821.1, from coordinate 12,978,198 downwards.
GATTGAGAACTAATTCAAAGGAGCACAAAAATATTAACATGGATCAACTAGAATAACAATTAATAATTTTATGGGTAATATAAACTAACATGGATATTTTAAATAGCAACTAAAAATTTAAAAAATTATAAAAATTAAAATGAAGAATTGATAATTCCAAGGATAATATAGATAAACATGGAACAACTGATATGATATTCATGGAATTTCAAAATCCAACAACAAATAATTTTACATAAACTAGCATGGATATTATAAACCTACATTGATATTAGCTTCCAATTGTTTAATTTTAAATTTAAAACAATACAAACCATTGACACCATGTCTCACCCTGTCAACTTGAAATTATATATATATTTTTTATATTCCATAAAACAAACCATTTCATGGCCATATAAATTATTTATACTACATGAATTCATATATTTTAAAATGTAAACTAAAGCCCTAAGAACTAATAACTTTACAAAGGAAACTCTAAATAACTACAAATTAATAAGAAACAATTCAAATTGATTTTTAAATATTCTAAAACATAAATAAATAAAACAAGTACTAATAACTTTCTAAAACAAATCCGAATGGCTTTCTTCAAAAAAAAAAAAAAAAAAGGTCACACTTTTCTCAATCTCAAATTCATTTTCTTTTAATCCAAAGATGATTAACAAAAGAAATGTGGCAGCTGCCTGTACTTCCCCACTCTCATTTTTCATTAAAAAAAAAAATAGAACATGGGCACATTAACATAAACAACCCAATGGCCAGCTGTAACCATGCATGGCCTCACCTTTTGTATTCCATTAATTTATAATTTCCATGGCAGCCACAGATCAATAGTTTCATTAAGTCCAACCACAAACATTATTTCTATTTCATTGAACAGCCGACCACATACTTCAATGTCCTTATTATTGTTATTTTTACTTTAATCAACAACACCAACACCAAACTCATTCTAGGAAACAAAAAGAATCTTCCATCTATGTTCAAGCCAATCAAACTCAAGTATATGAAAATCAAATTTTGAGACTTTAGAGATATGAGATATTAAAATAAATATTCTTCCAAAAACAAACATGATTTATTAACATTCCAAACTCCCTTCAAAACACAGTGAAAATGGTGGCCTTTTAGGCCCTTAAATCCTACCAATTTTGGCTAAGACCTCAAGACAAAAACACGAAACTTCAAGCCAAAACAAATGACCAAAATGGCTGAGCCAAACCTTAAATTCAAAGGGGTTCAACACCGTTCGAATCTGGTTTTAGGGCTATGGACGAGATGGTGTTGAGATGGGTTGCTGCATTCCCAAAAGATTATAATTGGTGGATGTGATCTGCAACTACTGTGTGCTACATGGACTCGCGAATGGCAACGTTGAAGAGGTGGCTGCATTGTTGCTTCTCGCCTCCTCTCTCGGCTTCTTTTGCTCTCTCTATGTCCAAAAAACCAGTCCAGACCTCCCTCGCTCTCCACAGTTTCCAAAAGAAAACCCCCCAAAGCTGTCCAAAAACCAGTCCAGATTCCTTCTCCCAAAGTCTCTTTCTTTCTCTATTCCTTCTTCTCTTTCACCCCCTTTGTTTTTCTAAAAGCTCCCCCAAAGACCTAGCTCTCAAAAGAAACACCTGAGAATTCCCCCCAAAACCAGTCCCCTATTTTTTGGTAGGGAAATGAATAGCTATGAAGAGAGAGTCTTAAAAATATTCATTTTATAATAAAGATTTTATAATACAATGAAAAGAATGGATTGGAACGTGTAAATTAGAAAGAAAAAAAAAAAAAAAAAAAACACATGAGGAAAGATTTGGAAGAGTGCAGAGTATAGGGTCCTTTTCCTCTAGGCTACTGACAAGTGTGTACACAAAAGCTCAATCTGCCTGATTGAAGCATTGGACGACGCTTGCAACTAAGTTCCTGTCGATATGGATGTGTCTTGCCTTCTCTTCTACATTGATGTCTTCATGCTCCCACAGACTCCATAAATATTATAAACTTGAGAAGTTGGTAGTTTTTTAAATCATCCATATTTTATTCTTAATAAATCACAAAACCTTTTGAAGTGTACTGGTGATGAGAATTCATATGAGGACTAAAGCGCAATCTAACTTATATTTAAATTAAAAAAAGAGTAACAATAATTAAAAATATTATTAAACAAACAAATTAAAAATCATGAATTATATGGGTATGTACTACGTGCTTAATTAAAGGACTGTGTTTTTTTTTTTTTTTGACTGAAAATTTTTATAAATTTTGAATAGACTTGTTTAATTGTTGTACGCAGTGGAAGTTTTCTGAGCCCTTTGTTTCAACAACTGAACCTAGTTCCAACTTCCAAGTTGCGAGTTGGTAAATCCAAACCCTCCATTTCAAGCAAACACCAAAAGGTTGGATTGTTTGTCTCCTGTTCACAAACACTTCTCTAGGCATATAGACTTGTAGTTCTCATAATGAATGAAAGGACTGGGAAAAAAATCCACTTCTCTTACTTAGTGCTACACCACTAACTCTCCAAAAGCTATATTTTATTTCTTGTAATTGATGAACACTGACCCACTTTGATACTCACATCCTCTCAAAATATATATAAATATATTTCCTTTTACATTTGAGTATTTATTTTATACAGCTAAAGCATAAAGATTCCTTATCTCAAACTTAGTTTTTCACAAATTAATGCATGTTATAATAATATTAGTTATTATTTTATAATCAAAATAGGATTATAACTTTATAAATAAAAATAATTAAATTAAATTAAAGTCTAAGAGTAATTGAATAATATTAATTTCAATTAACTATTATTATTATTATTATTATTATTATTATTATGAATGTCTCTTGTAAAATTATAAAATTTTAGTTTACCATCAAAATTCAAAATTACTTTTACACTTTAATTATAACTCACTAAAAAAATTGATTTTTGAAATATATTGTTAATAATAATTAAAATAGAAAAATAGAAGATTATCATGAGTGAAAAAAATTGGTTGCAAATTAAAATTCATTAGCTAATACTACAACATGGAACATATGCCAATGTGATCCTATAATTTTGATATTACCTAAATTACATCTAAAAGTGATATTACAATAGTTTTTAGTTAATTGGACTATCTTTTTCTAATATGTCATATGAATATTTTTATGTTTTTTTTTTCCTTTTCATATCACGAAATTGTGTGTTTTAATAGTTTTCTTATATATATATATTGTTTTTATGTCACTTTCCTTTATTATGCCCTATATGTACTTAGTAATTATAAATTATTATAATAATGTTATATAGTATAAGTGTTATTAATTATAAAATACAAATTCTAAAAAAAGAAATTAGAAGGGAAAATTAGTGAAGATATTTGACTTCTTAATTAACTTTTGGATGGACATTGAAAAATAAAAATATAAAATAATCTTCTTCAAGTCCAAATAGATTTCAAAAAATATCAAGTTTGAGGGTTCCAAAAGCCTTATATAAATTTTGTAATCTTTTAATAAAATTTCTAAAAATTATAATTAGATTATTATATTTATTTAAAGATATAGACATGATCATTATATATGATCATTATATATAATTTAACAATTTTGAGCATGCATCTTATATTCAACATGACCTTTCTTTTAACTTAACCATCCCAACATAAGACAAATGAGGAAAGTAATAAATATAGATGTATAAATTACAATTTTCAAATCATCAAATTTTTTTATTTTTGAAATTTTTTTTGGATCTTGAGTAATATTTACTTGTATTGATAAAATAAAAATTAGTTTCTCCTAACATCACCTCCTTCTCTCTATCATTCACATCACCTTCTAAAATAATGATTCACCTGCAAACCTACAAAGCTACAAGAGCTTCATAGTGAGCCTAATAGTCTCCCTCCTCCATTCCCATTTCCTATATATATATATATATATATATATATAGATGTTTGTTAATATATACGGGGAAAGGTGATGGGTATGAACAATTTTTTATTTTTTATTTTTATGTTTTGCATTTAAGTCTACCATAGAATAACTTTCATATACAAAATCATTGATAGAAGTATACAAAAATTCAAATGAGGTTTATTGCATAAGATACTATTACAGTATATTTTCAATCATTTTAATATTTGAAAACTAAAACATCAAATTAATTTGTAAAAGTGATTGACATGATCAAGTTGTAAAACTTACCTAATAACAGGTTAAAGGTTTTGAATAATTATTGTGTTAATGGACCACACGGTCTTTATAAGGTATAAGTTATACAATGAATAAGAATTATATAAGAGATTGTTATTAAATAAAATAGACCTAAAAAAGTAAATTTAACTATGGGTATCACATACACTTACATTAATTTTTATAGTATCATTTTTCACATGATATAGGGTTCTTGATTATACTATATATGGTATCACCTTTTCCAAGAAAGTTTTTAAATTTAGAAAAAGGGATTCTACTATAATTATTAGAAATTGAAAAAGAAAAAAAATTGTGAATATAATATAAGTCCTCACCATCATCTACAATTATCCTTATCTTCCATTTAAAAAAAAACAATAAATAACATGTGTGTATTCATATTTACACTTCTATATTGTAAATGTTGTCATTCAAAATTTAGTATTTTATACAAGAGATGATCGGCAAAAATATAAAAAATGGGTGGCTTCTTTTTCTTTTCTTTTTTGATAGTATAATTCTTATTTATATGAATTATAGTGACTTTTATGATTGATCTATTTAGAATATAAATTATAACTTTTGGTTGATAAAATATTAGTCAAATTTGGGAGAACCTCTCAAACTTAGTAGAATTATAAGGTTGAATATAATAAATAATGATATTTAGGTAGAATTCTTACATTTCATTTGTCAGTGATTTTAAGAAGTACCCTTTAACATAAAAAGTGTTTGAAGGAAAAAAATATATATGCTAGACAAAATTTCAAAAATATTATTACAAATATAAAAAAAATTACTTATAATTTTCAAAAATCACTTGTAGTAGTTTCTAAAAAAAAATTATAGTATTAGAAAATCACTTATAATGTTTTATAAAAAAATACTTTATAAATAATTCTCCTAAAAACATTTGCAAAGAAAACACTTTTATAAAAAAACATTTTGAATAAAAATATTGTAAAACTATCTCTTAATAGGTAATTTTCGTAAAAATACTTTCACAGAAAACATTTATGTCAATAGCACTTCAAATAAAAATACTACCAAATACACTCTTAATTAGTGTTTTCATACTTGTAAATTAATTTGTTTACGTTTCAAATATCAAAAGAGAAATAATTTCCTTCAAATGAGGTGTGAAACATATTTTTATTTAATTAAAAATTTTAAATATTTTTAGTTCATTAAATTTTTTTTAATATATTTCATTTAATTAGAAAATTTAAATTATAATAAATTATTTTATATGGTTACTAAATATATTTTTAAAATACATGTTGTAAATAGAAATCCCTTATATTGTAATTGCATAAATCTCAAAAAATTTCAATTGAAATTTAAAAACGAGATTTGATACATTAAATACAATAATTTGTTGATAAGAATTTCATATTTTATCTTTTCATTTTTTTAATATTAGAATCAGTTTATTCTAGCTGATAACCAATTTTTATATTTTTTTATAAATATAAAAAATTATAATTATGATAAGTAATTGGTTTATTACATATATATTAGTTTTTTGCATTATTCAATAGCTTGGTATCCAAGTATACGTTATTTAACAATATTATTTAATACATAAATAATATATACCATTATTTTTTGGTGGTGGGTCACATAAAAAGTTGACTATGATTTGGTCTTTAGTCTTGACATTATTATATAGACAACTTATTGTAGACCACCTATTTGGAAGGCTTTTATTTTTATTTTTATTTTTATTTTGAGAGGATGTTGGTTTCCACGTGGAGAATGCATGCGCAAGGAGACCATATAAAGGTCATAGCAAAGAGGCTTCCTTTGCTTGTTGGTCAAACCAGAGAGAAGTGGTAGGTGGAATTGAACATGAGTGTCTAGTCTTGTAGGAATGAGTGGCTACTCTTGAAAGACTAGGTGAAATGATGAAATTGTGATATTTTAATTTAAATGATGTTTGGGTATGAGCAGGATACTCCACATTTCCTCTAGTGCATGGCCTCCATGCCCACCTTATATGCGCACTTGCTCTCAATGTAATAATTAAGGAAAAATTAAAATTAAATATATAATTTATATATTATTAAAATTAAAAATAATTATAAAAATAAAAATAATTATAAAAAATTTAAAATATATAAATAAATTAATAATTAATTATATTATTTTTTATATTTGGGATTATCAAATTAAAAAAATATGTATAATATTTAAATGTGAGCATATTAAAAGTAAAAGGAAATTTTATTATTTTAAAATATATTATATTTTTATTTAATATTATAAATATTTTTAGAAAAGTAAAGTGGTATTGTAGACCACCAAAAGATGGCTTTGCTTTATTTGGTTTTTTTTTGCCATGGAGAGAGAGGGAGTTTTGGGCAAACATTAGGGGCCTTAAAAAAGCTCTCCCACTTTGACCTTGGCTTCACGTCACCACCATGCTGAAAGGACCACCTACAGCTTAGAGGAATGGGAAGGTATGGGTAGGGAGGTTTTTGGGGAAGGGGAAAAACGGAGGAGGCTAAGAGAGGTTTGGGGCATTTTTGAGAGAGAGAAAAGGGTGAGAAGGAGAGAAAGAGAGAGTCGAGATTGAGGGGGGTTTTCAATGAGTTTTGAGGAGAGAGTGTGGGAAAGGGAGCTCAGAGTAGAGCTGATTCTTGGGTCCATTTTTTAGATAGAAAGCGATGACGCTAGAAGAGATGGGATAACAGAGCATCTGAAAACGAGAGAGAGAGAAGAGAGTTGGACTTTTAGAAGAAAACAGAAGAGTTGAGGGAGGAAGCGGAGGTTGGAGCTTGTAGGGAAAGATTGTTCTGGGGAGGCGGAGGAGAGCTCACGGGGGGGATCATCTTCAGTAGCGGGCAAGAGCGAATGAGAAGAGGCTAAACACCAAATGAGCGTCTTCTCCATACCATCATCTTCTCTACCAACATAAGGAGCTTTGAGAAGACGCTACGAAGGGCCGGGTAGAAGAACTAGCATAGGTCTTCGAAGATAGGATAGTACTCTCAAGTATAACCATTATAGCTGCCTACTCATTTCATTTTATGATATTACTCTTGATCCTTTTACTGCAATTATTTTGAATGTTGCCCTCTGCCTACCTTTTTGGATCCTCTAGAATGTTGTTCATTTTTTATTTTTTAGTTTTTGAGGTGAAGAGGATTTAGAAGATATGGCCAAAAGAGGGGATTTACGGACTAGCAGTAGGTGGTGAGAAGATCTAGAGATTTCTCTCTTTTTTGAGGAGATTTAAAAATAACAATGCTTTGACATGAAGAATTATTGCAAAGGTCATGAATAAGGTTAAATTAGAAGGATTTTTGGGTATAATTGACAGGGCACAATGGACTTAATTATATATGTTCAATTTGGATTCCAATTTATGTAGGAAATACTTATTATGTTTTACTAAATTAATTACGATATTAAAGGTTCAAGTAATTTAGCATATTATTATGATTAGAAAATTGTGCTAAGAACAAAAAAGGGGCTATGTGTCACATACTACCTTGAGGTTGTTGAATCATTTTTTTATTTATGAAATATAAAGGACATTCTCTCTTATCTATATGGTTATAATGCATCGATTTTCTTGCTGAGTTTCCTAGTTAATCTAAATCACTAAATTGCCGCACAAATGCTGATTCGCAACATATGACCTTATTTCAAAAATCTTGCAAATTATATGATTTGTGGGTGATGCCTACTTGAACACATGCACATGTACCTGATTTACAAAAAAAATTAAAGAAGTAAATTTCTCATTTTTATTCTTCATATATGCATGCATAAAACCTTAGACTTCCGTTCAAGTATCTTTGTGTGACAAATTTTTTTCTTATTACATGTTAGAGACATTGAAGTTGTCAAAGAGTGAAAATGGTTCTATCAATGAAGTAGTTTCAAATTGAAAACTTCTTAATTTGTCTAACATGTGATTAAAATTTTGTCTACAAATTATGCTTGAATTGTCCGGTTGGACAGTATGGGAAAACATAATATCTATAAAATCACCCTCATATGCTTCGTTTATTTCTTAAAATTTCTATAACATTTCCTTTTGTTCTCTGGGTGCATATTTGGACAAGGTTAAATAATGTCTTGCCCATCTCATGTACTTGGAGAACTATGGGGAAATGCTGTCGAAATTTTGTTGAAGTAAAACGAAGCTTATTAGTGGTTAAGTCATAGGGATTATGCATTCCTATATGGAATAGGAACTACCACCTAAATTAGGAAGTTGGATATATTAGAATGCATAAGACACTCATCATATGTTGATATGCTCAAATTACTTTTTTTTTTCCCTTTATTCTTAAATCATCATGGTCCATTTTTATTATAATTTTTATTTATAAGGTTTATTTCTTAGGTAGAAAATTTATAAACTTATTTTTTTTTATTCTAATATGAACCTTAAGATTCTCTCTTTGTTGTTGAGATTTTAACTTTAGGAATAAGATTCTAGAAGGCCTACAACACAAAGTTAAGATTCAATGTAATTTGTTTTAGAAGCTTTTTGTAACTATATTGGTATAAATTTTAACCTTTTTTTTTCTCTAGAATTTTGATCTTTTATAGTCATACCTTTAGAGAAAATTACTAACATTGGAATGCAAATAATAACTTATATCTTCCTTCTATTTAATGTTAGGTAGAATAATAAGTACCTTAATATTGTCTTTATGTGTTTATTAAGACATCATATTATAATTCATGAATCTATAGTGTTCACTACTTCTTAGTTGGTTGTTATTTAAGTGAGCATTGTAAGAAATTATGCACCATTGGACGTTGAAAAGTGGGTTGATATATCAGAAAGTGACAAAGTTTTCATGATGGAGAAATTGCAGGTATGATGCTTGAAAATATTCATAATTTGATGCATAATTTTTCCATTACTAATTAGGTTTAGCAATGAAATGATAATTTATATGTTATATGTTATATGTATATCTATGCATGTATATGAGTGAAAATTAATGTAGACCTTTTTGACTTAAAGTTAGAAATGTTAAATGGGTGTTATACTAATTTAAAATTTGTGAGCTTGCTATTTGTTAGATTTGCTTTGGTAGGTGTATGCTTTTGCATTATTATTGTTGTTGTAATTATTATTCTTATTATTATTATTATTATTATTATTATGGTAATTTGACTTCCATTTTTGGAAGATGTGAGATGTAAAATTTTATGTTATATTACAAAATATATATATTAGTTTGAGCCTATGGAAAAAAATACTTTATCATTATTTTCCATTTTCTCCTTAGAAGTAGAGGAAAATAAAATTTAAGTTTTAAAATTACCAGGAAACATTAATTAACTATTCCATGTAGTTTAAATAACCAACTAAAAGTAGTTAATTTCTAGTCCTTGTTTTACCATATTAATGCATTCTAACTTTAAATTTTGTAAGCATGTGATCTTTATAATTTTATTACCTTCTATTTTATCCATTACTACCCTTACACTATCATGATTTATTCTAATTATAAAGTTTTGTAATCATCTCCAACTAAAATCCCATATAGAGTTAACTTGTCCTATTTTTTCTTATATTTTTTTCATTCTCTCTAAAATATCTAAGTATTAGTCCACTATGAATAATAATAAATCAACTTTAGTTTATTGAATAACCTTTCTTTGGTTAATAATCTTATTGGCTTAGCTAATTGTGACAAAGAATAAAAAAAATATCTAACTATTGTGCTAAAAGTTTTATTTATAAATTTCAATTGGTCATCTTATTTGCTTAGAAGCCTAAATATTTCTTACTTCACTATTTGTGTTCTAGGAAAAGTTTATAATTGATCTTACTCAAGATCATGATAAAAAGGCTATAGAAGGCAAAATGGATGCAAGATATAGAGATCATAGAAACAAGTGCTACAAGCATTTCAAGAAGTACCCAACAATAGCTTTGGCAAAGCAGAATCCATATAAGCATGTTAGCGATCAAAAGCAGTGGGATTGGTTATGTGATAGATTTGCCTCAGAAAAATTTCAGGTAAAGATTTCATCAAAATCTTGTTTGGTTTGCTTTATCATGTTTAACATGATATTATATTTTAATATTGATACTTTGATCTTAACTTTTAATCATAAAGCGACGCTCAACATTGAACACTAAAAACAGAATGAAGTTACCTTTTACTCATCGAGGTGGATCATGGTCCTTTGTACAACATGTGGAAGAATTGGTAAAATTAAGAGAAATTATGCTATTTTTATTAATGCTTTTAAATTGTTGATTACTGGACTTCACAAATGATTTAACTTTATTCTTTAGTTTAATGAGATATATCAACTTTTATCTTTGGAAATAATTAGCTTATTAAATACTTAATATTGTCTTTATTGTTTTGAATCATTTGTTGGATCTAATATTTTGATTCCATCCTTTAACTAAAACTATTGTTATTATGTATAGATTTTGGTCATTAAAAGCTATGGTGCATTTCATTACAATTCCATACTCTTAAGACTTGGTATGAATGACAATATTGAATATTCTTCTACTTGCATGTTTTCGTTAGCCTTGAGTTTAATGTTCATTTGTAAAACAAATGTATGTCTATACAATGATCACTATGTTAAACTTGAAGTAGGATAGTCTTTTTTTATATATAAATATTGAATTCCATACTCGTAAGACTTGGTATGAATGACAATATTGGATATTCTTCTACATGCATGTTTTCGTTAGCCTTGAGTTTAATGTTCATTTGTAAAACAAATGTATGTCTATACAATGATCACTATGTTAAACTTGAAGTAGGATAGTCTTTTTTTATGATGTTAACATTACTTTATACATTAGAATAAGTCCATAGTAGCTATAATAAGGATGTATTTTTTTAATATATTTTTAGGATGAATTTAAGGCAATGAAATTGAATTGTTAAATTTATATTTTTGTTGCTTGTATATGTATGTTATTAAGAAAATAAAGGAATAGTCAATAACTTAAGTAGGTGTCAATAAAAACCATGACTAGAAGGCATGTATACTTGTAGCAGGAAGATTTCAGCTTTTACTAGTTGTGGTAGTGATTTCTTGGGAAAAAAATATGGACCATTTGTGATTTTTCAAAAATAAAGAAAGGCATATAGCTAAGGTACTATTATATTCATAACATAGAAGGGTTCTAGATATGACATGTCATGGGCTATGAAAATAGGCCTAGTATGGTCAAGGCATGTTAAGCCTTGACCATAGGGTTCCTTTATAAAACCAATTTTTGCAGCCTTCCTTTTTCAGTAGGTGTACACATTTGTAGAGATGATTTATCCCTTCAATATTGTGGATTTTCTCGCTTATTTTTAGTTGATCAAATTTGCCTCTTACCTAACTTTAGCTTCTTTACTATTGATCTTAAGTCAATCCCAATAGAGGTTTCTTTGGGTTTTTCTTTCCATCACTACTTTCATCTGGCTCCTTTCAAAAACCTTTCAACTATGTTTCACTTTTTCTATATCTCTATATGTATATATTCGTAACTATTGTTTGAATTAGAGATTTTAAATTATTGGTTAATTTATAATTTTGGTGAATGATGAAACCTTGACCACTTGCAACTAAGGGTTTGAATTAGATTGTGTATTATAGCATGCTTTTAATTGAATTTTGATATTTCCATCATTCTGATTTTTAATTTTGCAAATAGTTGGTATTTGTAGTGTTAGATCTAAGGTTTAGAGTTTTTCTATATTTAGCATTTCACAATGAACTTATTTGGCCTTTGTTGATTACTTTGATCAATTTTTATACTTATTTGCACATACCTTTCATGTCATGCAACCAAATTGTATATTTTATGTTCTATCTAATATTCTAGATATGTTTCTTGATTTGTTTTCCTTTTAGAATAGGGAGTTTGACTTGTAAATTTTATAATATGCATTTTTTTCTTTATACAAAGCATATATATTTGTTTCTTTCTTTTTAAGTGAGTCAATTTATTATAAATACCATAATTTTGGCTAGAAAAATAATAATATAACAAAAATTAGATTATAACACAACATTAAAATATGACTTACTTTATATTACAATAAACATAAAATAAAAATCTGGTTATTTAACTTGCATAAGAGATCTTTCTTGGGTGGCTCATGAATTTTGATCACCATGGATGCAAATTTATTTGAGAGGTTCTAAATAGTTTATTGTTTCTTAAAATTATATTTATATTTTTTTTTACTCATTCTTCATGTTGTTATCTAGGCACGACACACCGGACAAGTGCCAAGACAAATAGAACTTTTCAAGTTAATGCATTGGACTTCTCAAAATGGTTGGATAAACCAAGAAGCAGAGGCTTCTTATGTAAGTTTTCCTTATAGAATCTTCAGCTTGTTTATTTTTTGATTTAAATATGATTTTCAATTTGTTTCTAACTTATAGCTTAAGTAGGTCACTATACAAAATTGGTTTTTCACATTATAATTTTTTGATTTTCATTTCACTGAGTTTAAAAATGATAGATAAAAATGAATTAAATTGGTCTTATTAAATTTTGTGATTCTATATATAGTAGGAAAAATTTATGAAATTCTATAGAAATTCATATGAACCTTCCAAAAATTTGCCATAGTCATAAAGAACATGCTATGAAACTTAAGCAAATTGTTTTTTTTTTCATGAAATTCTATAGATATTTATATGAACCTTCCAAAAATTTGTCATAGTCATAAAGAACATGCTATGAAAAAGTTTCAAATTTTTTTTTCATGAAATTCTATAGAAATTTATATGAACCTTCCAAAAATTTGCCATAGTCATAAAGAGCATGCTATGAAACTTAAGCAAATTGTTATATATATATATTCTCTTTTTGCAATAAATTATAGTTGAATTAGCCAAGTTGCCTATTGAAAAGATTTTATTTAATTAGGTTGTGTTTTACATTATTTTACTTTTTATTTTTTTTATTTTTATATTTGTAGGAAAGAATGTTAGAATTGCAAAAGCAACCAGTGCCAGAAAGTGGTTAAGCCTTGACAGAGACTGAAATATGTGTTCAAGTGTTAGGGTCAAGATCTGGATATATCAAGGGCTTAGGTCATGGCCCTCGACCACCCTCATCCTCATCGAAATCTACACATAAGTCACATCGAGAGATAGAATTGGAGAATGAGCTTAAAGCAACACGAGAGCTTTTACAAAGTCAAGAGACTCGAATCCAGCACCAGCAATCCCAAATAGATCAATTAGCTAGTTTTTTTAGTGAAGTGCGCCAACACATGCACATTCCAGGATCAAGCTCAAGAAGTTCATCTTCTTCAGATGATACACCACTTATGGATTCTTAGTCACACTTCATGGATGATGATTGACATTTTCTCCATTAACACTTGGTTTGGAGTTTTTTTGGACATTATCTTTCCTTGACATGTATATATGGTACTTTTGTTTACTGCATTTTTTTTTTTTTGGATGTTATCACATTTTGCAAATGTGTTAGTTTTGTGGCCACATTTTGCACATGTCTTAGTTTTGTTATCACATTTTGCACATGTGTTAGTTTGCTTGCTACATATCAATCTTCACTATTTTTTATTTTTATTTTTTTATGTTATCACATTTTGCACATGTGTTTGTTTGCTACTTTTCTTTTACTTTTAGAACTTATGACATTTTACAAATGTGGATGTCAGTGCTTACTATTTGATTCATGCCCAATTGGTGTCTTAGCTGATTTGTGTTCAGCTGGTGCTCCTTGATTGAGGAAGTGATCAACAAAATTTATACCTATAACACCATACACTAGGGTAGCAAATACAAAGCTACTATAGTATAGTGGCTCTAGGATCGTTCACTGGGAATGATTAACAAGCAATCAAGGATACCAATTCCAAGTGAATTGGTCTTGTTTCATTTCACGGTTAATCTTAAGAAATAAAACACAAACTTTGATTGGTAAAGGTTGAGACTTAAACTAACTAACTTAACAGAAGTTTGGAATAATTTAGGAAGAAAAACATTCCTTGGAGATGTAGGTTCACTGGGGTGGTTCCTCATGCAAAAGACACGGCTCTGGTCAGTTGGTTCATTTCCTCGCATTAGAGATTCAACTTATAGTCAATTCTCTAACCGGTGATGTACAGAGACTCCTTCAATTAGATTTCACTTTAATTCTCTCACTGATGCAACTTGCAATGGTTCATGCCTCTCCCGAGGCCTTACCATTCAAGGTGATCTTTAACCTTGGATTACCCGTCAAAAGCTCGCAAGAGATAACTAATGGATGTCTCCTAGGAGTCCAAAAGCTTATCAAGTGTTGGCTATTCTAGAAAATCCTACCTTGAAGACACCTACCAGAGGCTCGCAAGGGGTAAACTAGTGCATTTCCATGGTTGGAAATCACTTGCCTTACCAAGTGTTGGCCCAGGTGACTCCAAGGTGTTTTAAGTTAACTAAAAACATAGAAATCACTAAAGGATTTCTCTTCCTCTTCATTACTAGCTAAAACCACAGAGCTTTGCATTCTTGCACTCGGAACCTTCCCCGGCAACCTTAGCTCCAAGGAATTGGAGGTTTAGTTACTCATTCTCTGGGGAAAACTCCTCAGAGAATTCATAACTTAGAAATAAAATGAAAATACAAAGTGAGAAGGTAAGGCAGTAGAAAGAAAATGAACTTTACTTGCTTACCAAACTTTTACAGAAGGAACTCCTCTCTGAGAACAGGCTCCCGAGAGGCATATATATCAAACCAATATAAAACTAATTGTTACAAAGATATTTGGTCTTTTTACTAACTTAAAAACTAAGGAATCATGTAATTGGTGGTTTACAAGGAATATTTTGGGATTTAGACAACAAAAATCTAATGGAAAATATCTCCCAATGTCGGTAGCAAGCTTCGGGAGGCTTCAGGAACCATTTCGCAGGAGTAAAATGGTGTCTGCGAGATTTCGCAGACACCCAAGAGGGCTGCGAAATTATTTTGCAAGACCGAGCTATCTTCACAGGGCTGCGAAGTTGGCTTCCACCTTGAGGTTTCCAGCTCCCTTCTCGCGGCATGGTTCATGCATCGTCAGAAGGAGAAACACCTTACTGTACAAAAGTGCTGCGAAATTCTCGCAACAAATGGCTGATTCCGCAACACTTTAGAGTGATTGACTTGTAATGGCTGCAACTTCTTCGTTTCAACTCCAAATCGCGCACCGTTTGAAGCATTGGATTGTTGACTTCCTGAGCTTTGAAATGGTATATAGCATGCATCATTTGGACTTCAGAAAGTACTTCAAAAGTGGCTGCTACGACTGTCATCAAGAATAAGCTTCATGGCAGATTCTCTTTGCTTTTTCTCCTTGCAATCCGGATTCACTCTTGGCAAATGAATTCTCAACTTTGCCCATGATTCCTCATAGCTCTCTTCAGTCTTGACTTGCTTTGGTGATCAAAATACTAACAAAAACACCAAAACTTACACAAAGTGATTAAAATTGCTTTAAAGGATCCTTAACATGCCAATTGAGTTAAAAGGCCTAAACTACTACTCAAAAGTGTTTAAAAGGATTAATTATAGGCTATCAAATAGCACTTTTTGAGTAGTAATCACTATTTATTTATTTATTTATTTTGTATATGTGAATATACCAAAACTCTTTTGCATTCAATGGAATATTATCAAATATTTATTAAAGCTTTGTTGTCACATAATTTATTTATTCATTTTGGAGTTTTTAATTATCAATTATGTAATAAATTAAGTTATAACAAAATTTAATTGTTTAATTAAGTTTTATAATTTAAATTTAAATTTAAATATTGGAATATATCAATTGAATATATTAAAATGTGATGACAAAATTATTATATACATATAGACAAAAGTTCATATGTTTAGAGTCATTTATTTATTTATTTGTTAAAATATGACCTGAACTTCCAACGGGGAAATAAAGTTTTGTTTCAAAATCCATTTGGCAACAAAATTATAATTTTGGTCGTTGTATGTGTCTAATTTGGCAACAATTTAATTGATTATCGAGAATTTTTAGCAACAAAATTTTGAACATTTAACAACAAATCTTTTCGTCAAAAAATATTATTGGAGACAACAAAAAAAATTATGTCTCTATAAACTATTAGAGGCGAAACATTAAATTTGTTGCAAAAACTTTTCGCGACGAGGATAAGGCGACGTTCATGAAACAAAAAAAAAAAATTGTCGCAAAAATGTTTTTGCAACAATATTAACTTTTTTGCGATAAAATAATTGTGTCGCTAATAATCATATATCTTGTAGTGATTTCTTATCTCCACGGTTAGTGTAGGGGTTTCCCAAGTAAAAATCCTTATGCTCATTGCATATCTTTATTATCTTGTTTGTGTTGCCTATAATTGAGACAACCGATAATCTCTAACTACTTGTAAGGAAAAGTTAATTATAAGATATAAATATTTATTTAAAAAAAATTAAATACACCCATTCACCCCCAACTCCCCCCAGGTGTTTCCCTATTGGACTTTTGATTTTTCAATCTTAACCCTTGGAATATTATTCTTTAATTAAAAATTAATATTTAAAAAAGTTGGAAAGCATATTTAGATACTTTTAATTTATTTTTTAAAATGAGAATCAATACTTGTGTTTTAACTTATCAGACTTACCAATTTTATTTATTTAATAACTATATGTTAATTATCAAACTTCTTTATTAATTTAAAGACAACTTATCTTACTTTTTCCTATGGGCCTTATGTGAACATGTCATATTGATTTGATAAAATTATTCTCAAGTGACAATTTTTTTTTTTTTGTTACACTTATTTTGTATTGTGTAAATTTTTTAATATTTATTTAATAATTATATTTTAATTATCAAACTTCTTTATTAATTTAAAGACAACTTATCTTACTTTTTCCTATGGGGCTTATGTGAACATTCATATTGATTTGATAAAATTATTCTCAAGTGAAAATTTTGTTTTTTTGTTACACTTATTTTGTATTGTGTAAATTTTTTAATATTTATTTAATAATTATATTTTAATTATCAAACTTCTTTATTAATTTAAAGACAACTTATCTTACTTTTTCCTATGGGGCTTATGTGAACATGTCATATTGATTTGATAAAATTATTCTCAAGTGACAATTTTGTTTTTTTGTTACACTTATTTTGTATTGTGTAAATTTTTTATGACACATGATTAATAAGTGGTTAACATATTTTTACAACTCTAAGAGGACAAAGAGAGTACAATATTAAATTTTGACTAAAATTAATTTTAAACCTTTAGACTTTGTTATGCTCAAAAAAAAAAAAAAAGTGTTAAGCTTTTAAGTGAGGAAAAATGGGCAAAAGCTACTCACAAGTTGAAATTTGGTTCATTTGAACAAGTCATTGTACAAATGTTCAAAACAATGGATAATGTGGATCTAATGATATTCTTCAACAATCTAATACAATGAAAAATTGAAAAGTGGTGATCCTCTTAAAAGCAAGAGCTTAAATTGCATATTACTTCTAGCCTACAAGAGTTTAATATATATATATATATATATATATCAAACTTATGCCAAAGAAAAAAATCTTTATTGACAAATTTCTTAAATTAAGAAAATCAATTTCTTAAACTAAATGAACAAATTCGTTGAAATAAAGAATTCAAATGAAAAGATTATAAATTAAATTCTCTAATTTCTCCTTTAAATATAAGAGTCTTTCTTTAACATGAGGCAATCTAAAAAGGGAAGAAAATGTGACTCAAAATCCAAATCCAAAAACAAAGTTCAAAAGCAAGGATCAAACTCCTAACATTCTCCAATAAGCCTATTGTCAGCCCCTTAGCCACTTGATTCAGACCCAGAGAAATAGGCCTCATGGGTAGGCCTTGCGCCCATGAGAGCCTAGGCGGAAAGCAAGGAAAGCCTGGAGGTTTGGTGGTTCAAACCCCAGGAGCTAAGGTGGATCCGGCGAGTCGCGAGTATCTGACGAGCCAAGCTATCCGGGGAATCTGAATCGTTGGCCACGGATGTTCTCCGGATAAGCGTTACCGAAGGATTCGGACATGTCTATCCGAGGAAGTTGAATCGTCCTCCTCTCCCATCCAGCAACAAGCGTCGGATGTGAGATATCTGGGTGGATGGAATGTCGGAGGACAGGATTCCGAATGTGAGATATCCGGGTGGATGAAATGTCGGCGGATAGGATTCCGGATGTGAGATATCCGGGTGGATGGAATGTCGGAGGACAGAATTCCGGATATGAGATATCCGGGTGGAATGAAGGAGAATTTCCGTCCGGGTGGAATGAGCAATGCCACGTATCGCAAGGGGCCATCTGTGTGTCCAAGGGAGAGGGAGCCACGCGGCACTCTTTAGGGAGAATCCCACAGTGGGTGGTTGTGCAAGCAGTTCAGGGCGGTTCTGGGCGGTTGCATAACCACCAAGGGAAAAACTGCAG
Organism: Vitis vinifera; assembly: GCF_030704535.1. Taxonomy (NCBI): domain Eukaryota; kingdom Viridiplantae; phylum Streptophyta; class Magnoliopsida; order Vitales; family Vitaceae; genus Vitis; species Vitis vinifera. The sequence goes on along the minus strand of NC_081821.1, from coordinate 12,959,600 downwards.
GGTGAGTCTTTTAAAAGGGCTCCTGCAGCCTTGAGAGAGAGAGGAAGAGAGAAGAGGGAAAGTAGTCTCTGAATGCTTGGGATGTAAGCATTGCTCTCTGACTTCGGGAAACAATTTTGTATCTTGTAGTTGAGATTAATACAAGTTGGGAAGGATTTCCTGTAACCTCGTTGTGTCCCTGTTTCCTTTGGTTTGCTATTGTTTGTATGCGTTTTGAGAAGGCTGGGAAGGAAGGTTGGCTAAGGAAGGGTCCTTAGCACCGCACATCAGGTGAAAATTTTAGGGTGATTATCGAGGGTGTGACAGTTGGTGTCAGAGCAAGCACCAGAGATGGCTGGTGGTAGTGCAATGGAGGCCTTACGGGAGAGGATGACTCAAATAGAAGAGGCACTGGGAGAATGGCCACGTGAGGATGGCACAATGGCTTCGTGGGCAAAGCACACCATGGGAGAAGTCCAAGCGTAGAGGAGTTTGTTGGAGTCCCATGACAATTTCTATGAGGAGAAATTGGCTGAGTTCAAAACCGAGATGCAGTCCCGGATTAATGACTTCAAGGAGACCCTGCAGTCCTATGGAGAAGACATCACCATCCTTAAGAAGGCGGTGTTGCAGGGATCTACCTCAGGCCCTGAAGCCCCTTCCAAAGTTCGAGTCCCAGAGCCCAAAGGCTTCAATGGCAATAGAAACGAGAAGGAACTGGAGAACTTCTTGTGGGACATCGAGCAGTTCTTTAAGGTTGCTCATGTTCCTGATGGCGAGAAGGTTTCCATCACCAGTATGTATCTGACTAGTGATGCCAAACTATGGTGGTGAACCAGGGTGGAGGACAATGCAGAGTTTGGAAGGCCCCAAATCACCACTTGGGAGACTCTGAAGAAGGAATTGAAGGATCAGTTCCTTCCCACCAACACGGCTTGGGTGGCCAGGGAGGCACTAAAAAGGCTCAGACACACTAGGTCTGTGAGGGAATATGTCAAGGAGTTCAGTTCCTTGATGTTGGACATTAAGAACATGTCCGAGGAGGACAAGCTATTCAACTTCATGTCTGGGTTGCAAGGATGGGCTCAGACGGAACTCAGGAGGCAAGGGGTTCGTGATCTCCCTGCTGCCATGGCTGCAGCAAACTGCTTGGTGGACTACAAGATGGGTGGAGCCATCTCCACCACGCAGAGACCCGAGTCAGAAAGGGGCAAGAAGGCTAAGAATGAGGGCAAGACTATGGAGTCTAGGTGGAAGAAGCAAAACAAAAAGCCTGCTGTAGGAGGAAAACTAGTGGAGAAAACCACAAAGGTTGTGCAGCAGACTACTCGGATGACGGGATGCTTCATCTGCAATGGCCCACATCGAGCCAAAGACTGCCCCAAAAGAAAGAAACTCTCAGCCCTGGTGACTACAGATGACAAGGGAGACTCTGACCCAGAGACTCCTCCCAGAGTCAACCCCCTGCAACTTCTGAACGTGATTCATGGTGAGACTCTAGTCCAGAAGTCTCTGATGCACGTCCATGCAGTGGTGAATGATGTGCAAGTGAAGGCATTGGTGGATGGTGGTGCCACTCACAATTTCGTGGCCACTAGAGAAGTAACCAGGTTGGGACTTAAATTGGAGGAGGACACCAGTTGGATCAAGGCAGTCAATAGCAAAGCCCAGAAGATTCACGGGGTAGCCAAGAATGTCCCTATGCAGATCGGTGATTGGAAGGGTACGTGTAGTTTACTCTGTGTACCTTTGGACGATTTTGACTTGATCCTTGGTGTAGACTTTCTCTTAAGGGCCAAGGTGGCCCTAATCCCACACCTTGGTGGGTTGATGGTGTTGGAAGAGAAGCAACCTTGCTTCGTTCAAGCTTTGAGGGCAAAGGATGGTGGTAAATGATAGCCTGAAATGCTGTCTGCTATTCAATTGAAGAAAGGATTGAAGAAGGGCCAGGAGACCTATGTTGCAGCCTTGATCGAGATCAAGGAGGGACAGTCTGTGGAAGTCCCTGACTCAGTGGTCAAGATCCTTAAAGAGTTCAAAGATGTGATGCTTGCAGAACTCCCCAAGGAGTTGCCACCTCGGCGACCCATTGACCACAAAATCGAGCTGCTACCCGGAACAAAGGCCCCGGCTCAAGCCCCTTACCGGATGCCTCCTGCAGAGTTGCTGGAGTTACGTAAGCAACTGAAGGAGTTGCTGGATGCAGGTCTAATCCAGCCCTCCAGGGCCCCATATGGTGCACCAGTGCTGTTTCAAAAGAAGCAGGATGGCTCACTCCGCATGTGTGTGAACTACAGAGCCCTCAACAAGGTGACCATCAAGAACAAGTACCCAATCCCCTTGGCTACTGAGCTATTTGACAGATTGTCAAAAGCTTCTTACTTCACCAAGTTGGACCTGAGATCAGGTTATCGGCAAGTGTGAATTGCAGCAGGAGATGAGGGGAAAACAACTTGTGTAACTCGGTATGGCTCATACGAGTTCTTGGTAATGCCTTTTGGATTGACCAATGCCCTTGCTACTTTCTATAATTTAATGAATGATGTTCTGTTTGACTATCTGGATGCGTTTGTGGTAGTGTATCTAAATGACATTGTAGTTTACAGTAAAACTCTAACAGAACATGAGAAATACTTGAGATTGGTGTTCCAGAGATTGATGGAGAATATGCTTTATGTGAAGCCAGAGAAATGTGAGTTTGCTCAGGAGGAGATCACATTTCTAGGACATAAGATCAGTGCAGGACTGATCAGGATGGACAAGGGCAAGGTGTAGGCCATTATGGAGTGGTCAGTCCCTACCAAAGTGACTGAGCTGCAGTCCTTTCTTGGCTTGGCCAACTACTACAGAAGGTTCATTAAGGGGTATTCAAAGATGGTGTCTCCCCTTACTGATCTATTGAAGAAGGACAATCAGTGGGATTGGAGCATGCAGTGTCAGATGGCTTTTGAAAGCTTGAAAGAAGCCATCTCCACTGAGCCTGTGCTGCGGTTGCCAGATTTGGACTTACCCTTTGAAGTCCAAACAGATGCCTCTGATAGAGCCTTGGGTGGAGTCTTGGTGTAGGAAGGGCACCCTGTGGCATTTGAAAGCAGGAAGCTGAATAATGCAGAACAGAGGTACTCCACTCACGAGAAAGAGATGACAGTTGTGGTGCATTGCCTGCAGCAATGGAAGCATTACTTGCTGGGAAGTATCTTCACAGTGGTCACGGATAATGTGGCCAACACCTTCTTCAAGACCCAGAAGAAGTTGAGTCCAAGACAAGCGCGATGGCAGGAGTTCCTGGCCAACTTCAAATTCGAGTGGCTGCATCGTCCAGGAAGACATAACACTGTGGCTGATGCCTTGAGTAGGAAGGAGGTAATTGCCTACATCACGGCCCTCTCTGAAGTCATCTCTGACTTCAATGAGAAGATCAAGCTAGCTGCGAAGTAGGATGCTGCCTATGGCAAGCTGAAGCAGCAAGTAAAGGAGGGAGTGATCAGGAGGTATTGGCTAGAGGGTGACCTCCTTGTGGCAAAAGGAGGAAGATGGTATGTTCCTGCAGGCGACCTAAGAAAGGAACTATTGCGGGAAACTCATGATGCGAAATAGGCAGGCCATCTAGGAGAGGAAAGGACTTTGGCCTTATTAGCCAGATCCTATTACTGGCCTAAGATGGGTGAGGACGTGCAGGCCTATGTGAAGTCCTGCTTAGTCTGTCAGATAGACAAGTCTGAAAGGAAGAAGGCTGCAGGGTTGCTGCAGCCCCTACCCATTCCAGAAAGACCTTGGGAGAACATCTCCATGGATTTTATCACTGGGTTCCCAAAGGCTCGTGATTTCAAATCTATCTTTATTGTGGTAGATAGATTTTCTAAGTATGGTGTGTTTATACCTGCACCTGATGCTTGCCCTGCGAAAGAAGCGGCTAAGTTGTTCTTTAGCAACGTTGTCAAGCACTTTGGGTTGCCGCGGGACATAGTCAGTGATCGGGATACAAGATTTACAAGCAAGTTTTGGGTTGAGCTGTTCAAACTCTTGGGTTCAGAGTTGAAATTCTCCACAGCCAACCATCCTCAGACTGATGGGCAGACAGAGAGGATCAATGCCTTACTGGAGGAATACCTCAGACACTATGTGACGGCAACACAGAAGAATTGGGTGGACTTGATGGACACTGCACAGTAGTGTTACAACTTGCAGAGAAGCTCAGCAACAGGGATGAGTCCCTTTGAGCTAGCTATTGGGGTGCAGCCACAGATGCCTTTCGAGGTGGCTAAGCAGAAAACAGGAGGAAGCAGTCCTGCAGCATACAAGTTAGCTCAGTCCCGACAAGAAATGTTTGATGAAGCCCGGGACAGTCTAGAAAAGGCAGCTAGACATATGAAGAAGTATGCGGATCGTGACCGCAGACCCTTAGAATTTCAGGTTGGGGACAGGGTCCTCCTAAAATTGACTCCTCAGATCTGGAAGAAGATCAGCAGCAAGACAAGGCAGAGGGGTCTAATTCCAAAGTATGACGAACCATTCGAAGTGATCAAACGGGTTGGGCAGGTGGCCTACATGTTGAAGCTGCCTGAAAGGCTTAAGCTTCACCCGACTTTCCATGTAAGTTTTCTGAAACCTTACCATGAGGATCTGGATGCAGAGAGGGTGCAGACAAAGCGAGCCCCTCCCTTGGTCATGAAACAATTTGATCCGGAGATAGAGAAGATCTTGGATCACAGGACCATGGGACACAGCAAAAAGAACCAGCGAACTGATTTCTTGGTTCAATGGAAGGGGATTTTAGAAACCGAAGCTTCATGGGAAAGAGATGTTACTTTATGGAAATTTGAGAAGGAGGTCCAAGCATATTGGCAGTCTAAGTCGACGAGGGCGTTGACTTCAGCAGACGGGGGTGGATTGTCAGCCCCTTAGCCACTTGATTCAGACCCGGAGAAATAGGCCTCATGGGTAGGCCTTGCGCTCATGAGAGCCTAGACGGAAAGCAAGGAAAGCCTGGAGGTTTGGTGGTTCAAACCCTAGGAGCTAAGGTGGATCCGGCAGGTCGCGAGTATCTAACGAGCCAAGCTATCCGAGGAATATGAATCGTTGGCCACGGATGTTCTCCGGATAAGCGTTACCGAAGGATCCGGACATGTCTATTCGGGGAAGTTGAATCGTCCTCCTCTCCCATCCGACGACAGACGTCGAATATGAGATATCTGGGTGGATGGAATGTCAGTAGACAGGATTCCGGATGTGAGATATCCGGGTGGATGGAATGTCGACGGACAGGATTCCGGATGTGAGATATCTGGGTGGATGGAATGTCGACGAACAGAATTTCGGATATGAGATATCCGGGTGGAATGAGAGAGAATTTACGTACGGGTGGAATGAGGGAGAATTTTCGTCCAGATGGAATGAGCGATGCCACATATCGTAAGGGGCCGTCTGCGTGTCCAAGGGAGAGGGAGCCACGCGTCACTCTTTAGGGAGAATCCCACAGTGGGTGGTTGTGCAAGCAGTTCAGGGCGGTTCTGGACGGTTGCATAACCACCAAGGGAAAAACTGCAGGGTGAGTCTTTTAAAAGGGCTCCTGCAACCTTGAGAGAGAGAGAGGAAGAGGAAGAGAGAAGAGGGAAAGTAGTCTCTGAATGCTTGGGATGTAAGCATTGCTCTCTAACTCTGGGAAACAATTTTGTATCTTGTAGTTGAGATTAATACAAGTTGGGAAGGATTTCCTGTAACCTCGTTATGTCCCTGTTTCCTTTGGTTTGCTATTGTTTGTATGCGTTTTGAGAAGGCTGGAAAGGAAGGTTGGGCTAAGGAAGGGTCCTTAGCACCGCGCATCAGGTGAAAATTTTAGGGTGATTTTCGAGGGTGTGACACCTATCCACAAAATGAGTTCTAATATCACTCAAACTATGTTTGTGAACTTCATTGATGAAAAACTGAAGTTCAAAAAGTGGTTCACTCTCTACATGAAATTTGTGCTCATGAACAAGTTTTTAGAGGCATTTGTAGAGTGATAAAAAAAATTTAACAACTTATTAATCGTCATGAGGCATAAAAAATATACCATACAAGATAAAATTTGTCACTTGGCAATACTTCTATTAAATCAAATTGTGATGCATGTCATATGACCCCACACAAAAGAAAGACAAGTTGTTTTCAAATTAAATAAAGAATAAGAATTTTGGCAATTAAAATGTAATTATCAAAAGAAATGAAAATAGTGGATTTAATACGTAAAAAATTAAGTAATAATTCTAGTTAAAAAATAAATTAGAAAGTATGCTAATAGACTCTGTCAAGTTTCTTAAATATTAATTTTTAACTAAAAAAATGATATTTCAAGGGTTTAAACTACCCAAATATGTCTCAAAATCTCATTAAATATTAATTTTGATTAAAGAATAAAATTTGTAAGGAATAAGAAAAATCATGCAAATATGTCTCTCTCAACCCTTATAAATAGAGGGTCTGCTTAGCTTTCAAAATCACATTAGTAGATAGATGAAAACTTTCATGCTTGAGAAGAATCGAAGAATCAAAGAAAGCTTTTCTCAGGGATTTAAGTTCTTCAAAACCTTCAAAAATTTTGAAATCAAGCCTTTGAAGATCTAAAGATTAAGCCTTTTAAGATTGGAAGACCAAGTTCAAATATTCAAAGATCAAGTTTAAACATTCAAAGTTCAAGTTCGAGATATCTCCAATCTAACATTAAGCGGCTACACACTCAGTGAACATTAACCAAGCCAAAGTTCAATCAGGCCTAAGCTAAGTCTAGATCTAAGCACAAACCTAAGTCAAGCCTAGATTTGAGCACTAGCCTAAGCCAAGCCTAGATCTTAGCACAAGTTCAAGCCAAGCCAAAGTCCAAACCCAAGTTGAAGACAAGCCAAATTCCAATCTTAGCCCAAGACATGCCAAGGTCTAAGCCCAAGTTGAAGACACAAAAAACAAAGTTCAAGCCTAAGACAAGCCAAAGTTTAAGCACAAGTTGAAGACATACCAAAGCCCAAGCCCAAGCCAAGACATGCCAAGGTCCACACGAATTCAAGGTCCAAGTCAAGTTTTATATAAAAAGAATTAGAAGACTAATCAGAGATTATACCCCACTGCTGAAATTAATAAATTTTTAAATTAGTCAATAATTTTTCTTCAAAAGAAATTTTTGTGTATAGGGACATTTTCAAGGTCCAAATTCGTGATTAAACTGCCCATTTATTTTCATTAACGAACTCTTGGAATGAAAATCATAGATTAATTTTATGGAGTAGATTGAAAAGCAGAACATCTAACTAGGCAACTAATCTAATGTGCATGTAAATTGTAAATAATGCTTTTAACAATAAGTTCAAATAAATGGTATGAAAATACTTTTAACAATAAGTTCTTGTAAGTTGCACAAAAAATATTGCAAAGCCATGATCATTGATAAAAAAAAAAAAAAAAGGATTTTGATAGTATGTTAAGTTATCAATTAATCCAAAAATTTAAATAATAGTTAGGTGGTGGAGTGGGACCTACAATTACTATATTAAGGAGAGATAGCTACAACTACCATATTAAAAAGGGTGCTAAACCAGGAATTTGTTTGTGAGTGCACTTGTTTCAACTTTTCTTTTGAATCATATGAAGCTTGGGATGATGACAGGTAAATAAGTTATATGGCCATTTTCCACATCATTATTACCTGATTGCATTCAAGTCCTTACCTATGGCCTATAGGAGCTTGAAAATCAGTAATTCAATTTGTAACCGAGACTAGTGATTCCATATGTGCTTAATTACAAGTGATCAAACATGCATGAATTTTCTTATCCCTTATTCTCTACCACAATCGTTAGGGTGCATTTTTCATGTGAGCATAGGAATGGAAATCGATTAGTCCATTTTTGTCTCCAATTGGTAAACTTTGGTCTCCAAAAATATTGTGCAACAAGAATTTTTTGTGGCCCATTATTTTATTTTTCCCAAAGAAACTATAATGTCGCCTACTCAAATATTTTAGGCAACAAAACAGTTCATGGCAAAAAAGCTACCATTCGTTGAGCAAAAATTATCACGATAGGGCACGAATTCATTAAACTTTTCACAATGAATAGAGATTTTGTCTCCCAAAATGATCTTGGGAGACAAAATTACGTTCCTGGCAAAATATTTTGTGGCAGAAAATCAAATTTATTTTAGTGATTATAGTACCATATGAACATGAGATTACAATCATACCAGAGGTAGGTGGGTTTTAAATTCCATAAAAATAAATTTTTTTTATTCCAAACATAATTAATCTAGAGTTTAGGTGTAATATTTCGACTCACTGTGGCAAGATTCTGGCCTTGATTCTCCTTCCAAACTCCGCAATCCAATTTGTTTTCCTCTGGGAGTGGTTGGAGAGTTCACATAGTAATTAGACAAGGACATTAGCTGCTTTTATATTATGCCATGCCATTAAATAGTTAGTCTAAGATAAGATACTTTAACCTCAAACATAAAGCCAAAAAAATAACATGTTAGTTAATTTCTTTAGCTACAGATGTACTATTACAAACCAGTCAATGGCGATGATGAACAGAAGCCCCTTCCTCCACAACTCAGTCCAAGAAATTCTTTTGGGATAGAAAATTCAGAATGCTCATCATAGGAAATTCAGATTGTTACTTCCCATTGAATCAAACACAGAGGCAACTTGGAGTTTGTCTTACAGAAAGCAAGATCAAAACCCAACTTCTCCTTTTCTCGGATCCAAACTTTTTTTTTGCTGGATACCCAGGAAAGGAAATAAGTCAAATAACCATAGTTGTTCATTTTTTCAGTCTGCAATATGGTCTGTTCCATTGTTTTGTATTAGAACGCTTAGAAGAACAGCAGTACTGCAAACATTGTAATGCTTCTATCTGGTGCTTTGCTTATTATTTCAGGCAAGTCTTCCTCCTTTTTACTTCACTAGAATGTTTGGTCATGGCTTCTTTGTTGAGTTCCATCTCAAAAGAGTCATCAGAAGAAACTACCCATTCATTCTTTTTCTTGACATACAAAGTATTTCGCAGCCACTCAGTATTCTATGTTTTTCTTTTTCCATTTTTGGCTCCAAGCATCATGAGATTTCAAATTTCTTAGTTCTTTCTTCTACCTTGTTGGACACCCAACAAAGCATTAAACCTGATGTGTATGTCCTTCCTGTTCCAAGGCAAGGCAGCAGAACTCTTGTTTTTTTTCTTTTAACCCTTCTGCCATTTCTAAGTCCCATGAGAAATATACGAATGGCATTGCTTCTACTGCTTCAAACAGCATTGTTTTCATGAGCTCGAACAAATCTGTCATCTTCTGACTGACCTTGTACCGAATAAACCACTCTACAGCTTAGTTCTCAGAAACTTTTGTTGCTGTCCAACGCTGGAATATGGCTTTAGGCCATGGCACAAAAACCAACTCAAAGTTTTCTTGCTGGTCGAACATGAGGCCTTAGAATATGCCACGCTGATCATATCGAACATGACTATTTAGGAATACTAATACTCCATGCATATAGGTTAAAGCTAATTATTTATAATATATATATTACTATCAGGAAGTCGAGGCAACTCAATTACAACTCTATGCATTGCCTTGTTCACGTCTATATTGTAGTTTTTCAGTATCCTCTTGTTGGCCGGCAGCATATTAAAACCCATATTGAAAAAGTAATTCATTAGGCAATATCTGCATGCAGGATCCAAAGCTTGATGTTTACAAGCTCCAAAGGGAGACCAGTACTTTTCATGTTCCTGACCAATTGCAGGCACCAAGCTCAATGCTGATCCTGTACATAAATCAGGAAAAGAACTAAAAAATTGCTACTCAGTTTCAGAAGTTTTCATATATGGTCATCTTGATTAACTATTTGGGTTGAATTGTTGGTAAAATACGCAGGCGAGGTGGTGGTTACAGCCTTAGAAATGGGAACTGCAAATCAGCTGTCAATGGGCAGACGGCATATTGATATAACACATTACCATGCTGGCCCATTAGTTTAAATATACCTGTTTTAACCATATCTACAGGAAGCTGATAGAAATAGGAAAGCTAATATATACCCGTCAAAAGGTAGGCTGTAAGATTCTTCCAGACATTTAGCTATGTTGGGTTTCCAGGAAGTATTAAGAAAAGAAAATAAAAATGTTAAGAAAATTATTTTTCATGCTTTGTTTTATTGTGAAAAATGTGAAAGAAAGTCTAAATATGATTAAAATTAATAAGAAACTTATATATTTTTAAATGTTTAATCATTATGTTACGTAAAAGAGTTAAATAAATGAAATGAATTTAAAGTGGTATATAAAAATAATTTATTAACTTTTAAGTCTTTTTTTTTCTATCATTTTTTCTTTTTTTCTTTTTTTTTTTCTCTATTTTCTTTCTCTCACATTTTCTCTCAAACTTTGGGGAATCAAACATAGCCCAACAGTGTCAAACAAATGCAGTTGCGGATATGAGAGTTCACTGTCTAAAATTTAATTCAAACTGCAAGAAAATTAATCCCCTACTGCCTGTTTAAACCATATACATCAAGGGGGATCTCATTGGATAGATCTTATAAATTTAGGGTGATACCATGAGATATGAATTCCTGAGAGTAATGGTGAAAATGACATTTACGTACCTTGGGAGGTTTCCTAATAGGGGCAGATAAATATATCAGTGACCTTCCTAAGCTGGAAGCTGGGAACAGGGACAGCAATACAATTCCAAAGTTCGTGGGGAGGGAAAGGCTGGGATATGATATTTCATTACTCTATGCTAGCCAATAGGGGAACACCTATGAATTCGTTTCTTTCTCATCCAACAATCTATAAAATAATGTTTCTTAGTAGGTATATACCTTGGGTGTATCGAGAAACAAGGAAGCAATTCTTATATAACTGGACCTTACTAGGCAAAAGGGTCTTTCAGAGCTTTGTTGAATATCTTTTAAGGAGAAAGCAAAATCTAAGAAATGGCTTCTGATCTGTTGAGTGAAGAAAGGAGTGATGAGGTGAGTGGTCTTGATACCAGCCTTTCGGCTCAGGCTTACTATTCTCGCTCTTATCTGCCCATATTCCAGAATGGTTCTGCTACTAATTGGTTCCACTACTCGGATGAAGCTAGAAACCACAAGAGGCTTAAACGAACCCAAAGTATAGCTGAATCCATCGGAAGTAATAGCAGCCTTTATAGTGGTGGAAAAAGCTATAGTAACAGCAGCAGCAGTTTTATCAACCGCAGTAGCAGTACTAATAGCTTGAATAGCTTGCCAAGGCTCCATTTTCGAGATCATATATGGACTTATACTCAAAGATACCTTGCAGCTGAAGCTGTGGAAGAAGCAGCAGCAGCCATGATCAGTGCTGCAGAAGGTGAAGTTGAGGAAGATGGAAGTGGGGACGGGATGAGGTTGGTTCAGCTTCTCATTGCTTGTGCTGAAGCTGTGGCTTGTCGTGACAAGACACATGCCTCATCGCTATTATCAGAGCTTCGAGCCAATGCTTTAGTCTTCGGCTCTTCATTCCAGCGTGTGGCATCCTGCTTTGTCCAAGGCCTCGCGGACCGGCTGTCTTTGGTTCAACCACTTGGGGCAGTTGGTTTTATAGCACCGTCCATCAACCCATTGGACACAGCCTGGGAGAAAAAGGAGGAAGCCTTACGTCTTGTTTATGAAATTTGCCCACATATTAAGTTTGGTCACTTTGTGGCCAATGCTTCAATATTGGAAGCCTTTGAGGGAGAGAATTTTGCCCATGTCGTTGACTTGGGCATGACACTTGGCCTAGCACATGGTCAGCAATGGCGCCAGCTGATCCATAGCCTAGCCAATCGTGCAGGCCGACCACCACGTCGTCTTAGGATCACTGGTGTCGGCCTTTGTGTAGACCGGTTCAAAATTATAGGTGAGGAGCTTGAGGCTTACGCCCAGGACTTGGACATAAACTTGGAGTTTTCAGCAGTGGAAAGCAACTTGGAAAATCTTCGGCCTGAAGACATCAAACGTGAAGATGGGGAAGCTCTTGTTGTCAACAGCATCCTTCAATTGCACTGTGTGGTCAAGGAAAGCCGCGGAGCTTTAAACTCGGTCCTGCAGAAAATCAACGAGCTCTCACCCAAGGTTTTAGTCCTGGTTGAGCAGGACTCAAGCCATAACGGACCCTTCTTTCTTGGGAGGTTCATGGAAGCACTTCATTACTACTCTGCAATCTTTGACTCCCTAGAAGCAATGCTACCTAAGTATGATACTAGGCGCGCCAAAATAGAACAGTTTTACTTTGGGGAGGAGATAAAGAACATAGTGAGTTGCGAAGGGCCAGCAAGGGTGGAGCGGCATGAGAGGGTGGACCAGTGGCGCAGGAGGATGAGTCGTGCCGGGTTTCAGGCTGCACCCATTAAGATGATGGCTCAGGCCAAGCAATGGCTGGGGAAAGTTAAGGCCTGTGAAGGGTATAATATTATGGAAGAGAAGGGATGCTTGGTGCTGGGCTGGAAATCAAAGCCTATTGTGGCAGCCTCTTGCTGGAAATGCTGATCATAGCTGCCCTGTCATGTGTCCAGGTGAGCTAGGTGGGGATGCTAAACACCAATAAAACAGTCCAGGTTGTGGAGGAACTGTGTGGCTATGAGCTATGTTTTCTATAATAATGTGTCTGCTACAAACTGTACGTAGCAATCTCCAAAACCAGTGTTTGCAGACACTGATTTTGGGTGTCCAAGTTTGAATATGAGTGGTTGTTCAGGTAGTGTGCAATAAAGGGTAAGTCTAGTTGCTCTTGTGTGCATATGTACAAACAGGGTATCAGTGTACATATCTGACATTTCTTTGATTCTTTAGTAACCAGAACTGACTGTAATTTGCTCATTTCTTTTGAAGCCTGGCAACTGTAACTCATAAACATTGAACCTTGTTAGATAAAAATGAGGATGATATGGTCTCGAATGATCCATCACCACAAAAACATCCTTCACCTTGGTGCATATGGTGGTATCTATCTCTATGTAGCAGCATTGCATATACAATCACCAACCAAGTGGTGAAGGCAAGATCAGAATTGTATGATTCATGGACGTTTGCATTAAGCTAACCATTAATTAATTGACCCAAAAACTTAAAGCTAGGATAAAGGTCTATCACCCCACTTCACACCATGCAATATTTGTTTGGGTTCTATAAATAGGGGTTCAAATTCATGACATTCACATAACCACCACCATGTAATCTAAAAGTTAAAAGCTGTTGGGTAATAATAGGTCAATGATGAATATCAATTCAATGCACTGCAAGAAAAGGGAGATATGCTCACATACTTTTAGGAGGGATCATCGAAATCCACAACGAAAGAGTATATGTAACCTCACAACTATTTGAGTTGCAGGTGATGAAATGAGGTGCCAGGCCTATAGTTGCGGAACCAATTGAGTTGCAGCAAAAGGAATTTCCTGCTAGTCCTATAGTTGCGGGACTAAGTGAGCTGCAGAAAAAGGAATTTCCCTGTAGGAGGATTAATTGGGCCACAGGAAATGGCCAGGCCTATGGTTGAGTGAGTAATTGAAAGCGGCTATAAAATCCTCTATTGATGCGGGACAAAATGTGGCTGCTACTATATATGGTTTAGTGACACCAATCAACCGCTACCATTTCATCATTATATAGCCCACCCTCCATTTCTCTCCCGCTCAACCCCACTGCAAACCCATTTCTACTCACCACCACTACCAAACCTATTGTCCGTGCCAATGCGGGATTAGGAACCCTACATTTCTGCTTACTTGGTATTTTTCTTTGATTCACTTGTTATTCTTTCCACCAATAGTCATTTTATTTTATTTTATTTTATTTTATTTTATTTTATTTTGTCTGATTTCACTCTCTAAGTTTCTCGCCTATCAATTTACATTTTTTAAAACCGGAATATGTTTTTCCTTGCTCCCATCCCACCTCCCATAAAGAGTAGGACCAGACTTATATTGATGTGAGTGATTGGAACCATCACATCCGTACATTCTGAATCATCATTTGAGCCATCACTTTCATCTCCTTGACCAAAGTATTGAATACTTTGTTGCCTAAGGTAAATGAGATGCATAAAGCATTATGCTATGACTATACTCTGTTGCCTGATACTATTTTTTCTTTTTTTTTTCTTTTCTCAACTATTTATCATTTCATGCACAAATGAATTGCAATTTGACTGATTTTCAGTTGTTTCCTATGGTTTTGAATTCTATTTATTTTATTATATTGCAAGTTGTTAGCCCAAGGGTTCTCCTAATTAAGTTTTGATGATGACAAACCATGATTAAGTTACTAATTGGTTTGAATTATAAAGAATTTTAGATGTTAATTTGGTTCATCAAAGAACTAAATGGATGCAAGATCAAGACCTTTGAAAGACTTTTAATCATAGGAAACATATGTAAAGTGAATGCATGGGTGCACTTAGGTTTTACATATCATTTCATACATCTATGAAAAACTCAGTTTATTCTTTAAAGTTATAGTTTCATCAAAACCTGAGTTTTATCAAATGAACTTTAGGCAAATCACTTCAAAATTGGCATATTAATTTACCTAAAGATCTTGCCTAAGCGTTAGAAGAGAAAAGAACATAAAAAGATAAGTTTTCAGACCAAAAATGGTGAATCGGTCGAGGCACTGTCCAAACCGGCTCAACCGGCCAGGGTACCGATCGACCGATTCCCTCTTTCCAATTAAGGTCCAATCGAGAGGAGCAAAAAAAACTCTCTCTCTTCCAATAGCCTTTCCTTCCTGGTCGAGGTATTTGCCTTCCCGATCAACCTTCGGTCGAGGTCCAATCGAGGGTAACAGTCACCTGCCAAGCATTAAATGCTCTAACGGCTAGTGAACCGGTCGACCCCCAGCTTGACTAGTTGAGGCTGCTTTTTGGTTTTCTTGGCACCCGAGGTTAGAAACCTATAACTAGAAAGCTCCACTTCATTTATGAGCAAAAGAACACCTGCATTTATTTGTCTACCCGCTTGTTCTTGCCTTAAAAGCTCTCATTCTTTTTTTGGTACATTAAATCTTCATTTGTGTGTCCTTTAGTTCACCTTTGTGATTCATCCTAGCCTTAAGTTGTATTTGAACTATTGTTAAGCTAAGTTGAGATATTCATTCAAATTAATTGAGTGTTAAAGCCTTCAAATGAGTTGAAACTTGAAGAGATTGTGTAAGAGCCCATTGGAGTCGGAATCAAAGTGTAAAGGTGATTAGAAGCTTGGTTAAAGCTTCAAGCAAGTTGGTGGAACCCTTACTCGGTTAGGAGCTTAAGGAGAGCGGACGTAGGCAAGGAAGTGTCGAACCACTATAAAATCTGAGTTTGATTTCTCTAACTCTATCTCTTTATATTTGCTTCTCTTATGTTTAAATTTGTTGTGTTTAAAAAGATTTTTTTAAAAAAAAAAAACCCAATTCACCCCCCTCTTTGGTGTTTTTTCTCATTTAAGATTAGTCTTTATTTTCTCACAAGTTGATGGAGACCAAAGAGTCCAAGGCAACAATGAGACCCAAGCCTCATCATTTGCATCAACCTTGGTATCTTCAGCCTCTTTAGTTTCTTGAACCTCTTTAGCATCCCCTAAGACATCCTACAGCTACAAAAGTTTCTGAAGAATCAAACTACGCATTAGCACTTATTTCTGCAAGCATATAATAATATTAAGAAATAGCCAGAGGAGAAGCCAAAAAAATAGATAATTTCAAGACAACTTACCCCCAAGTTTCTTAGGCTAGTAGTAACATCCTCTTGTTGTTGTTGAAGAGTGATCCTTAGTTCTTGAATTTCTACAGATTTTCGTATAAGATACTATTACATTGTCACGTGGTGCTCTACTTGTACTCATTAGATACAATGCTTCATTCCAATGAATGCTTAGCATAAATGAGTTGATACACCTCCTAGTTAGATTGACCTTATTGCTTGTGAAAATTTCAAGGATTTTTTTTTTTTTCTGATTTTGGTTACTTGTACCATCCTCCGTATCCTTAATTTCTTTTGTAGGAAATCTTCAAATTACCTTTTGAAAAATCTAGGATCTAATAAATAAAAAAAAATTGTTTCACCGTTCAATTTTTAACCCCTAAGTCGTGAATGGAACCATAGTCAAATCAGGAACCACTTTGTTTCATAGCACAAAAACCTTTTACCTACTCTTTAGAGAACCTTTTTTTCAAGTTCTCTGTCTTTCTTTTCAGAGAAAATAAAAGTGAGCTAGAGTGTTCAAGAGAGAGTGAGTGCGAGAGAGATCTTTATATATATTTAATGGGGTGGTTTCTAGGCAGTTTCTGGCAATTCCAACTCCCAGAAACTGCTCCCCCTAAATCTTTAATTTATTGGATCAAGTTGTGTCAACCCAACTCGGGCACCCACCCAACTCCAACATCTCCCACTTGCACTAGATGGGCTAATACAACCGATCAATAATTATCCAAGTCCATTCTCTCAACTTTTTGAAGGTGATTCATAAAGGCAAATGTGTTGTGTGACCATACGAACACATCTACAATTTTGAAACCTTATAAAGTTATGTACCTATTAGGGATACATAATAGCTTAACCCAAAAATTATGAGTGAACAATTATAATCATGTCTCTTTGTACCCCAAATTTATTTAGTTGCATTTTAATGTATACACTTAATCCCTTAAAGCTATATCCTGCACAACATTATAAATGTATTCATAATTATATTAGCTACAAAAGCAATATAACCAGTTGACCGTGAACTTGTCTTTATCAATGGAACTCAAAAAACAATCTTTCTTTTAAACTCATGTCTTTTAGATTCAAATTAATTGCTTGCCCAATATGTCCCATAAGGATAAATTATTTTATTTCCATCGGAAACATACCAAAGTAGCAAGATTAATTTTCCACCTCAAAATATAGCCAAAAATACAAAAAGTACAATAGTTGGCTATTATAATTATAACAAGCCCTAAGGATCTCACACAGTGAGGATGGAGGGATTAATCACTCACTTTCCTTATTAGTCGCTTTCAAACACATGTAGTATGAAATACATGCTATGGTGATTTCTCTTCACTTAGAGAGTGTATGTCAAATTAGCATCATACGAACCTCAACTAAGAGCTTCATACCAACAGCTTGTTTGAGTTTCACATCTATGGTTCTTCTCAAACCTTTTATGTTAAAACTCAAGTCTAGTTCAAACAGGCAAATGTAATTATGGGCGATTACATTCGGTCAATATGTCATTTATTATTAACCTCATCTTGATGCTTAATCAAGGTGACACTAATTATCATTAGTATAAGTACCATTTACATATTCAATTATATGAATAACAAATACTCATCTCATTTGATCATTTACATAGTATCTTATATCCAATCAATAATTATCCATGTCATATAATCAACATAAATTATAACCTATGCAATCCTAATGACTTTACATGTATAGAAAACATGTCTCTCAAAATGGATATTTTGTGAATGGATCGGCAACCATCTCATGTGTAGGTAAATATTTCATGATCACATCATTTTGTGCAATGATATCTCTTATAAAATTATTCTTGGTAGTTATATGCTTAGTTCTTCCATGATATTTTAGGTCTTTTACATAAGTGATCGTAGCTTGACTATCATTATAAACTGTTGTTGGCCCAAAAACATCCTTGACTATTCCCAAGCTTTGCAAAAATCTTTTCAACCATACAACTTCCTATATTGCTACTGAACAAGCAATAAATTCAACTTTCATGGTTGATAAAGCTATACAAGTCTGTTTCTTTCTTCTCCATGAGATAGCACCATTGTTCAACAAGTATATATATCCAGATGTTGATTTGCTCTCATCTAGATCACATGCCTAATCGGCATCTAAATAACCCGCCAAATACAATTCTTTGCCTTCATAACAAAGGAAATAGTCCTTAATGCCTTTTAGATACCTAAGAATTCTATTTATTGCTTTCCAATGCATCATTTCAGGATTTTCTTGGTAAAAACTAACCATCCCAACAGCATAACAGATGTCTGGTCTTGTACACATTGTAGCATACATACGTTATTGCACAATGAACTTAAGTACCACTATTTGGATGATTGCTAAAGGCCATAAATCGATCGATTTAACCTACACATTGTGCATTCTTGGTCTTGGATAATAAAGCCTACTGGTTGTTCCATATAGATTTCTTCATTCAATTCTCCATTAAGGAAAGTTGTCTTAACATCCATTTAGTGTAGCTCTAAATCCATATGAGCTACAATATCTAAAATGAGGCAAATTGAGACAAACCTAACTACTAGAGAGAAAGTTTCCTCATAGTCTATACCCTCTTGTTGGGTATGCCCTTTAGCAACTAATCGAGCTTTATAATTTTCAATGGATCCATTTGCCTTTCATTTTATGTTAAGAACCCATTTGTTCCCAATAGCTTTTCTATCTAAAGGTAGATCAACCAAGTCCCAAACTTGATTCTTTTGCATTAACTCTAATTCCTATTCCATTTTTTTTCTCTATTCTTCCTTAATTAGACAAGTAAGAGCCTTCTAAACTAACTTAGGATCAGGATCATCATATTGAGTAACAATATGAACTTCCCCTTCAATCTCAAATCATTGTCGAGGAATAATTTGTCAAGAACTTTTTCTCAACATCGACTCTTTTACTGTACTTGTTATAGGTACTAGTTCACTCCCACTAGGTTCAAGCATCAATTGTTGTTTGAATGTAGATCTTATGTCACGATCCATCATTTCATAAAGATGTAAATCTCTATCAATTTGACTTGTACGTGGGAAATCGTCTTCTAAAAATGTGACATCTCATGATTCTAATTTAGTTATTGTTTCATCTTCATGCTCACCTATGAACACATACCCTTTGGAGTGTTCACTGTATTTTATGAAGATACATTTCCTTCCTTTATGACCTAATTTTCCATATTTATGAGAATAATTGTGAATATAAGCCGCTGATCCCCACGATTGCAAATTGGTAAGATTAGGCTTTCAATTATTCCATAACTCATATAGAGTAGATGCAACATTCTTTGAGGGTACTCGATTAAGTACATAAGCAACAGTCAACAATACATCTCCCCAATATGAAATGAGAAGATTTTCTTAAGCCATCATTGACCTAACCATGTCTAACAACGTCTTATTCCTCCTCTTAGCAACACCATTTAGTTGTGAAGTCTCGGGAATAGTCAATTGTCTGCTAATACCCTTTTCATCACATAAATTTTTAAATTATTCTGATAGATATTCTCTACCCCGATCTATTCTTAACGTTTTAATTTTCTTATCCAGCTGATTCTCAACTAAATTAATGTAGTGTCTGAAGCAATCTAATACTTCTGACTTATGAGAAATCAGATAAACATGACCATAACGAGTAAATTCATCTATAAATGTGATGAAGTACAAGGCGTCATGCCTTCCTCTAACACTCATAGGACCACAGATGTCAGAATGGATCAATTGCAATGGTATTTAAGCTCTAATTCATTTTTCGAATGTTTCTCTTGTTGTCTTACCAACTAGACAATATTCACGAGTTGACATATCGATTTTAGTGAATTGACCTAATAGAGGTTCTCTAGCTAGTCTATTCATTCTTTATTGTTCAATATGCCCAAGTCTAGATGCCATATGACCACATTATCACATGTATTTCTAGAAGTAGTGATCAACAAATAATAACTATCATGAGTATTAGACAACACACAATTATCAATGTTAAGAAACATAAAACCATTCAAAATTAATTCAGAACCATAGTATGTTGTTCCCTAATACAATTCCATTATCGAATCATGAAAATTCAAATTGAAACCCTAAACCAAGAAGCACTAACACGGAGACCAAATTTCGTCAAATATCTAAAGCATAAAGAACACCATGTAGGAATAGGGTACATCCTCTGCATAATTCCAATTTACATGTTCTAATACATACCCTTGACCTCAACTTTAGAGTTGTTTCCTACATAGATCCATCTTGTACCGAAACTAATTCATCAAAACTCTACATATGCTTCTCAGTCTCTAGCTATATGGTCGATGGCGGTTGAGTCTACAGTCCACAAAGGAATAGATTCAGTTAACATTACATAACTAGAAACATAAGCACATGAGTTATTTGAACAAGACCATACCTGTTTCGACTCAATGCACTCACGAGCAAAGTGACCCTTATTGCCACAATTGTAGCATTTCAAATTGCTCTTATCCCTCTTAACACGCTTGAATTTCTTGTGTGCCCTAGTTTTTCCTTTCTTTGAAGCATCATCATATTTCTTATTCTTCTTAAATAATTTTCTATTCGACTTAAAGTCAAAAGTTTTGCATGAACTAGATTCAGCTACATAAGCTTGTTCATTAGGCCTAACAACCACAAGTCATTCGACTTCCAATTCAAGATGGTGAACTATATCATCAAAGGTCTTAACACTCTCATTATATGTCATATTCACCACCATGTGTTCCCAGCTATTTGGTAGAGATCTGATGACTGCCTCAACTTGTTGCTCAGTAGTGAGGCCATGTCCAGATGTCTTAAGCTCTCTTATCATTTTTTTCATCTCCCTAAGATGTTGTTTCATTGTATGGTGTGGTCACATCTTGTAATTTCCAAATTTCATTACAAGTTCTCTCAGCTTTATAGCTGAAAGTCCACCATACTTTTCTTTTAGAGCTTTCCACATCTCATGAGCAGTCTTGTATACCTTATACTCAATCAAGAGATTATCTTGCATACAACTTAACAATGTAATGCGAGTTAAAGAATTCTTTTTCTTCCAGGCCATATAAGCCTCCTGATCTCTTCTATGTTAGGCAAAGTTTCCTTGTTCAAGTTATTGCATGCTATGATTCAGTGTTTCAAGAGTCTCTTGCTCTTCAAGGATATACCAAATCTTGCAATGTTAAATCTCGTAATTATCACCATTGAGTTTCTTACCCTTATTTAGTTCTGCTATAATATTCTTAGTTGCAATTGACATGTTGAACTACATAGAGATATTACACAGATCTTATTAGTTGGTACTTTTATGGATATCGACAATCATACTTGCTCTAATTATCTTCTAATATGTAATAATCTTAATTGTAATAGAAATGACAGTTCACTATGTTCCCAATCAACCCCTATATATAATTTTAATTATTACGAATTAGAAATAAAATATGCAAGTATTACTATATATATATATTTAGGCAAGAAATTACATAATTTCCTTTAACCTAAAACTTCCCACTCAATGAAATAATATTATACAACTAGCTTGTGTTGACAATATATCTATAAAGAACTAAAGACATGTGAATAAAAAAATACACTTATTCATCAATAAGATAAATATACATGTCATGTCTTGCATATCAAAATATTTACATTTTATGTACAAAGCATAAAAGAAAATGTAATATATAGAAGAAAAATTAATCTTCTTCTTTGAAGCTAAAAGGAATAATGTTTGGATTATACATAGTGTCTTCTATAACTCTAAAAGTTGTTTTCAATAACCATAACCCTCTAAGATTTTTATGCTTGATAGAATTTGAAAAACTCAAACTTCACAAGTTAGGAGAAATAGAAAGCATTGTCATTCGTCTAATGGCATTCTTCACAAAGCATATTTTTCAGTGTTCTTAAAAAAAAACTACTAAGTCATCAAAAGACTTATTAGTGAAACCTTTAGGCCCTTCCTAGATGAATTCCCATATATTTTCTAAAACTTTAGCCTTAGGTTTTGTTAATGACATTTGTGAAATTCACTTTTTATAGCCTGAATGAAAAATATATTCCACTTCCAAACTCTTTATCATATTAACCACATGATCCACATGTTCATTTATAGAATGGTTAGGGTTCCTCTTGTAATTCATAAGCGTATCCAAAAATGGCCAAGGTCCTCTACCCCGTAATACTCTCTTAGTTCTCTTCATTCATACTATTTCGTACCTGACCAACCTAGTTCTCTTCATTCGTACTATTTCGTACCTATCCAAAAGGATTTAATTTAATTTTAATGAGTAACATGTACTCATACTTTAATTAAATAATTAGAATGACACAATTATTATAATATATATATTTGTGTGTGTGTGTATGTGTGTGTCTTTTATTGTCCTTCATTTTTTTATTATTATTATTTTATGAACAAATCAATATTCATCATTTTGACTAAAGAATCATGTTAGATACCAAGTCTTTAGTCATAGTCTTACTATACCAAAATGTAATAATCATATTTGAAATTAACAATATAATACCAGTAAATGGTATCATATCACATTACGTGTTGGTACTCTAGTGGTAATAAGGAACTCCTTTCATAGGAAAGACTTAAGTTTGAATCCTAAGTGTTGCATCATTTTCAAAAAAATTATATTTTATTATCTAAGGAGTCCGTGTCATATATATATCCCATAAATTTTATTTATTTATTTTTATTATAATATCCAGTTTTTTTATTATAATATCTAAGTTTTTATGATAATATCCAATTTCCATTTTATTGGATATTATCAGCATTTTATTTCATTTTTATTGGATATTATCTGGATTATCCACTAGTGGCATGGTAAGGGTGGACTCCTGCAACAGGGTGGGTTATGCAGGATTGCAATGTCATCCTATCATTTCTTAATTATTATAATATCCAATTTCCATTTTATTGGATATTATATGCATTATTGAATATTACCAATAAATTGCATTATTGGATACTATCTTCTTTCCATTTCATTGCAAATATCCAATTTTCACGTGCATCCACTATTTTTATTTTATCTATTTATTTATTTATTATCTTATTTTATTTTATTTATGAGAACACTATTCTTTCTGGAAACAAATCAGAATAGGAAATAATGTTCTTTCTGGAAAAAAATAAAAAAATGAACAAGAAACAAACGAAAATGCTATGATACTACCATAGGAAATCTTTGAATTACCTTTTGAAAAATCCAAGATCCAATAAATAAATAAAAATTGTTTCACCGTTCAATTCTTCACCCTAGGTCGTCAATGGAACCATAGTCAAATTGAGAACCATTTTGTTTCACAACACAAAAACCTTTCACCTACTCTTCAGAGAAATTTTCTTTTTAAGTTCTCTTTGTCTTTCTTTTCAGGGAAAATAAAAGTGAGCCAGAGAGAGAGAGAGAGATTATATATATGTGTGTGTGTGTGTGTGTGTATTCTAGGCAGTTTCTGGTAGTTCTAACTCCCAAAACTGCCTTCGTCTTCTCTCTCTCTCTCTGTCTCTCGCTCCCCCCCCCCCCCCCCCCTCCCTCTTCCCCAAATCTTTAATTTGTTGGATCGGGTTGGGTCAACCCGACTTAGGCACCCACCCAACTCCAACATCTTTAACATAAACTTCTGAGTGCTTCAATTCATCTAGATTATTTTATGAGTATGAACCTACTCTATAAGGATGAGATTATATGAAATTTTTACCTTTAATAGAATCAACTAATTCTTTGTTTGTACATAAATTTGTCCTTACAAGAAAATTTCAATGATATTAGATCAAACTAATTAATTTGTTTGTACAACAGACAAGCATAAGTTAGAGATCTTTTAAGCTTGAAAAGAAAAAGATCACCTTTTAATTCACTTATTTTGGGACTAGGGACATGCCTAAAGAATAAAGTTGCTCCGTTTCATTTTAACTCATAGGCTAAATTGAAGTGTCTAAAGCATAATCAACATGAGTCTAAAGTTACTTAAACTTTCACAGGCCAAATTGAAGTGTCCGACTAAGGCATAGGTTAATCTAACTAAGGCTAAATTGATATGTTTCTATCATGAAAGTTTATTGAAAATAAAATAAAAAATAAAAATGCATGGCTTTGGGGAGCTCTATTGTTAGCATTATTTTGAGAGTAGATGCTAATTATTTTTTCTAGATTGTCTTTTTTCCAATCTTGGCTGAAGTTCTCTCTTTTCTAGATGTCCTATTTGGTTTTCTTTTCTCTACAATAAAGATGTGCAACTACCTCTGATGATCATGCTAAGCAACAAACAGTTCTTTCTTCCCTTGACTTATGGGTCCAAAATTGATAATATCTTTATTTAAATGTGCATAAACGATACCTGAACAAAAATTTCAGTTAATTTAGGTTTGATGTTCATTAGCAACTGTTAAAGAAGAAAAATCCAAGAAATGTCTTTTGCAAATCAATGGTCTTGGGACTGGAAACCTTCTCATGTTTTCCTTAACAAAGTGCCTAATATGTGACAGTTGAGATAATAATATTATTTGCACCATAACTTAAACGAAATATTCATTTTGCACTGTATGGTAATACAATCGAGATAAATGAATGTAGTTTAAAAAGGAAAGGTGGGCTTTCTATAAAGGCTCCTCGTCTATTCCTTTTTTTATTTTTTTTTCTCTTCTTAGTACAATCATGAGAAGGATGAGATACTACCATTCAAGCCTCATTCCAAGTAAAGAATTATAAATCAAGTCATCTATGTTGTTCTAAGGGTATCAGGAAAGCAATGGAATTGGCTTACCCCAAAACACACAATCAAAGAACAAAAAGAGATAATGGAAACTCATCGATATCATTGGCTGAGGCGTGAAGATGCATTGTCCTTAAAGTGGATCCACCTCCCTCGAAGACGAGCTTGATACACTAGGGAACCAATGGTCTACCTCTAAGATTCAACAACCAGTGGATCTCACCTTGGGCGTGCAAACATGAATTATATAGCCCAAGTTTTTAACAAATCCTCTAGATAAGTGCAGGAAGTGCAACAACCATAGTAAAGAACGTGGTTCTACAGTTGAGTAGGATATACAACAGGTGCAGTTGTTGTAATGGTGAGTGTAGGCTCGAGGTTGTTGCAGTGGCAAATGCAAGGGTATGTAGCAGAGAATGTAGAAAGACTTTGGATGTAGAACAAAGAATGTGGGAGAGCAAATAATGACTATGTTGAGAGCTAAAGGGGTGATTTGCTTTTATAAACAGAGTCCCAATGGGTCTCTCCCATAGAATCGGAGCCACTAATGCAACACTAACAGGTCTTCTCCATAGAATCGGAATCATGAATCTAAATCGCACAAAACTTGAAACTAGATACTTAGTCTTCCCGAAGAAACAACCCACTAGAAGACTCAACTAAAATAAAAGACTAAGTCAAACGGTAAATAAAGAAATAAAATTTAAAAAAAAATTATTTTGAAACTTGCACGTGAACACATGGGGAGGACCTATGGACGTGACACATATTAAGGGATTCTGGTCCGAACCGCTCGAAGCCCCACTCAAATGGGCTTGGGAGCCACTATCACACAAAACCTGAGATTAGCTACTTAGTCTCCCGAACGAAACATTCCACTAGAAGATTCGACCAAAATAAAATACTAAGTCAAATGAGAAATAAAGAAATAAAATTTACTTTGAATTTTGTAAAAAGTAATCAAAAGCACACTCTCTTTTACTATACACTCTTCCTACAATCTATTTCTCTAAAAACATGTCTTTTTCACTGCTTTCTAGTGCTCTCTCTCTCTCTTTTCCAATTGGAAAAAACAAAGGGTGAATAAATTGACTATGTCCCTTTGAATATGTACAAGGTGAATTACAGATGAAGTTTACTCATCAAGAAATTGAATATGACAATTTAGAGTTGTTGTTAATGCTTTGATGAATAACCCCTTTAGTAATATTCGTATCTCAATCACTACATGAACATATTACAAAGACTTTATCTTTTATTTATTCCTATTCAATTTTATTTTCAGTTTTTTGCTTCAAATGGCTTTCCATACCTGGCTCTAAGAAACCCATCCGGTCACTACCTTAGAACCATAAATAAGGAGTTCAACTTAGTAAGTAGTCTTCCTTATTTTGAGTAGAGGAATGTTTGACCGCCCTTGAAGTTCTTAATCACCCATGTCTTCAAAATCTAATAAACTTTTTCAATACTACCATTAATTAGGACATTGAACAAGGGCATGGTGGCACCACCAACATGAAAGAAGCCATTAACAACCTCATAAAAGTCCTACAAGTCCTTTAAGACTTGCCAGCAAGTTTAATGTTGGGTATATGAGATCTACCAACTGGTATGCAAATTATTAAATGCTACCATTTTTTATTTTTTTATTTTTTGTTAATATAGACTTTTGAAAAATTTAAATGGAGTTTCTCAACTAGATTACTTCTTGTTATATCAAATTTTAAAATTTTCTATTACAGTGTATAGTATATTGATAATCAAGCAATGAATTTAACTCTAGACATCAAAATCTTAGCAATCAAGATTTTGATTTTCACTTCATTACATCAATTGCTAAGATTATATTCGATTTAACTTTAGTGTCCTTGATTTCAAAAGTTTTTGTGCATATTACACTAATGACAAGTTGTTACTCTATTTTATATTGGGAGATCCTACAATTTTTCTAAAATGGCATCATCTTCTTCCCTTGTCTTTTTCTTGGTGTCTCGATTAGTGTAAGAAACAAGTACTTGGTTTCGTTGGAGAATCTGCAGATATGTACTTGGCTCTATCTTCCATAGGGAGATTAAAAAACATTTGGCTCACATCAATCATGATGCTAATGATATCACTAGGAATCCTATGATTCACAAACTGCATTAATCCAGAAACAGCCTATCTCTTGGCAATTCCAAATTCAACAATATATCTTAAGAAAATTTAAATCATAGTTTTAGGCAAAATGATTTTGCACCCCCATATTTTTCACAAGCATTAGAAAGAGACTTGAGGACTTGGGGCCTATTGGAACCTTGCAACTCAATAACGTTGATTAAAAGCAACATAAGATTAAGCTCAGCTGCATTTGGTCCTCCATTATCTGAATTGGGTCGTTCAAAGATAGGCAATATGTAACTTTTAGGAACTTTTAAAATGTCATTTTCACATAGGTGCTTCACTCCTTTCTAATAGTGGTTGTCTAATGGATCATTCTCCTTCTTTTTCATATTAGGAACAACTACCTTTATCGTTTTCCATCTATTCAATTTTATTTATTTTCCTTAAGAGTTTTTGTCTAAATTGTTGTTATATTGCATAGCCAATGCACAATAGCCAAAGCTTTTTGTTAGGATGATCTTTGCTGGTATGGCCTCATTGTTAGGATTTTTTATGCCTATTAAGAATTATTTTTATGAATGGTGGTCTGCTTAAGACATGCTCTTTTCTTCAAATTCTTATTTGTAGGTTTAAGTTATGGATTGAGAATGTTTTAAGTTGCTTCTTTTTACTTTATCTAGTGATGTAATTTTCAAATATTAGATTTTTGGTGTTCAAACATCTACTTTAGTCCAATTATCCATCAAATTTTTTGTGTTCAAACTTTCTGCTTAGGACATGCCCCTCTAGTTTCTATTATTTTATCAATAGATAGTTATTCTCACAAGAGCTAATAAAGGCTTGAATCCTCTTGAAAATATTTTAATTGATAAGAAAGAAAAGGCAACCAATAATTTTTAAAATTAAAGAAAAAAGAAATTTGTAGTAGCAGCCAAGGAAAACATCATCCATATGAACCTTATAGTAAAGGCTAAAAATGAATTGTGTCCAATACCTCTGATACCTTTAGTAGCAGCCAGGGATAGCAACATCCATGGGAACCCTATAGTAGCAGCCAAGGACAAGTTGCATCTATAAAATGCCTATAGTAGCGACCAGAATTAGCTGCAACTATTAATAATTTTTAGTCAAGCAAAAATAAGCCTTAGCTATAGCTTCGTTTAGTTGTAGTTCTATAAGTGGTCGTAACTATATGATTTGTCTACACACACTATGGCCACGCTTCGTTGCGGTGTATTTTATTTGCATCTAAATCTTATAGTCACAATTTTGTTACTTATAACTGCGGGATTTAGCTACAGCCATAAACCTAAATTTTTGTAGTGATGACTAAAACCATAACATGAACTACCTAAATATAGAAGCTATAGGGAATGACATAATTATGACTACAAATATCAAGGTACTTGAGAACATTCTCTTAAGAACAATGATCAACCTTAAATAGAATAGCAACTTTCCACTGAATTTTTCCCAGATTTCAAAACAGAAAGTAGAATTGAAATAAAAAATGATAATCATGCATAGAGCTTTGTTGACTACTAATTAACTCTCCTTTGAACACTTCTACAAACATTGAGAAATTTTCACAGATTAATTTCAAATATATAATATGTTGTTTTTAGTTGATTCTATTAAGGGAAATAGTTAAAGAAATATATAGAGAATGATAGAATGGAAATAATTAAGGAGAACACAAAATGGCATAATGATATAATAGAAATAATCAAGGAAATGCATAGAATCAAGTGAATAATGATAAAAATCCATTCCAATTAGCATTTTCATAAATCAAGAGCAATCAAATATTAATAATATTTGATTCTCTTAATTTAGGAAATATTCTTTGTTTTTCTTAATTTTAGGATATTTATCATTCTTTTCTTTATATAACTGACAATATATTCTTGTATTGCTCAATTATTATACTCATCATGGTATTAGAGCCAAGAAAGGAGACTCAAATTTTGGTCTTTTTCAAAAGGTTTGATTACTATCAAGTCAAATGATGGGTTGCCCAAATAATAGTGGTCGAATGTCACAAAAGGCTTGAACTAGCCTCATAAACAATGTCTTCTTCGTCGAGGAAAAAAAAAACCCCTAATATTCAAGTCTTCCCATCAGTGTTATAGTATGATTTCAATCATGCTAAACATCACAAATTTCTTACTGTGATGAAATCAAATCAACCCCTTATTTCGTAGCTTTGATGTTCTCCATCATCTATTAAATGGAAAAAAAAATTGTTGAAGAAATTAATGATGATGAGGGAAGTAAAAGTTTTATTCTATAATACCAGTTATGGATCAATAAGAATAGGCTTTCCACTTCATGGTTTTTTGAAATATGAAAGAAGATGTTTCGAGCATGATCTTTAATGTTGAAATAATATATGAGATACATACTTCTCTTAAAGAGGAATTGCTCCCTATTACAATCAAGAGAGAAAGAAATTTGAAAAATATGTTGATAGCTCTAAAAAATAAATAAATAAATCATGATCTCTTGAAGATTATTTAAGAGACTTCAAAAAATATATGTGACAATCTAGCCATAATGAAAAATCTAATTTCAAACCAAGACAAAGTTTTTCAATTCACTCATGGCTAAGGATGAAGGTATGAAAAATTTTCCAACTTGTTATTCTTACTAAATCACCTTGTCCTTCTTTTAGTTAATTCATGCTACCTCTTCAAGAAAATAAGTAATCACTCACTACCCAAAAGGAGGAGGAGGAGACAACATTCTGAGAGCATGAACAAGTTTTTATTTATATAACATAGTCATGGTCGAAATGGTTAAGGCTTAAAAAATTTAATTTAAGGGGAAGAGGTCTCACCCTTCCTACACAATGCTCAACAAAAAAAAAATGAATAATTTGATATTCAAGTTTGTGCCAAAGGATGTCTTCACCATGTTTCAAGACAAGTTGAGAATGTAAGCAACCAAAAATTATTTTTTCAACATAAGAACAATTTCTCCACATAAAAAGGATGCAAAAAAAAAAAAAAAAAAAGATGATAAATAAATAAATAAATAAATAAATATACATACATACATACATACATACATACATACATACATACATACATACATACATATATATATATATATATATATAAGAATAGCTATAAAAACCTAATTCTAATAAAATCTAAAGTCCTAATATAATTGGGATTCAAAATCGCAAAAGAACCAAACTCAAATATTAATAATTTTAATACATTAAAGAAATACAAACTTGGTTTAATTAGGGTTTCTACATTGCCTCCCTTAAACTAAGCTCTTCAAATTTCATCATATCCACTATCTTCTTTAACTTGAGCAATGCTTTCACCTTGATTGGCTTTGTAAAAATGTTTGCAACTTGATTTTCAAAAGAACAAAACTCAAGTACAATTTCTTTGTCTTTCAACAAATCACAAATGTTGTGAAATTTGATATTAATATATTTGCTTTTTCAATGAAAAACCAAATTCTTAGTCAATGCAATTGCTAATTTATTGTCACAAAAAAATTTGTGGGAACTTCTTAAGTAAGCTTTTAAGTTAAAAAGCATTTGATGCAACCATATTGCTTGAGTAGCACACTAGTACGTAGCTACATTATACTCAACTTCTGTTGCTAACAAAGCAACTACCTATTATTATTTTGATGGCCAAGAAAAAACTCCCAAACCAATAATAAATGCAAACTCGAAGTACTTTTTTGCTTCTCCGCATTACTTGTCCAATCACTATCTATGTATCTAACAAACTCAATCATTTTACCATACGCATAAAAATTACCATCAATTTGTGTACCTTTAATGTATAGTAAGATATGCTTTTCTACTTGTAAGTGAGACTACCATAGAGACTTCATGAATTTGCTTATAAATCTAACTCTAAATACAATATTTGGTCTTTAATAGTCAAATATGAAAATTTTCAATCATTCTTCTAAAAATTGTAGGATCAACCAACTCAATTGAGTTATATTTTCCTATTTCAATCTTTCTTAAATTGGAGTTAGAATAGGATTGCATGATTCCAACTTTATTTTTTTAAGAATGGTTGGGATGGAGCTTTTAAAAGCATGACATGATGTAACAATAAATAGAATTCATTAATATTTATATTTCTCATTCTTATTCTTTTCTTTATCTCGTTTATGCATTGTATATATTAAGCATTCAAGTTGAAATTTCTTGCATTGTACATAACTTGGGTGTATTAGGAATTACACAGAAGATCCAAGTCATAGGTTCCTTCCAAGTATATGCATGATTTATTCATAACCGGTTTATGAACTTAGGCAATCCATTTGAAATTGTAGTGTACAATTTTCTAATTGAAGAGATGATTGGTCTTAATCATCAAGATAGGTTTCCTATGGTGAGTGCACCAGTGTGTATGGTTACAAATTAAATAAGACCTACAATTAATCATGACATTGACTATGAAGTAGACATGATTCAGCAAGCTACTATACTGCATAGACTCTCAACCTTAGAGGATATTAAGTCTATGGTGAATTCATTAGGAGGCTTTGATCTATGGGTAAGACCCTAAGGTGGTCATATATACCCTATGAATTAGGTCACTCTTGATAGAGATTGGTCATGGGATAGAGACAATGTGTCCGCTTAAGTGATTCTAAGGACATGTGATCATGAAATATGTGATGGTAATAATTCCTTAAGTGAAATTTAACATATACTTTTATGAGTTAGAGTATGTTAATTGATCACATAATAAAAAAATTTGTAAATTAAGGACTAGAGATGGAATCTGAAGAGGTTGATAGCATATACCTCATTAGATAACAAACACTAATTCATAAGGAGTCTACATGTGATAAATAATAGGTCACAAACCCGCGTTTTATGTCATTATAATTTCATAGGATACTATAGTGTAGTTGACTCTATATAATGGGATGTTGAGTCAACTTTGGGATTGTATTCTGAGGAAGACAATATTTTTTCTACGGGTCCCAATGGTCCTTATTCATTCTACTAATTCATGGTGGAAGGGTTTTAAGAGTATTTTTAGGTTTCTAATTCAATTATGTGCATAAGAACATTTTTTTAAAAGTGTAAGGTTGCACTTAATCATATAAATGATCTTTTTGGACTAGGTTAATTAATTAATTAAGGCCCAAATAGGCTATTTTAAGTGACACAAGCCCAAGTGGACTCAAGTCACTTAAGCTTATAGGGAAGTCTATATAAACCCCCTTAAGGCTTCAATTTTTTACTATTTACTTTGAGATTCCAAAGAGAAACCCTAGTCTTCCCCTCTATAAAGAAGACCATTTTTTCTCTAATGCTTAGATCTATGAGGGAGGGTGATTAGGTGAAATGATGCTTGGTTGGCCAGGCTTTCAATTCACTCTTATGACTTCATCAAATTCGAATTGATTTTGAAACATTCAAATCTAAGGTAAGGCATCCCTAATTTCTAAATCTAGGTTTTTAAATGCCTATTGTTTCCACTGCAATTAGTTTTAGAGAGCCCCAAGAATAGATTTTATGTACCCTAAAAGATCCTAGGCTGTGAATGGAGATATCCAAGTTTCCCAACAAGAACATCACTTGCATACTTCTTATGAAAAACAAAGATATCATTATCTACTTGAATTACTTTAACCCCATGAAAATAAGACATCAATCCCATATATGTCATCTCATACTAACCAATCTTCAATTCTTTGAATTCTACAATCATTTCCAAATTAGTACCAATCATAATTAAATCATCCACATGCAAACACACAATTAGAACATCACCTTGGAAATTAGATTTAACATTTAAAGTGTGTTCATAAGGACATCTTTGAAATTCGTTCCTAACAAAATAGATCTCAATACATGGGTACCATGCTTTTTGTGCCTGATTCAATCCACATAGACCTTTTGTAGCTTATAAACCTTTTCTTCATCCTCTTTTATCACATATCATTGAGATTGTTCAACATAAACCTCTTCTTCTAATTCGCCATTCAAGAACATAATTTACATGTATTTGAAAATTTTTCCAATTATTTTGTGCAACACGAGAGATAATCATATGAACAATGTCAAGTCTAACAACAGGTGCAAAAATTCAACATGATCGATACTTGGATTTTTCTTATAACATTTTACCACCAATCTTGCCTTGAAGCGATCAACTTCACCATTTTTTTTTTGTACTTGGTTTTTATACAGCCATTTGATACTAATTGGCTTTTTAGAATTAGGGAGATTAATAAACTCTCTTGTATTATTTTTCTCAATTGCATAAATTTTTTCATCCATAACTTTAAGCCAACAAT
Source organism: Vitis vinifera (assembly GCF_030704535.1). Classification (NCBI taxonomy): domain Eukaryota; kingdom Viridiplantae; phylum Streptophyta; class Magnoliopsida; order Vitales; family Vitaceae; genus Vitis; species Vitis vinifera. The sequence goes on along the minus strand of NC_081821.1, from coordinate 12,926,755 downwards.
CATCTTGAGCAACATCCTCAAAACTTAATGGATCACAATCTACAAATAAAGCAAAATTCATCAATTCTTGACTTGTTGGGTCATTGTCTTTACCAACCACATAATTTTGCAAGCACGCAAGTAAAACATGTTAATGTTGGTGAACATCTTAATGACTCTACTGAACATAGAGTCATAATTGGTGCAATAGTAAGTTGCATACTTTGATCTTCACTAACCCTTCAAGATAAATGTGAAAACTTGATGGTCCTTTCTTCATTCAAGGACCAATCCTATCCTGCTTGCTTATCAAAATCACATCTTGGCTTATAATAACCTTCTTGGTTTGTGGATTGCATAATTTATAGTTGTTTATCACTTATCTATAACTAATAAAAATTCACTTTTCACCTTTATCATAAAGTTTTTTTCCATAATGCATCAAACACATGAGCATATGATTTGCAACCAAACACACTTAGATAATCAATGTTAGGCCTCCTATGACTCCAACCTTCTTGTAGGGTCTTTTCATAAACACTTTTAGTAGGGCACTTAATAAATAAGTTGTACAAGAAACTACTTCAACCCAAAAAAATTTAGGCAATTGTTTTAAGCACAACATGCACCTCATCATATACATAATTGTTCTAGTTTTTCTATCTTCAATGCTATTTTGTTATAGAGTGTACCTTATAGTAGTTGATATTCAATACCACATTTTTTCACAAATTCATCACAAATAATATATTCAATACCCTTATATGTTTTCAAAATTTTGATAGTATGTCTACTTTATTTTTCCACGTAAACTTTAAAAAAATTTAAATTTTTGCATTCATATGTCTTTTGCTTTAAAAAAAATAAACCAAAGCCTTCAAACTAAAATCATCAATAAAAGGTATAAAATGCTTATGATCTCAATTTGAGGGAAGCTCCACTGAACATAGATCTAAATGAATCAACTTGAGAGGCTTCCTAACTCTCCATGATTTGCCTATAGAAAAAAAAAATCTTTATGTTTTTTCTCCAAGCACATGTTTCACAAACTTCATTTGAAGAATTAATAAAAAGCAACCTAAAAACCCTTTTCTTAGTAGCAAGTAATTTTAGATTTCTAAAATTTAAATGTCCAAAATGTGAGTGTCATAACCAATTTTTATCATCAATTATATAACTAAAACAAGGTATAGATGCCCTTGTAGATCTACATATCATACCATTTTCCTAAAAGTTAACACATACTTTATAGATTTTGATGAAGACTTTAAATACACAACACAGCAGAGATAAAATTTTGGGATTCATCCTTCAATTTAATGAAAATTTTATATCTACCCTTAATTGATACTATTGTGTCATTCCCAAATTTTGCCTCTGAATTAAAAGCGTCATTCAACTTGAAAAACATCTCTTTCCTACCTCACATATGATTACTACAACATGTATCCAAAAACCATCTACTTTTATTTTCATCCTTTCTAGCACTACAAGTTAATAACAAGGTCTCTGAATTTTCACCTTTACCTTTGATAGCATTAGCCTAAAAATTCCTCTCACTCAGTCTCCTAACTCTACATTCTAACTTGTAATGGTCGTATTTTTCATGATTATAAAATTGGATATGAGATTTATTCTTTCTTTGAGTTAAAGTATTATCTCTTCTTCCTTTTTGGCTTGATCAAGAATTTCTTTATCCTATGTTTTGCTAATTCTGACCTTTCTTCATTTAGAATTATTTTAAGGCTCCTCTCTTTTTCTTTTCTAAGACATAGTTAGCTTTATAAGGTCTCTTCCACCTCAATCTAGGACCTTTCATCAAAGCTTTATTCATGAGCTTGCAAGGAACCCATCAATTCATCCAACATCATGGTACTAAGGTTTTTCGATTCTTCAATCATTGTAATTACCTTGTACTAAAATCGCATGGTTAAAATTCAAAAAAAAAATTCTCCATAACTTGGAGATTTGAAATGTTTTTGCCATTAGATTTCATCTTATTGACAAGATTTTATGTCCACAAAAAATAGTCGAAGGCTCTTTTTTCTATTTCTCCATCTAAAGAAACTTGAATTATCATCTCAAAATCTATAATTGGACCTTCGACACCTTCTCTACGCTTTTGTAAGTGTTCACAAGGATATCTCTACCTTTTTGTCAAGGTTGCATTTGCAATCTTCTCAAAAATAGAACCTTCAATTTTTATTTTTATTTTAATTCACCAAATTATCCTTTTGTACTTGTGCAAGTTGTATTTGATTTACTCATACCACAAATCTTTAACCTACTACTTAAATATCTTGATATTCAAACAATAATTGCATCTAGATCCTTCAAAATTCAAAATTATTTTTTTCATTGAACTTTGGAAACTGTTGTTGGATCATATTATTATTGGTTGTTTGTGTCTTTAATGATGAGGCTCTGACACCAAATGTGAGCAATAAAAAATAATCTTCCCAAACAAAAAATAAAAAATAAAAAATCATCCACATAAAAAGGATGAAAAACAATGAAAAAAAAAATGATAAATAATTATATAAAATTTTAATACACTATATTTTCTATATATTTATAGGATGAAGTATAAAAGCCTACTTGTAATAAAAATTAAACTCCTAATAGAATTATGATTCTAAATCCTAAGAGAACCGAACTCAAATATTAATAACTCTAATATATTAAGGAAAATCAATCTTGGTTTTATTAAGGTTCCTATATAACGCCCAAATTCATTCCCACCCCCAACTTGAGAAGACATATTAAAGGAAATAATTAAAGAGATATACAAAATGATAGAATGAAAATAATGAGGTGATGAAATAGTAGAATGATATACAAACTTAAGCTAGGCTAAAGGTCTATCACCCAACTCTCACCAGTCACCAATCTGTGTTTGAGCTCTATAAACAAGGGTTCAAATTCATGGCATTCACATAACCACCACCATGTAATCTAAAGGTTTAGACTGTTGGGTAATAGGTCAATAATGAATATCAATTCAACAGCTACTACCTAAGTCAGGAAATCAAATATAGAAGCTTAGAGGGAATGTCAGAATCATAACTACAAATCTCAAAGTGCTTGAGAACAGTGACCAACTTCAAATGGAACAACAGCAACTTTTCATATGATTTTCCACTGAATTTTTCTCAGATTTCAGAGCAGAGTAGAATTGCAATTAGTGAAAATAATCATAGAGCTTTGCTGACCACTAATTACCTCTCCTTTGAGCACTTCTGCAACCCACAGAAAATTTTATGGATTCCAAAAGTATAATTGGCTGTTTTCAGTTGATTCCATTGTTTGGAAGATGGCATCATACAGGAGGGAAAAAAAATGGAACAGAAAAAGAAAAAGAAAACGATAGAGGGGTACTTTTGTAATTCACCCATATCCGGTAGCAATTTATAATCTCAACTCTCAAGTAGAAAGCGCAAAACGAGAGAGGAGAGAAAATGGAGGCCGCTGCAGTGTTGGGAGCGAGACCGTCTGTTTCATCATCTTATCTTCATTCGCAAACTCAGAGGCATTGCAGCTTATACGTCGTCTCCCAGAAGCCTACCCTGCGCTCCGACCACCGCCGCCTAGCAGCTTTCCACTCACCGTCCAATCTTTTCTCATATTCCCCATTTCGTCCTCATGCTCGCAGCACCAAACCCCGCATCTTCCTTCCCCACTTGGTTGCTTCCATGGTTGTTGTTCTCTCACTTGCTCTTGCTCCAATTGCCTGCAAATTTTGGGAAACCCCGTTTGAAAAATCGTGAAAACCCATTTGAATTCACCCCTCATTAACTTAATTTGTTGTGTATCTCTCGCTTTCTTTTCAATTTTCTGCAACAATTTTCAAAAGGCATTTGGAAATTTGTGAAAATCCATTTGAGTTTGCCTCTTATTTTCTTCATTTGTTGTACAGGAGCAGGTTGAAGAAACTTACATCATGGTCAAACCCGACGGCGTTCAACGGGGCCTCGTGAGTAGCTTCTAGAACTGCTACATTCCGTTGGTTGCCGAGAAAATTTAGGAAAAGAAAATTTTAATACTAGATTTTTCATTATTAACGTATAAGGCTCACACTCAATTGAACCTCATACAACTTTAGCTTAATTGAGCTGTGTTTCTTTCAGAACCCCACCGTGTAGAAAACAAGATTCAAGATTCAAAATTGAATCTTCTTTTCGTTTTCAGAGCATTTTTTTGGCAACCAAACGGTGGTTTAGTAGGGAAAAAAAGCATTGAAGTTTGGCCCTTTTGTTCTGAATTTATCTATCTTGTTGGGTTTTTAGGTTGGAGAGATTATTTCTAGGTTTGAGAAGAAGGGTTTCAAGTTAACTGGCTTGAAGCTATTCCAATGCCCCAAACAATTGGCTGAGGTTTGTATCAATATATGCTCAATTATTCACTATTTGTCTTTGTGAAAAAAAAAAAAAAAAACAGAATCAGAATTTTGATATCTTGCTTGGAATCACATAGAATTTATGTGATTTTGATGTTTGATTAAAATAAAGGAAAATTATATCATGTCTGTGGCGTGAACAAGGCCATACTTTGTTTTGTTTGATTGCAGAGAAATAGTAGGAAATGAAAATAAAACTTGAGATCTTGCAACATTCACTCCAAGTTGTTATAAGATTGTTTCTGACAATCCACAAGGAATAAATGCATTTCAGTTGATTCATGCCTCCTGCTTGGGAATTATTTTGATTTGATCTGTGTTTAGTACTGTCACCAAATCATAATCTTTTCTATCCTCTTTCAGAGGCTTCAAATAATGTACTTGGGTTTTATCGTTTTACCGTTGCAGGAGCATTATAAGGATCTCAAGGAAAAGTCATTCTTCCCGAAACTAATTGAATACATTACTTCTGGTCCGGTTGTTTGTATGGTATGCTTTTTGGGTTTTTATCTTTTCTATCCAATCTCTTAAGGGATTGCTGAATCTGTGGTATTAGAAAATTCCAAGTTTTTCTCAAGACACCAATCATGATTTTACCTTTGCAAGGCTTGGGAAGGTGTTGGTGTTGTTGCTTCAGCACGTAAGCTAATAGGGTCAACAAATCCCCTTCAGGCAGAACCAGGCACAATCAGAGGAGACCTTGCAGTTCAAACAGGAAGGTTGGGCCCCTCAGACTTCGATGCTAATTGTCGAGGTTGCATTTTATGTCATTTGAGCCATTTAGGTTTAAACTGCTGATAGCCATGGACTTATGCTGAACCTTTTTGGCAGGAATGTGGTTCACGGGAGTGATAGCCCTGAGAATGGAAAACGTGAAATATGTAAGGCCGTTTGTTCTCTGATTTCAATTATTTGTAGCAAATATGTTATACTTTCGGCTGCTTTGCAGTAGTCGCCATTTGTTTTGAGTTCTCACTTCAAATTTTTATGGTGTTGTGGTTTGGAATGCTTGAGTCATGTCCAAAGGGATTTTACAAGGTCACCTTTTTCTCTTGTTGATCCCACTGATAATTTGTTTTCTCTACAGCTCTCTGGTTTAAAGAAGGTGAATTATGTGAATGGGCACCTGTACAAGCACCATGGCTGAGGGAGTGACCTTTTCACAGGAACAGTTATCTTGAGCCTTCCAGTTTTGAATGAGTTCTCTCTTCCAATCACTTATATTTTATCAGATAAATTCTTCATTTGTGTGGCCCCTAACAATTCAATTGAGGCCATGTGAAATTGCCATTTTTCCATCTGCGATGTTGTATGAGAAATGTTTGGAAATTTTAAGCTTTAATGCTTTCTTGTCCTTGATTTCTTACTCTTACACCAATTCACATGATTATCTAACTATCCCGCAGGCCTCTGTTAATAAGGAAAAAAAGAGGATCATTCTATTACGTTTCTGAAAATCAGGGCATTCTTCTATCATAGCATTTTGAAAGCCAAAAACTATATGTTAAGAAACCCCTTTTTGGGTCACTAAAACCAAATATGAATCCTGCCAACCCAGCTTGGCTTTTTGGAACATGAATGAAGGCCTTAAAAGATGCAATGAAACAAAAACCAGAAACCAAAGAAACAGAAAAACGGAAAAGAAAAGAATTGACTTATTTCCATGGTCAAACCAAATGCTTATTTGTTTTATAAGCTGATGAACTTGAAATCAGGGTACAGGCACCTACCAGTATAGTGGAAACTGCAACAAAGAATAGGTGTCCCACTTCTCATAGAGTGTTGTGGTCAGTGGGCAGTGCCCTCTGTTTTTATGACTAATTAAGATCACAGACACAAATTCTAATCTTACATTGCAAAAGCTGGTAAAGAATTGATAAGACTCCTGGCTCCAGTTGCTGTCACACGCTGCCCATAGATGGACCATCATTAGAAGAACCACCGCTATCTTACATTGTCTCCTCACATGCTGAGCTTTGAGCATGTTGAGAACTCTTATACTTGGAAAACAGGTCTGCAATTGATAAATTCTTGTTTCTTTGCTGCTTCACCGAGTTGATCATAGACTGACAATCACTACAACCTGGTGAAAGGCCAGTTGCGTCTATTGTCATTGCCTCCTCATAGGATGAGCTTGGGGAGTGTTGATAACTCTTGGAGACACTAGCAGAACAATTTGTCTGCTTGCTTGTTTCCATTTCAATTGCCTCCATAGAGGGTAAGCTTAATTCATTCTGGGAACTTGCTGAAACACTTGCGGAAGTAGCATCAGTTTCGATTGTCATTGCCTCCTCCTGGATTGAGCTTATGTCACGCTGAGAAGCTAGTTTAAGCTTCATTATTGTAGCCTCTACAACAAAGAAAAAGGAACTTCATAAACATAATTCTTCTGCCTTCTAAAACTATAGGCTTGTCATAGACTCATAGCAACAGTCATAGTTGTTAAAAATCTACAATAAAACACATTTTTTATGAAGAAAATCAAGAAATATCACAACTTGTATCATATTATAAGTACATCTTAAGATACATATATGATATTCGATTTGATACAAATATAACAACACAATGATACATACAACTTTAATTATTTTTTATAATTTTAAAACAAGAATCAAATTCAATTTTTTTGAATAATTTTTATATGAATTTTTTAAAATACATTATAAAAGTTAGAAATTGATCATAAAAGGAAAAGATAAGTAAAATAATCCTATATAAAAAAAACTACGTTCTTATTATCAAAGATTATGTTGGAAGCTAAATAAATTTATTCTTATGATGAATACAGGAGAATTTTCCATTTGAATTTTGACATTGAAAATGATAGTACACAATGAATAAAAACTTTTATTTAATATATTAGTTATGTAAATATAAAAAGTTGGAACTTCATAGATGACATATAATGACATAGATATCAACAATAAAAATCACATACATATGCCTAGTAAAATTTAGATCTAAAATTTTAAAAACTTTGTTTTTGTGAGTTTTGTAATGAATTTATATATTAAATTTAACTTTTCAAATTCTAGTATTCAATGTTTTCATATCATACAATATAGTTTAAAGTCTTTAAATTCCAAAATGTGATTATAGATTGTTCTATATTTCATGCTTCTAATATATATGTAAACAAATACATATTTTCTTCTACTTAAATTTTTACCATATAAAAAACTTACGAGATTCGATATGAGATGATACATGATAAAAAAAATAAAAATAAAAATAAAACAACATATAGAAAAACAATACACAATACGTTCTATGAGTTAACAACTATGGCAATGATACCTTGACATTCTCCGTAATGGTGAAACATAGAATATCAAAACACAATTAGCAAATAAAAGATGGCTACAAGTTACTAAACAATCCCATTTCATAACCAAGATGTGGGATGGAACATATGGAATTTAAGTGTAAGATCAAATATATAAGTGAAGAAACCCCATGTAATGAACTGATGTAACAACCAAGTGGTAGGCTATTAGTGAAGAAGCAACACCTAAGAAATAAAAACATCTTCATGGCATGAATTCAAGGATGTTTTAAGAGCTACTTATACCATTTGGACAGGGCATCGATTGATCCTTCTGGGTACTAAAATTTCTTTCCCATTCTTTTCAACCGTCCAGGGCACGGTTCCTAACTAGTGTATACATTATAGGTTCCGGTTAACTTGTGCGTATCAAGTATCAATCCATTCATTATTCCTCCTCCCGCCGGCCTTGTGATTCAAATAGATAAATCAGTAGAAATTATACAATTGCACCGGATTAAGGCTTTTTTCTTTTCTCAACAGAAAGAGTGGCCAACATATGAAATTACATTTTTAGGCAAATTATCAAATACATGGTGAACAAAAAGAATGAGGTCTCAACAAGTCATGGGTTGGGACAATCAAAATCCTCACAACAACCCAACCAAGGAGGAAGTTGCAGATTTGTTGAACAATTCATGAACTATTACCAATAAATTATTATAATGATTCCATGTCCTACTGTTTTTCCCCTAATCTCCGTTTTTATGCCCCAATCCTAAAATTGTGGATGAATTTCAGAAATACAACAAGATCTCCAACTAGATCAACTCTCTATTTCCCATAATTTTGAACAGCACAAGGGAATCACAACAAACCCACATCCATTTTCAAGTTTCCGCACTAAAAACAAAAACCCCAGTTGAAGGAGAAAGCGAAGAAGCAAACAGTATAACACTATAAAATACAAGGAAAAGAAGAAGAATACCGTAAATAGAGAGAGAATCATGCTTGATTATCTTCGGAGATGGCCTCTCCAAGCTGTCCAAGGACGACGATGAAGAAGAAGATAAGGGTCTCACCCTCCCCAGCATCTCTCTTCCACCTCCACAGACTGGCAGAGAGAGATTGAGAGATTTTTAATTTTTTACGCGTGGTTCTCGGCGCGGGAACGATTGGAAAAAAGAGCGGGAACAGGGGGTGCAAATTGGGCAATTCAGCGTGCTTCGCATGTACACTTTTGAAAAGGATGCTCAAACGACGTTGTTTACAGGGTGACTTCGTTTTGAAAATCTCGGCGGACTGGACAAATTACTATGTGTCGGATGTAAATTGTTATTATGGGTGGCTCTCCGGATCGCACGACGCCTAGGAAATCAACTTAATAACTTAAAATAAATTAATAACTTAATTTAAGTTATTAAATATATTTGATAAAAAAACTTAATGATATTGTAGACATAAAAAAAAATAGTAGATTAAATTACCATTAATTTGGTCTTCAAAATGAATAAATTAAAAAAAAAAATAGATCCTTTTGTTGGTAAAATCTCTTGGAAAAGAAAATTTGTTAAAATCAAGGAACTAAATCCCTTGAATTAATAAACTAAAATTTAGAAATTTGAAATTCAAATTCCCTATCTTTTCCTATAAATAAAGTTGTCTTCTATCAAAAAGGGGGAGAAATTCATAAATCAGAAAAATTCATAAAGGAAAATCTTAAGGAGAAAAACCCAAAGGTGACTTCATACGGAAAAAGAGGCTTCACAATAAAAGAAAAAGTTTCATCAAATCTCCCTACAAGTTCGATAAACTGCTACACACGTTCTTCGCCATTCAACGAGTTCATTCGAGAGTAAGTCAATTGTTGCCCTCGATTTATCTTCGAAATCCAGAAAACGTCATCATCGTCTTCCTAAGTGTTATCAAGGCAAAAGAATCAGAGGGAAAATATTCTTTTGGAAAGAATATTATTTTTGAGATTGTACCCACAATATTTTCAATTTTAATAAATATTTTGTTCATATTATTTTTCTATTTGTTTTGCTAATTTTGCAGGACCAAATTTACGAAATTTGTGCGTACAAATTTCTGGCAAACCTAGTGGGACCTCTTTGCCTCTCATCTATTTTCTTAGAAGATTGATCTCTACTATGTCGATGACACCCAAAAGAACTCAAGTTGTGCATGTCAACAAGGGTAATGACAAGATCGTCATTGCACAATCGACACATGACACTGCTATGGGCCCCATGACTCATAGCAAAGAAAAATCAACATCTTCAATCTCAACAAAACAAATAAGTGAGTCTACTTAGTTGCTAAAACCGGTAAGAACACGTGATGAGCACCAACCACTCATCACCTTAGTCTCTTTGGGGGGCAAAGAGCCATAGTCCTCGTAGCGGGGGGAAACTCCCTTTAACACTACAAGACTTTGGGGATAAATCTCATTACTCTGTTACCGATGCCAACTCTAGCACCGGCTCACGCTCCGGATTGCCAACTGGAATGTCAAATGAGGAAAACTATTTCAATCACTCCGACTCTTTTACTTCTCCCTTTCGATGACTATGTCGATAATGGCAACCGACACTACATCCATAGAGGAACAATTAGAAGAGATGGCTCGTGTCATCGCCAAACTCACCAAGGCGGTCAAGGAGAAGGATATGCAAATAGCCTCCCACATAAACAAGGTTGAGGCACAAGTACAAAATACGGGTGAGTTAAATCAAGGACTCAACCACCTTCCGAATGTTGCATTTCCTCTCGATGATGCACCACATACGTATAGGACAATACAAGTTGAGAGACAAACGGAGGAATCTGCATCAGTGGCATCATTATCTGTCCAACAACTTCAAGACATGATAACTAACACCATTAGAGCACAGTACAGTGGACCCTCATAGAGTACGCTCATGTACTCTAAACCTTACACTAAGAGGATTGATAACCTACGTATGCCTATTGGTTATCAACCTTCAAAATTTCAATCATTTGACGGGAAGGGAAATCCGAAAACAACATGTTGCCCATTTCGTTGGAACCTGTAACAATGCGGGTACAAATGGTGACTTATTAGTTAAACAATTCGTCCGTTCTCTTTGAGGGAATGTTTTTGATTGGTACATAGACCTTACACCTGAGTGTATCAATAGTTGGGACCAAATGGAACATGAATTTCTCAACCATTTCTATAGCACCCAATGAACTGTAAGCATGATGGAGCTTACTAACACTAAGCAATGGAAAAACGAATCGATTGTAGACTATATCAACCGTTGGTGTTCCTTAAGCCTTGACTACAAAGATAGATTATCTGAGGTATCAGCCATGGAAATGTGCATACAAGGAATGCATTGGAGTCTCCTATACATCCTCCAAGGGATATGACCCCGTACCTTTGAAGAATTAGCTACTCGAGCACATGACATGGAGCTCAGCATAGCCAACCATGGTGCTAAAAAGGACCTTATCATTGACCAACAAAGAGAAAGACACAATGGGAAAGCAAGTGATAAGAATTCAATAAAACCTTCCCAGGAGTCAATGACGATAAATATGACTCCTATCAAAATCTTAGCGCGAGATAAAAAGAAGGAAATAAAAGAGGCTAGACCAACCCAAGAAAATAAGAGGTGTCGGTTCACCTTGAAGGAATTAGAGGAGAAGAAGTATCCTTTTCCTGACTCTGATGTGCCTAGCATGTTGGAAGACTTGCTCCAAAAAAAGGTTATTGAGCTACCTAAGTGAAAACGTCCAGAAGAAATGGGTCGTGTTAATGATCCGAACTATTATCACTACCATTGAATCGTTAGTCACCCGGTGGAGAAATGTTTTATCTTAAAAGATCTCATAATGAAACTTACAAAACAAGGAAGAATTCATCTGGATCTAAACGAAATAGTAGAGTCAAATCATGCTACAGTCACATTTGGGTCCCTCGATCTTGTTTCATTACATGTTCCACCTAAGACACTAGGGGCATGCGCCAGTACTATCCAATGCGAGTCACCGAAACCAAAGCAAACACAAGTGTCATGTTAAGACACCCTTCTTCACTTATATTTTGATAATGAATCAATGTTGTATAAAAAGAAGGTTGAACATTAGTGACACGGAGAAGACCTCACAAGAAGCAAGAATCTCATCTATACCCAAAGGAACAACATAAGCAAAATATTCATTGATATCCGAAAAAAAAAGAAGAAAATAAGCCCAAAAGAAAACAAGATATTGTATAAGTTGATAACCTTTTGGTACAGAAGCTCATTACCCCTATCACCTTAGGAGAATACTTTCCTCTAGAGTTCTTCATTAGAAGGATAATGACATCAACCCATATGGTCTCTTGTCATGAAAATTTGGATGAAGATGAACTAAGTGAAGATGAAGAAAACACTCTTGGTATAGAGTCGAGCAAAACCAAGGAAGAGGATGAGATAGTAGTAAATCTACAATGCTTACTCTCATTCTTTGGTATCTATGAAATGTTGCAACTTTCTAAGGAAACACAAATTGCATTGATCCAAATACATGGGAATCCATCACTCTATGCTACAAAAAATAAAGGGGGCAAAACAATTTGAGAACAAATGCTACAATTGTGCAACATGTTGTGCAACCATCACTTTCACTAGTGATGATGAAGAGAGCATGACATCAAATTTTACCACAATTGTTTTCAAACCTCAACATTTCAGTGATGCTTCTTAAAGCATGAGCCTAAACTGCATATTACTCATATCCTACAAGAGCTTAAACTATAGTAAAAAAAATAAAAATAATAAAATAATGAAAAAATAATTCTTGGCAAACTTCTTAAACCGAGGAACAAACTCTTTGTATTAAAGAATTCAAATTCAGAGATTCCAAACTAAAATCTCCAAATTCTCTACATACAAGTGTTTTTTTCTTTCAGCATGATGCATTCTCAAAAGGGTTATGCAACCTAAAAGCTAAATCCAAAAATGAAGCTTCAAAAGTCAAAATCAAACTCCAAACATTCTTCAACAAGCTCATGGAAGAATATCAAACACAAACAAAAGTGTCATTCATCCACCTTCAAAGCTAAAGAAAACAAGGTTGGGTTTTTCAAAACACTTGAGGAAATTGTTGATAAGTTTACTTGAGATCAAGTCATCATTGACTCCCAATTAAATTTTGCTCTAAAAACACGTGTTTACCACCCTTGGATTAAAATTAAGTCCAAGCTTGACACATTCTTCAATAAGCTCGTGGAAGAATATCAAACACAATACAAAAGTGTTATTCATCCAGTTTTAAGGTTGAAAAAATCAAGATGAATTCAAGGACTTCTTTTGTTCTCCAAAATGCTTAAGAAAGGCCTTCACAAGTTTGGTTGAGAATAAGTCATCTTTGACCCTCAATTAAACTTTATTCCAAGGACGTGAATTTATCACTCTTCGATCAAACTCAAGACAAGTGACGCTCCTGACCTGCATGAGCATAAACTACATACGACGCACAAAAAAAAAAAAAGTCCGCTAAGTTGAAAACCTGAAAAAATGACTTAGGCAAAAGTTAGGATATATGCTCGCAAGATTAAATATTTCTTTTAGTCTTGGCAAAAGTTAAAGCGTAAAAAAAAATGGAACTACGTTTGACTTGATCCCCTCTCTTTGAAGGGTACATAAGCAACTCGGGGAAACCACTTGAGTTCAATCACTACCAAAAAAAAAAGTCTCATTTTTATTAATAAATAAATCTGGCTAACAAATGCTAGACTTTATTACATCTTAATAAAAAAAAATTAATGAAGGAAAAGAATGAGAGCTAAAACTGAGTAAAAAGGTACAATAGTCATATCCACACCAAGTATGCAAGCTCGTCATATTAAGTTCTTAAGGCTTCTTGAAGTGTCTCTAAAGTCTTGACACCGACATCAGTAAGCATGTGAGTTTGGGCGATAATGACATATTCTTTCCTCAAGTGAGAAACATCATTCTATTTATTGGCTATAATCTCATCAATCTCCAAGATTGAGTTATGAAGGCGCTCTTTTTGTATACCTAATTGCTCCAATTCCTTCTTAAGTGCTTCCTATTTAGCATCGAGAGTAGCTAAGTCAGTCTTTAATGATTTACGACGGTTTGCCTGTACACCCTCAGAGTTTAGAGCATCCATAATTTGAGACACAACAATAGCTAAACGTTCGTTTTGTACTTCCGGAGATATCTTCATAGAATGGGTGCATTGCACTGCATCGAGGTGATCTACACTTTCCATGTACTTCTCAATCTGAGACTTCAATGTTGAAGGGTCCACTCCAATCTTTGTAATAGCATTGAAAAATTCATCAATTTTTCCTCCCAATTATGGCAGACACTCATTAGAATTTTTTATAATCATCTCCTTAATGTCTTCTCATATCATAAGTGTTGCTTGACATTGGGCATTAAGGATGATTTGTTCAACGCCGATTGTGTGAATGGAAATAGAAGGAGCAACCACAGTAGTGCACGGAGATTGTTGTTCAGCAATTAAACCTGCAACTGCTAAAAATGTCAATTGATCTTATGTTGTATCTCCAATTGTGGTCTTTTGACCTTGAGATTCAATCAGAACATCACTTAAGATGTTAGTAATACCTCCATCACCCAAACAAGAATGAGGCAAAGGTAATGGGATGATAGAGTGATTATCTCATGCATAATCAAGGTAAAGGGCGTTGACTCCCTAGTAGCAACAACATTTTCAAATCAATCCTTATGAGATGACTCATCCCCTTCATCGACAAATTGGTTATCCCTCACCACCTAAGGCAAATATTTATTTTTGTTAGTATCCATGCAAAATAAATAAATAAATTACCTCTTCATCATCAAGTTTCATCGGTTAAATAGAAGTTAGGACGTCAACAAAGAAGTCTTGTGACAGTGAGTACTACCACCATCGAAAATAGTTTCCTCTTCATCATCATCAAGAGAATGAGAGTTGTCTCATCATAGTACATAGGGTTGGGTCTAATCTTTTGGCGTTTGAAATGACATTCACTTGTATTTTCAAAGTTGTCGTCTAATACATAAAAACCCTGTGCATTGTTATGTTGCTTAAAAGTCTTGTGACAGTGAGTACTACCACCATCGAAAATAGTTTCCTCATGCTCTGAGTGTGTGGAGGTATTAGTTTGATGTCCACCCATTGAGCACTTAAAAGAAGTTCTTGAATCATCAGGTAAATCATCAAAATCATTCTCAACATTGTCTTTAACATTCTCCTTAGTAAAAACACTTGAGTCATCTTTGCGCGTTCTACTCTCTAAAGATTTTGAAGGTATTTTCCAAGAAGAATCAGGAGGGGGCTCTATATAAGCAGCAGTAAGAATTTCCTTATCAGGATTGCGCACTTTGATCCACCAATCTACATAAGCCTTACTGACTGGAAACTCTTCAAGACTATGATAATCTGGTATAATAACTTTGGAGTAGGTACCAAGCCTAGTGCATGAATCCTAATGTTGATACATTGCCTCTAAAGTTCCAATGCAAAAAATCTCTGGCAAACCCCCCTGAAGGTCTTGAGGATACCCAAATTGCCTGGAAAATCGATGAGGATAATACGGTTGGATCACCCAATGGTTACCTTGTCACAAAGATAAATAGTTAAAGCGAAGACTTATGAGATAAGAAGCTTTTGTAACACTAATAGATTCATTGTCAGTCTGGGCACACGCTCCTTGTGGTGCAATGCCAAGTGGTCCAACTTTACGCCTTTGCAAGACATTATCAAAACTTGAGCTTGCAAATCATCAAAACACTTAGCAGAAAACTCGACAGCGTAATAAGTCATTCGTGGGGAATGGTTCCAAGAAGGAGAAATGAAATAGGTGTCAAAATATTCACCTAACCATCCGTATAAGTGATGAATAGGGAAAAAATATGCATTAGTCCCAAGTTTTGAAGAACAAGAGATTTCATTTAAGCCATTGTAAATGCTTGCTAACACCGAAACAGCAAGGCTAAATGTCTCACCTTGAGCCATTCTACTAGCTACCTTGAAGACTCCAGGACGAATCAAATTGACACCCCCCCAAGGAAGAACAAACTTACATAACCAACATGCTAAGAAAGCGACCAAGTAAGTCTCTTTAACATCTGCCACGGCTACGCCAAGATTGTTAAAACTTCCATCTTCGACTAAGTACGAGATTTAATAGGATCAATTTCCCCGGAGGGGTTATGAGTCTCATTAGGCTTCTACACCTTATTCCTTGTACTTTTCTTTGGAGGTTTTGCATACTTCATGGAGCCTTTGTACCAAAATGACACCCAAGAGGCTAACTTGACTGAAGACTTCCCTTTCGTCTCAAAGCAAATTCAATGATATGCAAGGAATAAATTTCGACAACTTGGTCGGAGTGAGGACTTTGTTGCATCATTAGATAACTCTTCTGCGCTTGGTACCATATCATCATAAAAAGATCCAATGATCGGTAGTCCAGCAATACGATACAAGTCCCAAAGGGAGGTGGAAAACTCTCCAATGAAAGTATGCAAGGTGTTAGTGGTAGGACACCAACATTCGCAAAAGGCCCTAATAACAGAGAAATGGCAATCATAGCTGAATAAGGATGCAAAAATAGCTTCATAAAGCTTACATCCTTTAAGAAATGGTCCATGC
Organism: Vitis vinifera; assembly: GCF_030704535.1. NCBI lineage: Eukaryota > Viridiplantae > Streptophyta > Magnoliopsida > Vitales > Vitaceae > Vitis > Vitis vinifera. Next base: position 12,910,463 of record NC_081821.1, on the reverse strand, counting down.
CGGCCCAATACCTCCTCAACCCATTCCCAATATCCTTCGGTAAAGAAAGATTCCCCAAATACTTTGAATGAGCTTCCCATTTGGCTTCTCCGTCACGAACACAAGAACCCAACAATCCAAATTCATCATGAACTTCAGAAGTAATTGGGTGAGAGGAATTCAGCAACAGAACATCATAAACAGGTTTCACCTTATTAAGTTTTGAATTGTTGATATTTGTAAACTTGTAAGATGCAACTCGGGACCAAGAAGAAATGTGTAATGGGTCCTTTGTCACTGGCACTGACAAAGATTGAATGTTAGTAAGTGACTTATGCACTGACAAGGTAGTCCCTTCCTCAAAATCTTCACTATCATCCTCAAGAATGATTATGATCTTTTCCTTGAAACATTTGAAGAACGTCATCCTACACAAAAAAAAAAAAAAAAAAAAAAGGTAAAAAGAGAGATGAATAAAATATGAGTTTAAGTTTTTAGACGTCACTATACATTTAAGTCAGGTCAATTTGCATGGGTGAAGACCTTAACACTCAAGTCGTATTAAGTGCTGAAAGTACAACACCGTGTAGCATTAGGGTCATAACTTGTTTGCATAGATACCAAGTATTATTCTGATTTTAATTAAATATTAAAACCTGAAACACCACTATGCATTCAAGTCAAGTCAATTTGCATAGGTGAAAACTTTAGCACATAAGTGTCGAAAATACAATAACACGTAGCATCAAGGCTATAACTTGCTTGCATAGATACCAAGTATTATTCCAGTTTTAATTAAATATTAAAACTTGAATATCACTATGCGTTCAAGTCAAGCCAATTTGCATGAGTAAAGATTTTAGCACATAAGTATTGAAAATACGATACCACTTCGCGTCAGGGTTATGACTTGATTACATGAGGGTCAAATTTTAAATATTCATATTTTTTTATGGATATTTAATTTTATTAAAAATTCCCCTCAAATATTAAGGTAATTAAAAAATAATTAATTAATTAAATTAAATTAAATTACCTAAAATCAAATTCGTCTCTGCAAATAATGAAGGTCGATTCGTGTTCGAAAAAGGTAGGTTTTTTCCTTCCTAAAAAAAGTTAGTAAAAAAAAAAAAAATTACATGCCATTCATATATATATATATATATATATATATCCACTTTGGGTTCACGTGTCATTCATTTTATATAAATCCATCCGCTTTTTAGGAGATCACGTGAATGGATTTTATATGTAAAATCCTCTATAGCCCAGTGACGACGTCTCCCAAGGCAACCGACATTGAGGCTCTGTCCCATTGACTTCGCCATACACCCATCAAGCAACAATATATATATATTTAAAAAAAAAACACTTACAAGTTTTGAAATGGTGAAAATTTATCGGGGTGAATTCAAGTCAGGTTTCTCAAGTTAGATTGAAGAACAACCAAAGATCAAAAGAGTTTTTTAAAAAAGTTCAAGTCAAGTTTCTTAACTATTGTCCCCTTTATATAAAAAAAAAAGTGTATATAGGGATGATAAATTGGAAAAGGATTGAAAGTGTAAAGCAAAAAGGAAAATGAATTGGAAGAGGATTCAAAATGTAAAGTAATAAGGAAAACGAATTGGAGTTTGGAAAAAAGTGGGAAAGAAATTTTTTTTTTTTTAGAAAAAATAGGAAACTTCCTATTAAAATATTTCCTTGAAAAAAAAAATTACTTCAAGACTCACCTCATCCACGTGACAATGCATGTATAATGCGTCTTGAAGTGGGGGCATTTGTAAACATAAAAAAAATTAGTAGATTAAATTACCACTAATTTAGTCTTCAAAATGAATAAATTTAAAAAAAAATATCCTCTTATGAATAAGTTTTCCTAATCTCCAACTATAAAAAAATGATGATAATAATAATAATAAGAAAATGATTATTATTATTATTATTATTATTATTATTATTATGTAAAACCTCTAAGAAGAAAATTTACTAAAATTAAGAAACTACATCCCTTGAATTAAGAAACTAAAATTCGAAAATTTGAAATTCAAATTTCTTATCTTTTCCTATAAATGAAGGTGTCTTCTATCAAGAAGGGGGAGAAATTTATAAATAAAAAAAATCTAGAAAGGAAAAATCTTAAGGAGAAAACTTCAAAGGCGACTTCATACACGTTCTTTGTCATTCAACAAATTCATTCGAGAATAAGTCAATTGTGACCCTCGATTGATCTTTGAAATCTAGAAAACGTCGTCGTCGTCTTTCAAAGTGTGATCAAGGGAAAATATTCTTTTGAAAAGAATATTATTTTTGAGATTATACCCACAATATTTTCAATTTTAATAAATATTTTATTCGCTTTATTTTTCTATTTGTTTTGCTAATTTTATAGAATCAAATTTACAAAATTTGTGCGTACATATATGACTTAAAATCAAAAAGAATTTTAAGTAATAAGTAAAAGCAATTAACTTATTTTTAAGTTGACATCTTTATTTCACCTTTTTATCTTTGTTTGTTCTAATTACCTCTATAATTTCTTTTATCACTCGAGAACCTTTATTATTAATCAACCTCTTTTATCATAATTATCATTTATAAGGATAAATATATCAATTTGATAATTTTAAATTAATTTTATCAAACAATCTTAATACTTAAAGAAAGAATTAAATAATAAATTTTAAAAAAATTTAAATATAACTTAAAATAAATAAAGGATGTTCTCAATAAGGTGCATTATGTAGTTTTTATACCATCAAGTATAACCACTTTGTATAATGTGCAAAGTAAAAAAAAAACTGAAATGATGTGTTTTATTAAAGTGTTTTTGAAATAACATTAAAAGTGTGTTTGGTAATGATTCTAAAAAATGTTTTTAACCATTTTAACACTTAAATAATAAAAAATTTCAAACATTAAAAATATTAGAAGCATGTCTGAGAATCACTATCAAATGAGCTCTAAGAACATGTTTGATAATGATTCTAAGATGCATTTGTAACTCTTCTAATGTTTGAAAGATAAAAAATTTTAAGTGCTAAAAAATTAAAAACGCTTCCTAAAATCATCAACAAACAAACTAACATTTCCAAAAATTTGAGAAATCGTTCTGTAATTTTTTTTGGAGAAACACTTAAATAAGTTAGAGTGCGTTTAAAAGTGATTTTAGAAAAAGTTTCTAGTATTTCTAACACTTGAATGATAAAAAATTTTAAGTATTAGAAATATTAAAAACACTTCCTAAAATCACAAACAAACGTGTTCTTATTATCCTAAAAACACTTCAAATAAAAACACTGTCGAACGCATTCTTAATTTAAATAATTTTAGATATTAATTATAAATACACCCAAACATATCAAATTTAAAAATCAACTATAGATAAAAAAGTTTCAGACTTTATAACAAAAAATTATCAAAAACATTCCCAGTAATTTTTCAGAAGAATTTAAATAATAGTAAAAAAAAACCTCTCATATGATTTTTTTTTCAATAATCAGTAATATTTTTAGTAAAAAGAATTTTATAAAAGTCTGAAAGAATTCAATAATCTTTTAAAATAAATCTTAATTTTTTTTAAATAACTAAATATAAATTACAAGACTTTGGTAGTCTGTATCCCTATTATGATATATATATATATATGAAGGTACAAACAAAATAGTATTTCAACATAAAACAATGGAAAATGGGATGCAAAACAATGAATGGAGTAAGACCAGAATGCATAAATAAGAGTTCCTACACTTTGTATCCAAACAAATACTAATCAGTTGACATCAAGCAGTCAAAAGATTTCCATGGTAGGCAGCCATAAACTGAGTTCACACTTCAAACAGATGAGTTGAAGTGTGAACAAGCAGTTAAACTGCCTGGATTGCTGAATCCTTATTTCCATCATCATATGATTTCAGAGGAAAAGAATTGTCCAGTCAACAACTGGTGTTCAAAGGAATTACAAACCAGAAAACTGCTGTGTACTATTTTTTTTTTTTTTTTTCTTTCTCTTGTCTCTCTTTTCTTTTGTTAAGTTAATGAGATGGGATGTGGATTTGCTGAATCTACACTCCCTGAGTACTGTAGCTTTGTCTACAGTGGCCTCTTTCTCCAACCCTGAAAGATTACATTTGAAATAACTTATTAGAAGCATGTACCTTGATGTTTATATTACAACAATGCAAGGTAACTACACATTATGCCGGCATTCAATTGATCGATGCCTACCCTTTGTACTGAGCCAATCACTGTTGCGAAAATATTCTTCTGAAGAAGCTGCTTTGACGTGCTCTGCTCTTGACATCCTTATCTGAAATGATATCAAGTCAAGCATGTTAATCATGGAGAGTAGTGGAAGGCAGAGCGGCAGAACAAAGGGTCACTGCAGAGTACTAGAATCGTCAACAGAAATAATTGTGAGAAATTTAAAGAAATCCTAAGAGAATTTTAATACTTGTTACAGGTGGGATGAGCTCAAATGGTACTCATCTGAAACACCATGAAAAATTCAATGCAGAGATAGTGTTATGCCACTCGTTCTTTAGTCGGGTATTTAGAAGGTTTACCTTTTAATCTACCTGCACGAACCAAGGCTTCTTCTGCAATGGGTCTCCACTGGTCTGCACATGAGTAGTTTATTCCAAGGCCAACACTAAGTCCTCTCAATAGATGAACCGTACGAAGGATAGAAAACAGTTCCTCTGGAAAAGCCTACCATACCCAACAACATAATAAGGAAATTTTTACACAGTTAAGGTCAACAAATTGTAGCAGAACATAGAGTCCATGCTTTAACTACTTTCTTGTTCCAGTATCTTTGTCCCAAGTTCAACACCACTCTTCAAGTTTACTTGATCAAATTTTATAAGCTCTAAAGAGTCTTTAAGCAATATGGAAATAAAATGATTTTTTTTTTTTGGTCTTTTTTGGTCGCCCTTTTTAGTGTTCTTTTACCATAAATTTTTAGTGCACTACTTGTCATTGAAAATGGGATTAATACAGAAACAAGCACTCATCCAAAATGATGATACCAAAATTTTGAAAGATACCAACTCTTGAATTCTAAAAGGAAGTTTTTCAAATAAGTAAATGATCACTAACAACCTATTCCGACTGCACCATAAACAACAATGCATGTTTCAAGGCTGTCAAATATCAATGAAATAATTTCCTTTCATGCAGAGTTGTTTAATAGCTCCAAGTGAATCAATCAATATGGGGAAAAAGAACAAAGTAATATCTCAACTAATAGATAATCAGCTACAAGCAAGGGGAAGATATTGGACAGCCCATGGTTAATACAAGAAATCTAATGCATACCTGAACACCAACTTTTTTTATTGAAGAATCTTCTGCAAAAGGTTGTAGCATCACTACTCCAGGTGGTAGTTTTGTATCAAACATTGTCTGGGCCAACTTGAATAATTCATTTTGTTCATCCTTACAATTGCTTAAGGTCTCTATGCCAAGCTCCCTAAAAAATGGGAAAAACAATTGGGTATAGTAAATGGATATGACTATCAAAACCAAAAACACATCACACCATAGTTTCTCAGTTGTAACATCAAAATATGTCCATATACCATCAAATATGAATGGTCACTACACCAATATATTGTAATATATCCCATAGATATGCATATAAAAATGTATAATATTAATATAGATTTCTATATCTATCAATGTTTAGGACTATCAAATCAGGTTCTTGTTCTCATTCAAGCCTGCATGTAATGCTGGGCAGTCTGTAGCTAATTATTTCCAGTCTCGGTTTCTATTCCAATCCTGGAAAACCAATTGTAAGTTAATTAGAGACAGAAGAAGCAATTTATAGGCAAAACTTAGTACCTGTAGCTTTCTGATGCCTTTACTGGGTCATTATCAGCAATAGCCAGAATCAAATTAGCATATCCAATCCTCAACTTGTCTGGGGAGGTCCTTCACTTGCCCATAGTCTAGCAATGCAACCTGACTTGGTGGAAAAAGAAAATAGCAAAAATAAGTTTTAAGTTGCATCTCAAACATGAGAGTAAATGACAATTAACTTTGAAGTTCTAAGTTAAACATGGGAACAAATGACATATGAACTAAAAAGGTTTGAATACCTTTACAAAAAACCAAAACTATTATTTCATCAATTATTTGATGCTTTTTTTTTTTTTTAAATCAATAACATGGACTAATAACTGGAAACAAATGAGAGTACAGACTAGGCAATCATGAACACGAGTAAAAGGATTATGTAACAAGATTAAGATCAGGGGAAAAAAAGGTAAAAAACAAAACAAGTTTATATTGCCCACTTGCCTCTGAACCTTTGCAGATCAGAATATTTCCAGGATGGGGATCTGCATGGAAGAAACCACTCTTCAGTATCATTTGCCCATATGCTATAGTCAAACTTTCAAGGATCTTCCTGCAATTACAGAATTGAAGTGTATGGATTTACTGTTTTGAAAAAAAGGGCAACGGAAAGACCAATTATTGAGTAACTTGTCAAGAAATATAATAGAGCAAAATTTTCCCCAATAAATCAGGAGATACTGGTAAAATGAAGCAAAAGAGACATGGATTTATACATTAGTTAGAAATCCAGGAAAGATACCGCTTCAAAGAGGGAAATTTTTGAAGGAACCAATCTGTTAGAAAAGAGGCAGGCAATGATAAACCAACAAACAAGAGAGTGAGAGAAGGAGAAAGAAAATGGGAGAGAGGGGGAGAGAGGGGGAGAGAAGGGGATAGGGAGGGAGAGAGAGAGAGAGAGAGAGAGATGGAGGGAGGAGAGAAGGGTCAAGGTGATTGGGAACTTCATACTCTCAGAGAAAATCAAGGAGCTTACTGCTTTGCTGCTGCTGCGAGCTTACCACCCGGATTAATGCCCCTTTTTGCTATTTCATCACCGAGGTTCAGGATAGGAATTCCATCAATATATTCCATCACTAAGACCCTCCTAACCAAACAGAGAAACACTTAATTACCAAAAGGTGAACAAAGCAAGCTTACAGAACCCGTATTGAAGCAGTGTAGAATCTCACACAGAAAAATTGTGAAGCACAGCAGAAGTAAGAATTGACTTAATTTCATACATGTTGTGCAATTTCAAAAAGAAGATATTGTTCTGTGACCGATAATTGGATTATTGGAAAGAGTAGTAACATTCAAAAGAGTTGATAACCAGGTAGTAGAAACAGGTATAACAATACCTTACTGACCTGAGATAAACCTTGATTGTATTGTAGAAGGAAATTTCAAATATGATGGACCATTTAATGTACAAAAGGGAATGAAGAAGTAATACATAAAATAAAATAACAAGTATTTTTGAAGGTGAAGACAAGAGGGTAAAAATTAGGACCCCTACTAACTCCATAAGGCCTCACTAACTTTTTTAAGCAAAAGCAAATTTAATTGCACATATTTTAAGAAAAATTAACAATCCATTGATCTACAGTGTTTGTCCAACCTTTGTTCAGCAACATTAAAAATTGTCCTGACCATCATGAGTAATAGCCATATAATATTCCAAATTTTGGTTTGTTACATGAGCTTTACCCTGCAATGCAAAGCCATCAATAGTTGTTTTTTTCTGTTCAAAGCATGAGGACTTGAATCTCGACATTGATGACAGTCCAGTTCTTTCAGGGTTCTGCTATTGATTTTGTTTGTAACTTCTCTTATATCAACCACCACATAACCAACAATGAGCCAGTAAAATGTAGGACTTGCTAATTATTGTTACCATGTAAGCACTAAATCTAGTTCATCATCACAAACTAAATAGTAGATTAGAAATTCAAGCAAATTAAACACATTTCAAATTTATCAAGTCATATTGGTGGGACATTTTGGATTCGTTGTCAATCAGCAAAAATTTGCAAATAGAGAAAGCATGCCACAAGGTTGCGGGTGAATACACTGGAAGAAATCAATTCATGAAGTAAAGCATGAAATGACATCAAGTGACAAACAACTCTTCTTTATTTGATAACATTTAACTGTGGAACTGCTAATAGTACCAAGAAATCTCAAATTATGGACTGAAAAAAGAGATCCTAGTTTAACTTTGCAAGTTTAGATTACAATAAGGAAAAAATTGCTGAATGATTACATACCTAGTCACCATATCACGTATTACCCGTGGCACCAAAACAGGACGCTTTTTGTTATTCTCATACAAAAAACGTTTTATTCTTTCCATTGCATCAGCCTCCCTAATGAAGTCAAATTCATATCCAATCTTGAATGAAGAAAAAGAAAATAAAATTATGTTCAAGAAATATATGAAAAGATCAAGAATAATGCAGATAGAAAATCTACGTATACTTAATCAAGAAAATACCAGAGAATTACATCAAAATTTACAATTAAATAAAAAAGGGGAAAAAAACAGAGATCGATATTACAGAACACAGCACTGTAGGTAGCATTTAGAAGTACTTTTCATGCTTTTGCATTGTAAAATGATTTGACTTGTGATCAGAGAGAAGAAAAGAAATTTCAAATGCAAACCAAATAATACTGAGAACAACAACCTAAAAGAATTCGGTCAATCTAAGAAAAAGAAGACAAAACAAATGAAATCCTTTCAATACTTTTTTGATGAATATAAATTATATCAGGGCTTGATTTCCCATGACAAAAATTGACCAAAAAACCAAGACCTGAGGAACATAATTGACATCACATCAGTCACCCATAAAAGGAATTTTAGAAAATAATTAAGCCAATTTGATGCAAATAACAGAAGTGTGCACATCCACTGATGTTTGACATGGCTGAAATAAGCATTATCTAGATATGTACCATAACTATTTTTCAAAAATATTGGATAGGAACAAAACTAGCTGAGACAGAATATACAGTTTATAAGGAACTACTAAATGAAATTCAGAAAATTTTAAAAATAGGCCCACTCTGATCTTTCTCTGCTTAATCTGGTTGAAGAATTTGCATATCATGGTCAATGGAGTTTACACAAGATACAAGTAGGGATCATGGCAATGTAATAATATTTATGACTTAAACCAGGTTTGGCAATTATTCTCAAAAATTCTTCTTCATTGTTTCCTAGGCATAGTTATCCTAAGATTGCAATGGAAAAAATAACAAAATCACACACAAACTTTACATAAATAAATAAATATATAAATAAAATATACTATTAATCAACAACAACTGCCTAAACAAAAATAATGTATACCTGTTTTTCCATTTCTTTAGTCACAGAGTAAAGGTCAAATTTAATATCTGTCTTCTGCATGTATAAAGCAAAAGCTTGCAAATTACGGATATCAGTCATCATAAGATCCTGAACTCCAGGATGTTGCACCTACAGTACGCTTAAAAGATCAGAACACATGAACATTCTGAGACAGCAAAATACCATGTCGAAAAACTCCAAGTTTCCTTACCTTGACAACAACATCATTTTTATCACCTCTCAATCTTGCTCGGTGAACCTAAATTAAGCATATAACATATGTAGATCAGACAAAGTGCCTCAAGGATAAATGATATCACTACCATATTCCCTCAATTAAGTCATATATCCATTTCCAGCACCATTCACTCTCAATCTCAGAATGTTGGCCGAGCTCCTGGCTTGAAATATTAACACATACATTTGGCAATATCTTTCCCTCTCATTGGGTAATTTAGAGGGCGTTTGATGGTCAGGAAACTTGTGCATGCAAGGGGATTCTGGGGAAAACAAAGTTAAATAAATAAATAAAAAATAAAGAAGGAAGTTGTGCCAAAGAAAAAAAAGGTTTTCCCTCAATTGCTTGGTTTACATCAAAATTCAAAAGAAAGAGTTTCGACTCTCTCATGATACATTATCCTGTAAATAAATGGTGGAAGAGATTTTAAGGAAATAATTCCTTCCTGGAAAATAGTTATTCAGGCAAAGTCCATATTATCCTTCAACCAAACCAAACAAGAGCAGCTGAAGGGTTTTATTCTCTTTTCTTCACTCTTCTTCTCGATCATTTGAACTCTGGAGCCTCAGTAATAAAACTTGACATAAACTTCTACAAATTCTTCTCACAGTGCCCAATTTTGTATTAAAAAAAAAACCAATAAATCCTTTATTTTAATTCCAGTTTTCTCAAAAACTGATCATTTTTAATCGCAATTTCATTCACTAGAACATGACTGATTTTTTAGACGTTTTTCCTAACAAGCAATCTTTGTTTTCAAAAAAAAGAAAAAAAAAAACGTAATCCCTTGGTAATTACTTGTTTCAATTTGTTAATTTGAGAATTAAAAATGGAAAAATTCATCAAGTAGTAAGCAATCTGAAATGGAACCCTTTCCCCCCCTCATAATTACATATGTATTTGTGCAATTATTCATGATTGCAGAGATATTCGGGCAGTTACTCATAATGTTGGAAATTGTAGCTTAAGCATGATTCATGTTATTTAAGGAGGCAAAGATTCCACATGGAGAGAAGCACCTGTGCAATTGAAGCAGAACCAATTGGATCCACATCAAATCTTTCAAATATTTCACCAATACTTTGACCCAACTCTTTCTCCAGCACAGGTTGGATTGCATCAAATGGGGTTGCAGGAGCTCGATCACACAGTGTAACAAGCCTTCTAACCCATGCAGCTGGGGCCAAGTCAGGCTTTCCAATAATTTGGGCAATCTGATTCACACCCCATCAAAGTAAGGTAAATTTGTCCAACAAAGGGAATACAAAACATAATCCATCAAAAATTGCAGTTTCTTCCAAACCAGATGCTGCTTTTGATTTCTGAGAACAGCTAGGAAATGTAAAAACAATTCTAAATCTTAGGGTTTTCAGGAAGAAATAATAAGACAAAAACCTCCACTCAATGCTGACAGAAATAAAAAAAACAATGAACGATTTAAATTTCAGTCACACAAAAGACCCAGAACCCATCTGAATTGAGCCATTTCCACTTCAGAATTCACGGCCAAGAAAAAAAAAAGGGGATAAAAATGCATTTTCAGTTCAAAAAGGGGGAGCAAAAAAATATAACAAACAGCCAAAAATCAAGATACCCAATTGAAAAATAAACAACAATAACAAAAATGAATAAATAAATGACAATATCGACCAAACCCCATTCGAATTACACCAATATCACCCCACAATTCCAGCTGAATAGCACAAAACCAAAAACCCATTTGAGGCAAAGTGAATCTTTCAAATACCTTAAGAAAAAACCCACCAAGGTCAGCGCACGTAGCATATATCTTCTCAGCTGCAAGTTCGTGTTGCACCTCCCACATTTCCTCCTGCTTCTTCACATCCTTCACGAAACTCACCCGAAGTTGAAACACCTAATCCAAAAAAAAAACCCAAAAATACATGTATAAATAAATAAATAACCAATGCAATCCTCAGAGAGACAAATCAGATAAAAGAGTTGTTTTGCACAGAAAAGGACCTTGTAGCCAGTGTAGATATCAACCGCTCGCACCCAGAACTGGAAGGAGCGGTGAAAAGGCCTGAAATGGGTTGAGAGCTTTTCTTGGAAATCTTTGAAATCCAGAGGAGGCATAGCTCTCTATTGGTGACTGGGCTGAATCTTCGTCAAGCTCTCAAACTGCTTTTCATGTTGATAATTTGACTTTTCGTATCGATGTGATATATCGTACTGGACGAATTGTGGCTGAGAATTAAGAAATAAGATAGCCTTTAATGGATGCTTTCTGATTTGCTATGGACAGAGACCACACATGACTCACCCGCAGAGAGAGCCACTGGGAAGTGGGGTGGTGGAGTTAAAATCGAGTGTTGAATTTTGTACCAGGGGCGTGAGAGAGAGAAAAAGAAAAGAAAAGGATGGTTTGTCCATAGAGGCTTATCTTTTGCTTTTCATTTTTATTACCTTTTCCTTTTCAGTTTGTTCCATTTTTCGTCTCTGTTCAAAAAATATATTCTGAAGGTTAATTATATGTCCCATCATTCTATTCGGTAGATGATTTAGTATTTGGTCTCATAAATGCGCCCAACTAAAAATGCAGCCAACCATAAATGAAATAATATTCCAATCTTAAAAATAATTTCAAAATTATCTTTTGGGCACCCGATCATGATGACATATAGCACCATTCCACTCTCCAGAGCTGGAAATAAGATCCTATTTTATTAAATGTTTGAAGCATTTAGCCTCTATCTGGCTTTAAATAATAAATTATTGTATATATTACTTGAAACTCATTTTATTTATTTTTTTTATTAAATAATTTTAAAATATATAAATTTTTATCTAATTTTAATTACATCCGATATTCTTTTTTATTATCCAAACGAGATCCAAGCATGTCTTTCCATCTCCTTTTTTACTTTTCTTCTTTCAATCTTGAACCTACTTTTATCAAATAAACAAATTTCATATTTGAGGTTCTTGCAAATTAACCATCTTATTTGTACAGCAATAAGGTGAGTAAATGTTTTATATCATTCCACAGTCAACACCAGCAGCAAACCTTCCATATCAGCAAATTGAATCTTGAAACACCCTGGGCCTTGGGGACTGCGTCTCCATCCCTAAGCAGCTAAGCGTAGGGAATTACATTTGGTAAAGGATGGAGATCACTAATCAAAACCTTGCCGCTTTTTCAGAGCACGGGAAAGGGGAGATCCATCATTTCCACTGCACCCTTACCCTCAAAAGACAATTAAATACTAAAATTTTCCATGTAACAGAGGCCCATTTTAAGCTGGTGTAGAGTATCATTAAGCAGTCTAATCCTGTCCTACATCATCCACAAGGTCGCATGAGCCAAACATTATCACCACCAGCATTTTAATTTCTTTCAAGGAAACACCAACCACAAATAATAATAAAAAAATAAAAAAAATATGCCGCCCCACCACCCTCCACAAAGCACGCGTATCAGGGCAAAATCATAAACTTAATGCAGCAACCTCATACTATCATACCATCACAGCCATCATCATCACCATCTCATTACGGACATCAGACTAAGGATTCGGAATCATTCACCCCTAAGGATGCATCCACCTTTGCCAAAAAGATTATGTTTCAACCGAAATGTAATGAAACCTCAAAGAGCACAAGAAAACCAAGCTGGGCTGCCTGCTTTTACTGTTTGTTCATATTTTTTGGAGGTTTTAAAAATGATAATTGGAAGTTTGATTGGGACCCAGTTATGGGAATCAGACTGTTTTACAACGTAAACACCATGCAAACAACTCGCTCAACTTGATCTGAAAATCAACATGCGCAAAAAATTCTTTCATAAGGTCAGAGAACATAGACAATAAAGCTCAGTTGTAGTTGTGTTCTTCACATGAAAAGACATCTGACAAGATGTTTTTCGTGATTCTTCAGTAATTTCAAACTGGGCATCACTTCAAATGGCTGAATGCTTACCAATTTCACAGATCAATAACACGAGACAGCTTCTGAATCCGGTTTAATAAGAAGTCTCCTTGCTTGATAGTTGCTTGGTAAAGAGCATTCTTTGCATCGGGTCGGTTGGTTTCTAGAACACCTGCAACTTTATCAATCTTGCAGTGAAGCTTCCCTGCTGCAATAAAACGTGATAACTCCCTGGAAACACAACGGATTTAAATTACTCTGCCATGAAATGCTTAACCACTTGCAAATCAGAGTATCCATGAAATATAAAACCACTTACAAATCAATGAACTCCACTGTCACCCCAAAGGCCTTTGCCATGGCTTCAATGGTAACACTCTTATAAGATTCCAAAAATTGAGAATAAACTACAGTCCTGACTTCCCTCATGTAATACCGGAAGTGTGGATGCAGATAGCGGTCCAATTTTATTTGCTCCGCAAGGCCAGCTGAAATAATCCAAAATGGAACAAAGTATAAGACGCACATATTGGACCAATTTTTGCAAGTCTAGTGAGTATAGGTCATGTTGGATCTTGTCACATAGAATAGAACTGCCAAGAAGATAATCCATTGCCCCTACTGAGAGCAAACACCTTATAATAATGGAAAGGGGATATAGGAGATAAATAAGATTTCCACGTACCAAATGCCGAGAAAAACGATTTGTATTGACAATCATACAGAGAGTTAAGAAACTCTGATAGATAAGGGATTTTTCCAATCACTGCCAGAATCTCAGGAGCATCCACTACCTGACACAAATTAAATAGGGCTGGTAATATATACAATGCAAATTCAAAGGACCACACAGCAGCAGAACCCTATTACCTTCTGTTTCAGGGAAACCCTATCCAGTGATATAATGCTTGTAAGGACAGTGTAGAATATGAAGGTGTCATAAGGGAAAAGTTCATAAGTTGTGAAGGTTGAGATCGAATCCAAAAATAAATTGGCTGCCTTCTTGAAGTTTCTAGTGGACATGCAGTACAGGCCTTCATACACCTTCAAACGGTTCTTCCTTTCCCAATCACCTCCCTCTTCAAACAAGCTGCATCCATGTTTAAACAATTAGAAAACAAGCAAATCAAAGGTGGTATTTTTTTTTTTTTTGATCAGAAACGAAGAAAAATATATTAAAAGAAGAAAAGATACAAGAGAAGGAAGAAATACAAGAGAAAGAGAAGAAACAAGAGAAGGATGAGAGGTCCTTCCCACAAAAACAAAAACTGAACAAAAGAGAAGACACCCAACTTTAGAAAACTAAATACAAAGAAAAACCCCAACACTCTCAAACCCCAACAATCAAAGGTGATATTTTGGACATCAGATAACGGCAGAAGTTTGCTAAAAAGGAAATAGATATATGGTTCTACTTACTTCTTTGCCTTATCAATGCTTTTGGAAATGAGATCAAAATCCATATAGAAAAAACCAAGCAGAAGCGTATAGAACACCAAGTCCATCTTTTGTCCAACTGCCACTGTCTTGCTTTCTGTTACTTTGAGTTGCTCCAATGCTTTCTCCTGGATTAAGGGAATACATCAAATGCAAAATTAGTTCAGTTATAAAGGTAAAAATAAAGTAGGCAAATGTCACATGATGGATCACCCACCTTGTCACCAATCCGAATGTAAAACAAGGATTTAGCTAGATGAGCTTCCCGAACTTCACTTTCGCCTAAGTTCTCTTCAGCATCAGCAATCCTGAATGATGCAACCCGATAGACTTGGGTAAGTACATAAAGAAAATTAACTACACAATGCACAATGCACAATACACACAGAGCATCAATAATTTTGAGTAAATGCAATCAGATGGGCTTGTGCAAATAAAAAGAAAATTAATTACTAATGATCCTTTCAGATACAAAGCCTATTACATGGTAAGGATTAATTTCACTCACCTCCCCATAGGTTTCAGCTAAATAGACTTAGCTACTATTAGTTTGAAATTTCATCACAAACAACTCCCTCTCTCCTTCCCTCCCTTCTCATTTGTTAATTTCACTCACCTTCCCTTTGACTGACTCAAAGTAAGGGAGGCATTTGAGGAAATTTCAAACTAATGGTAGCTAAGTGTATCTAGCCTAAACCTCAAGGGAGGTAAGTCAAATTAACCCTACATAGTAATTCTGCCATTCAGATTCAGAGCCTATTGTGAACTAGTTTATATCTTGAATTTTAAACCTCGATGATTCTTTCACAGAAGCAAACAAAGATAAATGTAAACCACCAAAAGATGTAGATCTTCCTAAACTAAACACTTGAGTGTGTGTACACATAGCAATGATGCAGAACTAGTATCTATAGCCAAACTTGTTTAAATTCCACAAAATTTGATCATGCATGTTGCTCTGTCCAGATTTTAGTGAGGCCATATGATGCAGAACTTGTTAAACTCCAATTCTACTGTTGAATAAGAATTAGGGATGGTTAGAAGTATCACTAGAGTAACCCACTAAAATAGCAGCTACAACAACTAACTTTCTTCCAACTTTAAATATTAAAACTAAATTAAATTGAAACAGATAATGTATTCATAATAAAGCAACTAAAGGTCCAAGTAAATTACCAAGGTAGATTTTTTGTGGCAAAAAAAGAGGCTCAATGGTAGTGGGGGTTCCTCATCCCTAGTGTTGGGTTGCCAAGGATGACATTTCTCTTCTAAAGATTTATGAGCAATGCATTAATTCGCCACCTCCGACCTAAGCTCAATTCTTGAGTTAGAAGCTTGAACAGTGGAGTCAGAAATTCATCCCAGATGGGCAAAGAGTAAGAGATTGATTTCAGGGGTTACAAAATTTACTAAAACTATAAAGTTATCTAAATAGTAAGGACATTTTGCCTTACAAAAGAGGCCAAGGATTTGCCACTCCCCTTGGTAGTGTTCTATTATATTCGTCAGGTGAAAAAACATTTTCCGACACCAACAACCCCAACCCTCCCCTCAATCCTTATATGGTTCTGACACTCCATCCTTGAGAAGCTGAGCTAGAGCAAGGATGCATCTTTACTGTCATTATGCTTGAGGAAAGAGTCCATGGACCTCTTGAACTTTGATGGCTGCACATCACTTGGTAGCACATCCTTTACCATCTAGACTTGAAGGAGTGAATATTGTTGTAAAACATAGTTCTACTTTCCTATCAAATAGCTATGCTAGGCTCATTAAGATAACTCATCTTCAAAGGTAACATATTGCATCACACACCATCAATTAACCTCCAGTTGAATATCACTAAACATCGCTCATGGATGTTGAGAGTCGCATTGTTTTAGCTATGCTACTTTATGCAGACCAAGATTTGGAGTCTTCAAATAAAATTTATAAACAGCATCCTTGAAAACAACATTAATGCCGTTATCACCGTCAATCACCTTCCCATTGCATCAAATACCAATGTGAAAAAATGATACTCTTGCATCAATCTTCTTCTTACCCTAATGTGAAGGGAAAAAGGGCATAGATCTAAACAAGGTTTCTGTTCACCATGACAGCTCCCTTCACTTTCATCATCACCACATGTTCTATTTACAACACAACAACTTCCTTGAGTTTCTGTTCATAGGTAGCAAAGGTAAAAATAAATAAATAAATAATAATAATAGCTGTAGAACTAGTACTGTTCACCACTGCACGGAGATTCCTCTTAATAAATTCTCCTTGTTCACAATCCATTAACAAGAGCAGCACTATATATCAGTTCTATTCATAGAACTAGTATTCATGCATCCTTGCTCTACTAATGATGAATATGAATGAGCAAATCAGCTCATGGAAAAAAAAACAAACTGCTCGATTGTGATGTTTATCAACTTCCCTCAGATAATATCTATTATTGACCTTGCACTCTTAGCAATAGAAAGTTTAAGAAAATAACAGTCATAATAAAGCAACTGAAAGACCTAAAATACTTCAGAGAACGTGTCTCCTTATATCCAGAAGGACTGATATGCACAGATCCTTAGCATTGGATTTCCAAATAAGGTATTTCTTCTCTAACCAGTTAACCAACGAACGAAAAATCTGCCAACAATTCAATACACATTTCTGAGGAAT
Organism: Vitis vinifera; assembly: GCF_030704535.1. Taxonomy (NCBI): domain Eukaryota; kingdom Viridiplantae; phylum Streptophyta; class Magnoliopsida; order Vitales; family Vitaceae; genus Vitis; species Vitis vinifera. The sequence goes on along the minus strand of NC_081821.1, from coordinate 12,893,061 downwards.
AAGGATTTCTAGTCAATGAGAAATTCACACTTCTCCCCATATCTAGAAGGACCAATATGCAAAGATCCTTAGCCTTGGGTTTCCAAATAAGGTATTTCTTCTCTAACCAGTTAACGAATGAACGAAAAATCTGCCAACAATTCAAATACACATTTCTGGGGAATAAGGATTTCAAGCCAATGAGAAATTCACAAATCATACAAGACTAGTTTGAGAGACACGGAATATTTTCATAACCCTATTGAGGTCGACTAACTCAAATTCAATTGCTACAACCTCCTTGCTTTAGACAATTTAATTGGATTACTCTCAATCTGCATATCTCTAGTTGCATATTTACTACAAATTTTAAATTTGTTCTGAACTCATGAAATAGGACGCTTGTAGCTTGGCTCCATATATCTCAATTCATCATGCAAAATGAAACCATTCGCAATTCACATTCCACAGTTTCAATCTCTACATTAATTTGCACACAAATCAGCTCTTCTTACAAAACCCTAAGATGCAAATGTTTAATTTATTTACTTTACAATCCTTTCTCGGAAACCAAACATAGCAAAAGCAAAAGACAATTAAAACACTTACTTTTCATCAAGCTTCTTCAGCTCATCATCGATCTTCGCACGCATTGTATCCAAAACAGCCTGATCCATTTCCAGCACCGAATCGGCGGCTAGGGTTTCGTATAACGAAGCCATATCTGAACTAATACAAACAAAATAAAGATGAGATGGAATTAGAAGAGGAGCTCAATGAAACTCAGTGAAACTCGGTGGGAAACAGATAACTTTACCGTCGACTTTGACAGCGGCGAACACCTCTTCTTTGAGGCGAACTTTCTCGATGTCTTGAGCGTCAGGGTGGGTGAGAAGGAAAAGCTTGTGAGCGAGAACCAGGTGTGGTTGCTGAGTTCCATCTTGGCTTTCCATGGCAGCGACTCAGTTAACGCTCACTGAGTCGGTTATCCGAGTTGGATTTTTGGGGCTTTGCTTGAGGAAGGAGGAACTGAGTTGTTTTCAGAGACTGTTCCGCTGGAAATTTATTGTCCCCTTTGCGCTTATATAAGAGCACGAGGATGGGCTACATGGGATGGGCTGGGGATGGATGGACCTGAACCCAACTCAGTGCTTTGATGGAAATTGGGCTTTGGGATGCTTAGCGCCTACGCCTCTTTATTTACTGTTTTTTAGAATACTTTTCTATTCGCTAAAGTAAAAAATATAGAAAACGTTTTTAATAACAAAAAAATTATTTTCTATTTTCTATTCTTAAAAGTTAAAAGGAGAAAACATGATATTTTTAAATAAGATCTTTTAAATTTTTATTATTATTTTTACTTATTTTATAAGGATTATTTTTAAAAAATAATTATACAAACATGTAAAATAATTAAAAATAAAATATTAAATATAAAAATTATTTTTAAAAAATATTTAAAATAAGTTAAAAATATTTTAGATTTCCAAATAGAGATTTATTCTATAAAAATCAAAGAATAGTTTTCAAAAATTGTTTTCAAAACTATTTTTAAAAACAGTTATCAAGCAAACCTATAGTGATTTCATATTATTTAACGTCAGAATAAGGAATAACTCAACTCATCTTGTACTAGTTGATGTGTTCATTAGAAATTGAGTGAGGTTGCCTGAATTATGATGGACAAAAGTCCAATGCCCCACATTGATTGATCCCTAACGTTAATTGGTTTTATAGGTGATGTGGTCTCTACCTCCATCGGTTTAAGCTTTTGAAAAGTGTATATGATCCCTCGAAAAAAAGAAAAAAGGGAATACTTTTAAGTATTAATAAGTGTTTTTAATATTTTCCGATACCACTTTCAAGTTTCAAATGACCTATAAGTTACTTCTAATGATACGATTGAACTAAATTGCTTACCCACAAATTTGGTTGAGTACATTAAACACCCCATGTCAAAGAATATTAGGGAATGAAGGTAGTCATGTAGGCTATACCTTGAAATCGACTCAATAGTAAGAAGCTTCCAAGTTGGTAAAAGAAGATGAAGATAGTACCAAGGTAATTGGGGTATTTTTAAGAATTAAGAGATGGGATGAGAAAAATGGGAAAGAAATTAATTAACAATTGGATAATTGTTTTTCATAATAACTACTTATGAGATTATTTATTGGGATGAGGAACCACCACCAAGTCCTTGTTTGGTAATTTTTTTTTTAAAGGATTCTGAAAAATAACTTTTAAGAATAGTTTTTAAAAACTATTATATAATGTTTTATAAAATAAAAGTTTACTTTATAACAGGAAATGTTTTTAACTTGTTTTAATATTTTTAAATATGTTTTAAAAATATATTTTTATATTTAGAACATTATTTTTAATCGTTATACATGTTTGTATAATTATTTTTTAAAACAATTCTTAAAAAATAAGTAAAAATAATTGAAAACAACTAAAATATGTTTTTTAAAAACACTCATGTTTATTGTTCTTAAGAACAAAAATAAAAAACAATTTTCTAATTATCAAATATATTTTTCAATTTTTTTGTTCTAAAAAACAAAAAACCATTAGTAAAAAAAATTTCCAAATAAACCCCAAACATTGCAATTTTAATGCTTTCGTACCCGAACATATGCATCTTTAAAGAAGTATGCATATGAGAGTTGATTATTTAGAATAAATTTTATTAACTTTATTAAAATTAAAAATCAAATAACAAGTTATAAGTTAATAATTTAAAAATAATTTAAATTATTAAATAATAAGTATTTGGATATATTAAAATAAAAATGCAGTTATAATGCGTCTAATAATACATGATATAATAAAAAAATGATTTTTGAAAAAGAAAACTCATCGAGAAGGTAGAATAATGTCTTGGAGTGGTTTTTCATGTTTAAAAAAAACATTTTTAACGGTTTACAAAACATCGAGAAAACACTTTAAAACATTAAAAAGTGCTTTTAATTGATTGCAAAATCACTCTAAATCATATTATTTAACTAAGGTTGATTTATAATAATAAGTATTGTCAAACATTAGAAAAGATTAACGGAATATTTGATAAATTTTAATATTTATTATTTAATAATTTAAGTTGACTTTAAATTAAATTATATTTAAGTGAGTGTTTGGTAAGCCAACTTGATTACTTAAAGAAACTTAATAACTTAATTTAAGTTATTAAATAAATTAATTTATTTGATAAAATAATTTAATGATATAAGTTAAAGTAAAAAACAATTTTAAGTAATAAGTAAAAATAATTAACTTATTCTTAAACATACATTTTCATTTTATCTTTTTATTCTCATTTATCTTAATTACCACCATAATATCTTTTGTTAATCTACGATTCTTTATTATTACTCAACCTCCTTTACCTTAGTTATAATTTAGGAGGACAAATCTGTTTTATCAATTATTTACAATAAATTTTAAGTTAATTTTCTCAAATAACCTTAATACTTAAAATAATAATTTAGTAATAAGTTTTAAGTCAACAACTTAAAGTTAATCTAATTTAAAGTCAATTTAAGTCATTAAGTAATACGTATTAAATTTTACCTCATAAATTTGATTTAAAACTTATTACTTAATTTTTACTTTAACTATTAAAATTGTTTGATAAAAACAATTTAAAATTTATTTTAAATCATCAAGTTAACATATTTATCCTCATAAATTATCATTAGAGGTCAAATAACAATGGAGGTTATGAAGTAATAAAAAGATGGTGTAGGTAACTAAGACAAATGATAAGAAAAATGTAAGAATAAGTTAATTATTTTTATTTATTACTTAAAAGTTGTTTTTTATTTTAAGTTATTTATCAAATATATTTAATTTATTTAATAAATTAAATTAAATTAAATTATTAAATCACTTTAAGTTGATTTACCAAACACTTAAAAATTTAAAGAAGATAATTTAATCATGGTTAATTTGTAACCGTGGGTAAGATAAGGAAGGAAAACAACTTAAAAGGAGCTATCATTAGTTATTAAAATTAGGATTAATTATCTTTGATTTGTTTGTTAATTTTTCATTTTCTTTTTGTATGATTGATGCGTGTGTTTTTATTTTTATTATTTATTTATTTTTATTTTTATTTTTATTTTTATCTCTTGAGGGTTGAGTTCAGAACTTATGATTTACATTGCTATTTCAGTTAAAGAGGGTCCATGTAGAAGTTTAAAAGAAAAAAGAATTATAGAAAAAGTGAAAAAAATGAAAATTTGAAGGAGGGCAGATGTCATTTTCCTGCCAACCAAACGGAGAATTAGAACGGTCAGTGACACCCATATATTTGTATTAATGACGCTCAAATAACTCATCGTTTGGAGCTCCGCGGGGTGCAGGGGATTCGAGAGAGACGAATGTGAAAAGTGAAAACCATGGTGAAGAAGAAACCCCGAAATTCAAATGCTCCAATCGATCTCGCCTCTGCAGACTCTGGTAAATTCAATTCTCAACTGTGCCATCATTCTCCTTTTCTTTTCTCTCCACTTCTTCTTGTTCTGATTACATTTTCTTGGGTGAGGGTGTTCGTCTTTTGTTTTTTTTTTTGGTTCATTTCCCTCTGTTTGGTTGCTGAGAAAATGGACGAAACGAAATGAACGTTCCATATTTTCTTCAAACTAGTGCGAGAGGGAGACAGAAGCGCAGTCTGAATTTATTGTATAGTTTTATGAGGTTGGTTTCAGTGGAACTTTTACTATGTTACTGATGATTTTTTAGTTTACGTTGTTATCTCACATTTTCTTGGGAGCCAAACAGTGGGTGAAGTGTGGATTGTAATCTTATGCTTCAAGAGGTTCATTTTGGCCTTGAATTAGGGTTTGGCTATGCTAGTATTGTTTTGGTATCGAATTGATTGTTAAATAAAGGGTTTGTTGCATATTAGGGTAATGTTTGTTTACAGTGTTCGTCAATGTGTTATCAATTGAATAAATGCTTTAGCCCTTCCCCCCAAACGTCTGTAAGCCAAAGGTGAAAGTTGAGGGAAGCGTCTATTACAGAAGAAAAACCTGGAAAGAACTAATAATGTTGGAATGGCAGTGCTGAAATCAAGGGCATGATGTTGGCTTGAAATAAAGAGAACTGCTCAACAACCTTGTTTTGTTTGAATTGTTGATGCCATCATGCGCAGTTGGATCTTCCAGACAGGTGCTAATCTTTTAGATTAAATGGGGAATATGGATTTGCAATGGTTTTTCGATCCTAGTACTACAGGGATTGCACATTTATTTTGACATGTCTGCAACTAATTGTAGTGTAGTGTTAATTGTAAAGAGTGTGCACCCTGTGTCTATTATGAACTCAGCAGTTGGAAAGTGTGTTTCACTAGCCCTGCCATTGGTTGAAAACAAAATGAAGAAAAAAGAAAGAATGTATTTTTGAGCATTTTCTTCGTAATTATCTTGGCTCCTGACAAGTGAAAGGCTCAACTTAACTACCCCGCTGAGTTTTGTGTGCTTCATTTGAGCATGAGTTTTGCCTTTTCGACCCCAAAGGGTAACAAAACTACATATAAGATTCAAAATCTTCATTGATTTTTTTTTTTTTTTTTTGTCATTTTCTTAGTAGCCAAACAGTTCAATAGCATTATTTTTAATCTGATGCTTATGTGGTTTCATCAAATCTATGGAATGTCCTATTGAGCAAGGAATTGAGTTTTAGAAATTTGATGTGCAATTAATTGCGTTCTGACAGAAAGCTATTTAGATTATTCAAAACATCGCTCATGTTGGCGACACATGGTGGCACATCTACAAGCTCAGAACAAGAGGATGACTAAACATGAGATTGAAGAGATAAAGGAGATCTTTGAATTTACTACGCCATGTTTTTCAAATACCTTCCCTCGCCATGAACGATCAAAGAGGCGCATAAATTGCAAGAACATAATCATCCGTAAAGAAAAGAAGAAGCTTGACACCGCTGCATTTGAATGGTACTTCAGGTAAGGCCTAGATCCCGGTTATCCATGGCTGAAAAAGTAGCCTCTGATTTACTTTATATATTCTGATCAGATGTTTTTGAAACATGTAGGAACTTATGGAAGAGCTTCTCTGATGATAAAAAGAGTTCATTTGGCTACCTTGATTGTTTATGGTTTTCATTCTACCTGAAAACATCTTCTAGAGAAAAAGTGTTGAATTGGATAAAAAAGAAGAGAATTTTTTCAAGGAAATATGTTTTTGTTCCCATTGTTTGTTGGTAGGTATTTTCATTATCTTGACAACTGAAGTTGGTACTCTTGTTGTTGGTCTATGGTGTTAATTAAGTTGAAAGTTATCATTTTTTCAGGAATCACTGGAGCCTCCTGATCTTGTGCCATTTTGGTGAGAGTTTGGAGTCAAAAATTAGGGCGCCATGCATGTTATTGCTGGATTCACTTCAAATGGCAAACCCAAAGCGCCTTGAGCCAAATATACGGAAGTATGTCTTCTTCTTCCTTTTAATGCCATTTCTGTAGTCTGAGTGCAATGTGCATTGACATCCCAACTGAGGTGCCTCACCTGCCAAGGCACACATCATCTTGTTTATTTATTTATGTTAGTAAGCTTGGGGCAAAATGACGTTATCTTGATCCTTTCTAAAAATGCATAGGAAATGGTCCCTTTTTCAGAAGAACTAACAGCAAAAATGGTTGTATTTGTGAAATTGTGTTGAAAAATGTTAGGGTCCAAAAAATGCTTATATTTTCCTTTGGTTTCTAAGTTTCTCTAACCCAAAACAGTTAAATATAGACTTGTTTATTTTTTTTAGAACACTTTTATTGTTAAAATTTCCGTAGTATATTGAATTTTTGTATTATTACATAATTTTTTGTTGAATGCTTATTTTAAATGCTTATAATCTTGACTTTTTTGTTACCTGGTTTGGAATTTTGGAATACTTGGCAATATATGAGTGTACATGACGAAGATTTTAATGTTCAAATTTACAATATTTTATAAAATTGTGCAAGTACACTTAGATTGTTAAGTGCCCACCTTGAGTAGCTCATTCTGTCTTGTGCCTTTCAGAATTATAATTGTATCTTTTTTCTTAAAACAAAAAATTATTTTAAATCTTCTTCCCCGTTTCTTTATAGTTGCACAATTGAGGATTGGATTACAACATGTTACTTGTCTTTGTTTTTCAGATTTGTATTTGACATTTATAAAGAAGAAGGCAGGCCAGAGAGCAAACAGTTGATTTCTAAAATTCCCTTGTTGGTGCCCAAGGTGAATAAATGCACACTTGTGATGATTTTTATTGGTCAATTCTTGTCAATTTTCACTTTTAACGAGCAAAACTAATCCCTTCAGGTGCCACAGCAGAGGAATGGTGAGGAATGTGGCAATTTTGTTCTGTACTTCATCAATTTGTTTATGGATGGTGCTCCAGAAAATTTTAGTGTTTCCGAGGGCTACCCTTATTTTGTAAGTTCTTCCTCTGCATGTCATTTATGTTGGGAATCAAAGCTAAAGTGTTTTAGTGATGGAGAGTGACCTTATGTTGCCACATTGCAGATGAAGAAGAACTGGTTTGGTCCTGAAGCCTTGGAACATTTCTTCAGGAAACTCGATTCCATTCCAAAGCCTGATCTGTGAATTCTGTGAATTCTGATGGAGGATTGAGCGTACATATTTCCATATTTCGGATGGTCAAACTATGACCAGGAAAATAGCGACTATGCTTGTACATGCAGTGTATGTTGATCATATATTTGTGATTGCAATGACTTCTTGCCCATGTGGTAATTCAAGTTAGATTCAGGGATATATACAGAGATAATAGTTTCACCATTCATAGAGAGGAGCACCCTCTTTTTGGATAGCTTTGAAGCCCATTTGATACATACAGAAGTTGTTTATAGCTTACCATTTGATGCTGATATCTAGCTTTTCTTTGCTGTTTTGTTGCAAATATCATGATTGAGCTCTCATTTAAGTAAAGATATTGACCACAGCAAACAGGTACGATATCATAGGCTGAGAGGAGTTTTCTTAAGAAATTTATCGTATCAGCTCCTCCATAGTTCCAAAGGCACTGAAACATAATTTATAGGTATATCCTTGGTGCTCTCCAAAGCTGCAGGGCAATGAGGCTACAGTTTCAACTTGGCCTACCCACTAGAGAAGATCCTTTGTTTTGGAAATTGCCCAAACAATACTTTACAGCTAATTGAAATATGGCAACATGGATTCATACATGGAAATAATTGGCTTCTATCGTACACTTGGATCATGCCCTATCAGCATGCAAGCTAGCCGATACGTTACCATTTTAAATGGTTTCTAAAATTTGGTTTTGCCCTTTTTGTCATAAAAGAAAAGGTATAAGGTTTATATTTATTTATTACAAGCTTTACACAGCATTTTCTCCTTTCTCACCTTGAAAGCAAACTCAATGTAGCTTCCATTCTTACATGTAAAAATGCCACTCTTGTATGAGCTAACCCGGATTTATAGATACACAATCAAACTGGTAAAAAAATAAGTCTTACGGCATAAAACAATACCAAAATGGCTTACAGAAACAAGATCATTCAATTTAGTATTGTACACTTGGGTGGGGAATTTTAATTTCCCCCTTCAACATATTAGAAGACAGACCGATGCTCTTTGTCTTGAATGTGCTTTCTGATGTCTCTAGTGCTCGGGAAGCTTGGAGAGCCATCTCCGCATGGAGTTGGAGACATGTCATAGCCATCTGAAATAAAAATATCTCATCAGTTCTGTTGGATGCAGCATCAAAATATAAACGTTCAGGATTTCCAGAAAAAGATTGTTTTAACAGAAAACATACCAAAAAAAATAGCTATTAGAATATTTCTTTCTTTGATCAATAAACCCGGATAAATGTAATATTTTAAGTGCCTAACAAAAGAAGGGGATGCAGCCTGCGTACACACTAGGTATACAGACAGCCCAAAAAAATAAAAATAAAAATAAAAATAAAGATATGTTATGTGCATCCTAAACAACACTTAAATGTTGGTGTGGATCCCGTAATATTCTAAACCAAGTACTATATTTCCACAATGACATTAATAGTTCTATGCTATACATACACTCTTAGAGTTCAACCCTTTTGAGGCAGCATGGTTTCATAGGTACCGGTAACCATGTCTAGACTTGACTAGTTCAGATGACACTCAAGATGTGAGATGCCCTCTGGAAAAAACAATTCACTGAATAGCCAGTAGAATTCTTTTGCCCATCTATGAGCTCCTTCAAGATCAAAGGTTGGGATCTATTGAACATATCTATTGAACGTACTATCCTGCAATATCACTTTATGTATAGGCCTCTTATATGGGTTATCAGCAAAGCAGAACTGCTATCCCAGTGTGGAAAGACGAATCAACCCGTGTTCCACCTAATTTCTGTTCTACAGAGTATAACTGTATAAGTTAGTTTCTAAAAGTTCTTGATGTCAAAGAAAGGAAGCGCTGACCGATATTATGATTTCCAAGAAGCATTATGAGTATTATTTACAGTTTAGAAAATAATTGTTAATATTTAAACAGGTAAAACTGAGAGGTCCACAGGAACATAGCTCTTTTGAAAAGCTTTTCCATCCAAAAAGAAAAGGAAACTTGTGCAAAGGGTGGGGGTGCGAGGAGGCAGATCATTAGCAGCCTTAGCAAATGATGATGCCAGAGCCATAAGCAAAAACTTGAGGGTTATCTCCTATTAAACCTCGAAACGACGCATGATTGTGTTTCTTGCAATTCTCTCATGTGCATATTGCAACAGATGGGGGTTGGAACTTTACAACCGATGATTATGACAATAATAAATCATGACAAAGATGGAGTTTTGATAGGAAAAAAAAATTGAAGAAATGGATGCTGGTGGGCATCTCCATCTCATCTGTATCCTGCTCATGGAAATTGGGAGAGACTCCTGTGGGCTTCTTGAAAAAGGCAGAAGGGCTTAGACAAGGTGACTCATTATCATAAATCTTAAATCTAAACTAGCATGAGAGAAACAGGAGCTCCCATGTAATGACATTTGTTGTGGGCAAACAGATTAGGCATATTTAGTGTTGAATATAATGTATTTATAGTATATTATCTTTCCTTGTTAATATAGGTCACATGTATGGTAGTTAGGACTCCTAGCCTTGTATATATATATCTCTCAATTGTAAGTAGAAAACAGATGAATGAGAATCAAGGTTTTTCTCCTTTTTCTCTCTTTTAACATGGTATCAGAGCCAAAGGAGAAAACCTAATTTTTTTTCGGTTTAGCCGTGTAATCAATTCCGGCGAACCGTCTAGTGACCGTATTTCACTCCGGTCCCCTCATTTTCTTCCCGAACCACTCCTGACAACCTCATCGCCGTCGGATCTCCACCACGCCGACAACCTTTTCCTGCGAACTTTCCGGCGACTTTCCGGTGAACTTTTCCGGCGACGTCTTTTTCCGACACCGACCACACCAAGAGGAGCGCCTGGAGGAGATCTCCAACTTCTTCAAAAGCATCGGAGCCAGAAAACCCTCCATGCGCCGGCCACGCGCACTTCTCCGGCCGGCGACTGAATCTCACGCGCTGGCGCGTGAGACCTTTTCCGGCGACGCGCCTCCTCCTCCAGCCTCGCCTGACGCCGACCAGCATCCCTACCTACCTGGTTCTCCCATCCGAGCCCTGCACGTACCTCTTTTGGGGATTTTTGTCTCCGTCAGCCCTCCAAACAGCCTTTCCGGCGAAGTTCCGGCTACTTTTTCTCCACCCCAATCCCTGCACGTGCCTTGGGAAGTGTTCTTCTACCCTTCTGGTGGTACCACGTCGCGATCTGAGGCCGTCTCCCTTTTTCGGTGGTGCCACGCCGCAATCTGAAGCCGTATTAGGGCTCTCTTCGATCCAAATACGTGAATATGACCACCAAAAATCAGATCTTTACCTCTGTTATCTCTGGATCTCCACCTCCTCGCACTGCCCATATGGCCCAGTCCTCTGATTCTCCGTTGCCTCAGCCTCCGAGCTCCTCCGCATCTCAGACATCTCAGACTTCTATTGCCTCTGTTGCCCAGCCTGGTAATGCCTCTGCCTGCCTTACCCACACATCTTCTCTTGGACCCTGGATTCTAGATTCTGGAGCATCTGATCACCTATCTGGTAATAAGGATCTTTTCTCCTCTATTACTACTACCTCTGATTTACCTACTGTTACCTTAGCTAATGGTTCTCAAACTGTGGCTAAAGGTATTGGTTTGGCCCTTCCTCTGCCTTCTCTACCTCTCACTTCTGTCCTTTATACTCCTGAATGTCCTTTTAATCTTATTTCCATCAGCAAACTCACTCGTACTCTTAATTGCTCTATTACCTTTTCTGATAAATTTGTGACCTTGCAGGACCGGAGTACGGGGAAGACGATTGGCATAGGACGTGAGTCTCAAGGCCTCTATCACCTCACCTCAGATTCATCTCCTGCAGTTTGCATTTCCACTGATGCTCCTCTCCTCATTCACAATCGTCTGGGCCACCCTAGTCTTTCCAAGTTCCAGAAGATGGTTCCTCGTTTTTCCACTTTGTCGTCGCTTCCGTGTGAGTCATGTCAGCTTGGGAAACATACTCGTGTCTCGTTCCCAAAGCGTTTGAATAATCGGGCAAAGTCTCCTTTTGAGCTTGTCCACACTGATGTTTGGGGTCCTTGTCGGACTGCGTCTACTTTAGGATTTCAGTATTTTGTCACTTTCATTGATGACTATTCTCGATGTACTTGGTTATTTTTAATGAAAAATCGAGCTGAGTTATTCTCTATTTTCCAGAAATTTTATACTGAAATCCAAACCCAGTTCAATATTTCTATTCGTGTGTTACGCAGTGACAATGCCAGGGAATATTTTTCAGCCCAATTTATTTCGTTTATGTCTCATCATGGAATTCTTCATCAGTCTTCTTGTGCTCATACTCCTCAACAAAATGGGGTAGCTGAACGCAAGAATCGACATCTTGTTGAGACAGCTCGTACTCTCCTCCTCCATAGTCACGTTCCTTTTCATTTTTGGGGGGACGCTGTTCTTACCGCTTGTTATTTGATTAATCGTATGCCCTCCTCTGTCTTACACGATCAGATTCCTCACTCCCTTCTCTTCCCTGACCAACCACTTTATTTCCTTCCTCCTCGTGTCTTTGGTTGTACTTGCTTTGTTCATATTCTCACTCCTGGACAAGACAAGCTTTCCGCCAAAGCCATGAAGTGCCTCTTCTTGGGATATTCCAGACTTCAGAAGGGTTATCGTTGTTATTCCCTTGAGACTCATAGATACTTTGTCTCCGCTGATGTCACCTTCTTTGAGGACTCACCATTCTTTTCCACCACTTCTGAGTCTCTTCCTGTTTCTGAAGTTTTGCCCATTCCCATTGTCTCCCCACCTGATGCTATGCCCCCTCGACCACTTCAGGTTTATTATCGTCGCCCTCGTGTCGTTGCTCCTCTCCCTTTTCCTGAGGCACCTGCTGACTCACTTCCTATCCCTTCGGCTTCACCTGCCCCGGCTCTGCCTTCTCCTAATGACTTACCCATTGCTATTCGGAAAGGTACTCGCTCTACTCGTAATCCTCATCCTATTTACAATTTTTTGAGTTATCATCGCTTATCTTCACCCTATTCTGCTTTTGTTTCTGCTATATCCTCTGTTTCTCTTCCAAAGAGCACCCATGAAGCTCTTTCCCATCCAGGCTGGCGACAGGCAATGGTGGATGAAATGGCTGCTCTGCACTCTAATGACACTTGGGATCTTGTTGTTTTACCCTTTGGTAAATCTACAGTTGGTTGTCGTTGGGTCTATGCCGTTAAGGTTGGTCCTGATGGTCAGGTTGATCGCCTTAAGGCCCGCTTAGTTGCTAAAGGCTATACTCAAGTTTATGGTTCTGATTATGGTGACACATTTTCCCCTGTTGCCAAGATTGCTTCTGTCCGCTTGCTTCTCTCCATGGCTGCTATGTGTTCTTGGCCTCTTTATCAGTTGGATATTAAAAATGCCTTCCTTCATGGTGATCTTGCCGAGGAAGTTTATATGGAGCAACCTCCTGGTTTTGTTGCTCAGGGGGAGTCTGGTTTAGTGTGCAGGTTACGCCGTTCTCTATATGGCTTGAAACAATCTCCTCGAACATGGTTTAGCCGTTTTAGTTCTGTTGTTCAAGAGTTTGGCATGCTTCGCAGTACAGCAGACCATTAAGTTTTTTATCATCATAACTCCTTGGGGCAGTGTATTTATCTGATTGTTTATGTGGACGACATCGTCATTACAGGCAGTGATCAGGATGGTATTCAGAAACTAAAGCAACATCTTTTTACCCACTTTCAGACCAAAGACTTAGGGAAACTCAAGTATTTCTTGGGAATTGAGATAGCTCAATCCAGTTCTGGTGTGGTCCTTTCCCAAAGGAAGTATGCTTTAGACATCCTGGAAGAAACCGGTATGTTAGACTGTAAACCGGTAGACACACCTATGGATCCGAATGTCAAACTTGTACCAGGACAGGGGGAGCCTTTAGGAGACCCTGGGAGATATCGACGGCTCGTAGGTAAATTGAACTATCTCACCATTACTCGTCCAGACATTTCTTTTCCTGTGAGTGTTGTTAGTCAATTCCTACAGTCACCATGTGATAGCCATTGGGATGCCGTAATCCGTATTCTTCGATATATCAAAAGTACACCAGGCCAAGGTGTATTGTACGAGAACAGAGGTCATACTCAAGTTGTTGGTTACACAGATGCAAATTGGGCTGGCTCACCCACAGATAGACGTTCCACTTTAGGGTACTGTGTTTTTATTGGAGGTAATCTAATATCTTGGAAGAGTAAGAAACAAGATGTAGTGGCCAGATCTAGCGCTAAAGCCGAGTATCGAGCTATGGCTTTGGCAACATGTGAACTCATATGGTTGAGACATCTTCTTCAGGAGTTGAGATTTGGAAAGGATGAACAGATGAAACTCATCTGTGATAACCAGGCCGCATTACATATTGCATCCAATCTAGTCTTTCATGAAATGACTAAGCATATTGAAGTTGACTGTCATTTCATTAGAGAGAAGATCGCATCAGGATGTGTTGCTACAAGTTTTGTTAATTCAAATGATCAACTAGCAGACATCTTCACTAAATCTCTCAGAAGTCCTAGGATTAAATATATTTGTAACAAGCTTGGTGCATATGACGTATATGCTCCAGCTTGAGGGGGAGTGTTGAATATAATGTATTTATAGTATATTATCTTTCCTTGTTAATATAGGTCACATGTATGGTAGTTAGGACTCCTAGCCTTGTATATATATATCTCTCAATTGTAAGTAGAAAACAGATGAATGAGAATCAAGGTTTTTCTCCTTTTTCTCTCTTTTAACATTTAGAAAGTGTGAAATTGTCAAACATATGTAAATTCTTCAATAAATATGGATACTAGATGTAGATTGAAGGAGATAGGAATGATGGTTGGAAAATACACAGGAGCGACTATTTTCAATAAGGGGAGAATGAAGAGGTGTTGCCAACATAATTAAGCATGATGAAGGGCTCTTAAATGTACTACATGATGAACTTGGAGGCAGATGATGCTTAATTTGCAGTTCCATCAATCAATGCACTACAAACAAAACTAGGTTTTTTGTTGCTGTTTCATGAGCCCCAAAAGTTGGCATAGACTTTCAAAAACAGATTTAAATCATGCACTGTGAGTGACAAGCAGAAAACAACAAGACAAAAAAAGCAAGCTAGAAATCCTGGCCTCCATGGAACATAATTTTTTGCTTACAGTATAGCAGTCTTTATCAGTATCTGTATCAGCTACATTAAGAGCCCATGTGCGAACCCATTCAAGCCCTTTAGAAAGCTCAGGATTTCCTTCCACCAAGGCAGATGCTACATAAGAGGGATGAAGTGCCATCAACACGCATGAAGCTGCAAAAAGGACAGATCTCCTGACATAAGCTTCTTTGTGATAGCATACCTCCCTGCATGTTAACAGCCATAATATCAACCGCTGGATAAACAAATGGTTCCTGCCACCAGGAAGATCAGCACATGACTCACTGATGCAGGGATGAACCCACCATTTTTAATAAGTATACCTACCATTAATTCCCATGTTAGTGTCAGTTGTATATGGTATTGGTAGCCAGACCTGATGATAGGTTCTACCCTGATACTGAACATGTAAATTAACTCCATAAAGACTATACCTAAAGTAGTGCTTTATAGCTAAGCATCTATATACTGATGTTCAATACCTGGAGCTTAGCATATCCAGAAGTGGTGAAGCCAAAGCCGACGCTTCGGGATGCATACTTGCACATTTCATACATACACCAAGCATATATATCAGTTTTCCCAGGACAATAAAGTCCCTAGCAAGCAAGTCAACACCATGCCTTCTCTTATCAAACCCCTGCATGGCTGGAAGCATAAATGCTGCTGCATACAAAGGAAACTTGTTCTGAGACCATTCTGTCTGGCTTTCTGGCATATTTTTCAATCTGAGGCTCCATCGGCGAGTCTTTCCTCTTTTTACCTGATTGGGTTTTGGGGGAAGTTCCCTCTCATAGCTATATGATAAATTCAACAAAGATCCTGTTCCTGACATCTCTTTCCATGAACCAGCTCCGGGAGGCCCTATGCTAGAGGGCAGGAACCATGGTTGAGTCTCCGAAATGGTTGATATGAGGGCTCCAGGCTGACGTTTCGGTTTCATGGTTCTAGTATCAGCGAGTTCCTGTGCAGCATCTGTCATGATGTCAAGTATAAGTATGCGTTGACTGACATCCACATTGGGTGAATATAATAATTTATGGAGAGCATCAAGAGACTCGAATGGACAAGTGACGAGCAAAGCAACCAGTGCTTTTTGCCTCTTTTCTTCAGCCGATTCTTCCTCCCCTTCTATGGTCAAATCAGAACAACGAACCTGTACAAGTGTTCTGACAAGGTCGCCTGTCAAATGCCGAAGCTCATCTGGCGAGGCACGAACAAGATTTTCGGCAACATCAAGAGCCCTTTCAACCTGAAAAATTAAGAAATTGTTTTCATTCTCATAGGGGATTTTTAGTTAAACACCTTTCCAAGTTACAGCTTTCTAAAAAATATATTTATAGATGTCAAATGAAAGTAAATAAGGCATAGATGGCTTCCACAAGTGATACCTAGGCATGAAAACAAACTGCAATGGGTAATTACAGCTGTTGGTTCCACTGATTTATCCTAGAGATTTTGTTAGAGTTCATTAGGGAAATCCTACAGTTGGCAATATAAAATGTTGGACCTCACAAATAGCAAAAACTTGTTTTGAGGTTTACTTTCAAGATAACCTTAGGAGACAAAGATAGACAATTACTATAATGACTTACACCATCTGCATCGTCAGATTTCCGTAATGCTCCAACAACATCAACCACCTGCGTGATTTTTTTTTTCAAATCCGTGTCATCATCTGACAAGTCATATGGCTGTAAAGATGAGTCATTTGAGCTTTCAGAATTGTCACTTGCATTATCATCATCACTGCCACCAGAAGTGGATTCATCATTTAACATTGCTGGATCAATAATCTCATCTGGATCAACTAACCTAAATTTAGATAATTTCTTGTCTCTATCCTTCAAATTATTGCCCGCTCCACCGTCAACTGCAGAGTCCAATTCCTTTCCTGCAACTGAAGCAGTAGAATTTTCTATTTCTTTTATACCCTTTTCCGTGGAAGATGAGGCAACTTGAATCCCTTTATCTGGGGTAACTAATCCAAACTCCCAGTCAATAGTCTCCCCACTGCAGCTATCATCAAGGTGCAAAGGATTTTTTGGGTCAACCACTTTAGAAAATACTAATGCGACACTGCTAGCCATTCTCCGAACCAGATGGTCAGGGCTCTCCAGCCTACCTGTCAGGAATTGGACAAGATATAAGAACAACAATATCAGCACCATAAGATGCCAAGTAGTATCAAAGTAACAAGATTCTACAGCTAACTCCTCGAAGGATTGAATGCATCACTTCCTTCGTTGCATCTAGTTCTTCTTTTGACATCTTCTCTAGAGAAATCCCTACAGCTGCGGTTATATCTGCATCTTAAGTCAAGGCACAGTGGAATCCAGGGGAAGAAAGGAAATGTGACAAAAGAATGAAGCATGATCCCAAATATCATGAATAATAAGAGGAGGAGCACCTATGAGAAAATAACATTTCCTTTTTGTGACAAGAAAATTCATTAATTACAAAATATCTGTTTTCTTTCTGGTAAATATCAAACTTCCTACAAACAATCTGGCCAATTACAGAAAGAATCTCTCAAGGGAATATTTCATTCAAGGGGGGAAGGAGAGAGGAAGGATACAAGTTTGCTGCTCTATTGGGGCTGACTGCACAAATTCCTGTTTGGACCATACTGTTACCAAGTGTTGCACTGTGTCTATAAGACCACGGGTATTGTGGCCCTTTGTTAGTGAATTGGCTCCAGGTGGGCATTCAAGAACGGCAAATTGAAGGATCCATCTCAAGCAACAAAGAGGAAATACTTTCCAGAGTAAAAATTTGTCAATAAACATAGACCTAAAAGAGAAAGAAAAATCAATATTTCCCATAGGCAAGTACACAAGACATATTAAAGCACACCAAATAAGGCCATTACCCAAGTACAAAAAACAATATCTAGTATTGTTGAAACACATCAACTTGAAATGATAAGGAACTTTGCCTTCTTCTCCCATAAGTAATGAAAATTATGAAATTGTAAAAATAATTTCACTTTCAGTCCACTAGAACCTGATTGCTATTCTGTTTGCTTTAAGCATCTGTATGATGATTGGGTCCAAGGAAAATGATAAATTAGTCAATTCTAGATTAGTGAGTCATTTTGTCAGCATTCACTCAAGAAATCAAAGACTGCTAGTCAGTGTACCAAAGATTAGAGGAAAATCAACAATATTCCTAATATGTTGGTAACATTACCTCAGAATCATGACACAATACTATTGATTTGCAGAAATTAATAACATTATGTCAAGAAAGAAATGGAGAAAATGCAAAAAACGGAAAGTCAACATTTCTATGGCATGGATTCTAGAATTATAAATTTAATGATTAATCAAAATTTTGTGTTACAGAACAACATGTATTTCATAAGCAAAGAAGGCCCTTGTAGGAGCCACGTACGCATACCTCACTGACTTTTGACGATAAAAAATTTGATGAAACAACATCCACAGAGTCCAGTAAGCTTCAGTATCACTTGCTTGTTCAGTTGCCAGATAATGCAGAATCTGTTCAGACATTCTTTCCACAGCATATGGATCTTTAATTGCTTCCATCATCTTTGACCAAAATAGAAAACCAGGATTTGTCTCAAATACATCTGCATCAATTAAATCAGTATTTGACTGCAAGCAGCTCCTTATATGTGCGAGAATCCGTGGGATGACCTCTCCTAATAGCACATCTGTGAAACAATAACAACTAACATTTAGGTAATAGTTTTAGTACTCTCATTCTTGACACAATGAATAAAAGAAAGTTACAAGAGGTTCTTAGTTAATAGTTTCAAGGAAAAGTATCAGTAGAGAAGAAAACAATAGCAGGTTCCATGGATCACAGAAGTAACATGGGTCATGACAGGTTCAATTGCCACCTTTCTCCCAAAATGTCAATCACTAAGAGAAGCAAAAACAAAATTAGCAGGGAAGTGTGGCTCCTTTAAACAGGATGTCACACAAACAATGCCATTTTCCTCTTACTTAAGTGTAAATTTTCAATTGCACTAACTGAAAATTTCCTGATTACCTATAGACCCACGCCGACAAATGCGAGCAAATGTTTCTCCAACAAATAGGAAGGTACCATCCATGCCATTTTTATCCAAGCTAGCTGCTTCATCATGTAGTTTCATACTCTTTTCTTCAACTCCAGCAAGAAGTTGAATGGCAATCTGCTTGAAGAAGAAACTGAGATACTCTTGTGAAGAATAAACAATGAATCAAAAGGAATAAAAGAATGGAGTATGATTATGTATGAGTGGTGTGGGGATGAAACCTTAGCTAGTGCCTTTCCCTTCCTTGTTTGCCTTAGTTGCATCAAAGGAGGCTTGGGTGGCGGATGTTTGGGATGACATGGGTCAGGGGGGGCATTGGAATCGTCATTTCATTAGACATTTAAATGATTGGGAGCTAAACGATGTAAACGATTTTTTTCTTAAGAATTCAAAAGTCTGTGAAGAGGGGTGTGAAGGATAAAGTGGTGTGGATGGGTTCTAGAAAGGGGGTCTTCTCAGTTAAATCTTGTTATTCCATTCTGGAGCCAAGGTATGCGACTCCCTTTCCTATTGTCGTCATCTAGTATTCCTTAGTCTTTTTAAAAGTGTCATTTTTAGCTTGGGAAGCTAGTTGGGGCAAAGTGTTGATCTTCTATTAGATTCAAGAGAGAGATGGGCTTTGGCAAATAGATGTGTTCTTTGCAAATATGATGAGGAATCGGTTGATCACATTCTCATTCATTGTGATGTTGATCTTGTATTAGATTCAAGCTAGTTGGGGCAAATAGAGAATTTGCTTTGGCAACTTTTTATCTCTTCATTTGGCATTGGTTGGGTCCTTCCTTCGTCAGTAAGGGACACTCTTTTAGAGTGGCATGATTCCTCGGTAGGAAGAAAACATAAGAAGCTTTGAGGAGCGATTCTCCCTTGCATTTTTTGGACAATTTGGAAGGAGAGAACCAAAGAGTGTTTGACAATAAGGAGCAACCGGTTCAAGCATTAAAACACTCATTCCTTGGTAATCTTTTGTCTTGGAGTAGCATGCACATAGAAGTGGGTTCATTGTCTCTTATTGATTTTGTAGATTGGGTGGGTTCTTGATAAGAGTGAGAGTGTTTGTTTTTTGGTTGTCCACTCCCTCTAGTGTTGTGCTTTTTGGAACCCTCTATATACCTTGATGTATAGCATCCTTGTTCACTTATAATATTTACCCTTTATTTATCAAAAAAAAAAAAAAGGATTATGTATGAATCATGCATTATTAAATCATTCCTAAATGACTAGTGACATTAGAAGTTAAACATTCTATTTAAATATGTTCTAATCCAACACATGAACAGGGATTTGTGAAAGTGTCATGTTGATATAAACTGTTAAACAGAGTTCAACGCTTCAACTTTCACAAATAGATCAAATTTATGTATATAGAAACCCAGAAAATTTCCAGCAGAAGAAAAATAAGGATACTGTGATGAAAGTGAAGTTGGGGCTCCTAATGGCGCTTTGTCAGGTATAGACACCATGAGCTGTGCCACCCTAGATACAGCTGGCTTCATTCTTTCACTAATAGAATCTTCCGATTGAAAAGAACTGCCAAATTCTCTAGCCATCTGGAGTATTCCATCATTTTCAAACAAGCAAAGGACAAGTAATCTGTCACAATAAAAGAAAATATTAATAGATAGACTGCTAGTTTCTGATTATCTAGAACTCAGATGGATAAATGATAGTATCGTTAGATATCCCCTATGAATCTATGATCATTGACTATTCATGCAGACATGTCGCCCACAGTCAGCATTTATTAATTACACATTGTAGCAGTAAATATCTAATAACACATATTATATGCTTGAATATGAACTCTAACTCTAACAATGCACTCTAACTAGATACACCAACACATAGGTCACATGAAACAAGAACATGTCCTCAAGACACTGATAACAAGAAGATAATAAGTGGCCAACAAAAAGTGAAGGCAGAAGGAGCAGGAGCAGGAGCAGGAGGAGGGGGTTTCAACACATAAGATTTATTTCAGGGGGGCAGAAATCATCTAAAAGCAGGAACTAAGCCTAGTGGTTAATGTATTTTTTTTTTTTTCAAAATAGTGACTAGGCTCAAACCCAATTCTCATCATAGATGTTTTTCAATTTTTTTTAAGTGGGGCACATCACCCTCCTGGTCCTTTCTTCAAGTGGGGATCCAGAATTGTTGTGGAAGAGGTTGGGTGGAATCCTGTAGCTCAATTTTTAATTAGATGAATATGTTCAAAATATTATAGTAATAAGGATTCAACAGAGCTACTTTCATGTGCAACCTGAACTAGACTGAAAATGGAAAAATCAGAAACATAATATCAACACCTAAGTTTCACCTCTTTACCTTTCAGCATTTAAGCATACAGTGTTGACGCGAAGACTATCCCGTGCATTATGCTGTAGACAAGGCACTAGAGTCTGAACAACCTCAGTGGCAAGTCCTTCGACAAAGAAAACATCATAGACATGTTTTTGTGCAGAAATAGGAAAACAAGCTAGCCAGTTGGAAGCAACCTCTGCATGTAACAACTTATATCAGCAACCATGGACTTGGATAATTAATTGGCATAAAATTTTCCAGCATTATCTCTCCTCTTAAAAGACAGGGACCAGGATAAGAGAACTATCTATACAGAGAGAATTATGTGTCCCAACTAGGCAAACTATATGAATAAACCAAAACAAACATATCTTAACTTTCCATTAAACCAAAGACAGTGAGTTGAATGGCTTAAGAAGCAAACATAAATTTTAACTTGTTAATTTACGGGCTTTGATTTTTCCTCACTATCTGGATATAGAAGACAAGACAAAATGCTGCTTAAAAAAACAAATAAATTAAGTTCAAGGGTACTGTTTGGTTAACATATTGGAAGTACTTTTATTACTTCTAAGACAATATAAGCAATCTTAGATCCTCAAAGCAAGAATGTACTTGCAAAATCTAACCAAACAGTACCTACATATGTGGTAATCAACTTACCATACAACAAAACCCTCGCCAAAGTTGGAAATGCAGTTCCTTGGTAGAACACCCACCACCAATCACTCCTCTCATCTGAAGAAGGGACCTCAGTCCTAAGGACCTGAATGTATCAGGATGGAACTAAATTACATGAAATTGGAAATAAATTTAAGAAGAAATGCATGAGTTTCAAAATCAACTACATTAACAACACTCACTTGATCTCTGTACTGCTCATCGATGCTACCTAGAACTCAAATGTATAAAAACTGATTAGTGATATTTCATGTCAATTTTTACAGCCAAGAAAATGAAAATCTCTGTTCATCGTTAATTTGCTAAGAAACAAACGAAATCAATCCACAGTTTGCTTCCCAAGAAAACGGAGGCAAAGAAAAGAGAATAAAATTTCGGATATAATAAATCTCATAAATTGGCGCAGAAAAAAACGAAAGAACCTCCATCAACTGCGCCTAATTTCAACTCCTTATTTCAATTGAGCCTGGCCGCTCAAATCTCACTAAACCAAAACGGAGTGACATGAAAGTTTCAAAATTCCGTTTCCTATTCTTTTCCTCAGTTCTCTCGGAAGCCAAACAGAAGGAATAGGAAATTTTCCGACCTGAGAAAGCAGATGAGTCGAGAGGGAAAAGGCGGACAGCAAGGGAGTGAAGAGCACAAATGAGTTGGTCGACGTGTTTGGCTTCGTTAATGGCGGAGATTACATCTCCCACCTTGTGAAGAACTGTGGGCTCCAGTTCCCTTCTGCGCCTCTTTGGTCCGTTCTCCATGCCTTCCACTGCTATTTTGATTTCTCGCAGCTAATGTTATGTTTCGCGAAAACAAATTGATTTGGAAAAATACAGATGCAAATCAACAGGACTGCAACTTGGGTTGGGCTGGGTTGGGTTTAAGGCCACCTCGAAACTACTTTAACAAACACTCTGACCCAAGCCCAAGCCCAAGCCCACCGAAACTCCAACCCAAAACTCGAGTTGTCGGGTTCATAGATTTCATACAACCTACTTGTATGTTTTTGTCTTCAAATTTTATTTTCATACAATTATATCAAGATTTAAATCATAAATGAGAAAAAAATTCAACATAATATTGAAAAAGAATAATATAATATGCAATACAACATTCTCTAAAGTATATAACACTAAGTTATTGCATAGGATAATATAAATATAAATATAATAAAAAAATTTAAATCAATGTTTGGTTTAGTAAGAGGTTATTTGATCCTTTGACTTAAGTTTAACTCAAATTAAGTTTGTGCCAATAAAAATATAATTGCAACTTAGTAGGTGTTTGGTAAATCAATTTAATAACTTAAAGTGGTTTAATAACTTAATTTAAATTATTAAGTAAATAAAGTATATTTGGTAAAATAATTTAATTATACGACTTAAAGTAAAAAACAATCTTAATTAATAAGTAAAAATAATTAATTTATTCTTAAGTCCATATTTTCATTTTACCTTTTCATCTTCATTTACCCTAATTACCTCTGTAATCTCTTTTGCTACTCCACAACCTCCATCGTTAGTCGATCTGTTTTATCCTATTTATAATTCATGAGGTTAAATATGTCAATTTGATAATTTAAAATAAATTTTAATTTAATTTTATCAAACAACCTTGATACTTAAAGTAAAAATTAAGTAATAAGTTTTAAGTAAATAATATAAGTATAATTTAGCTTAAAGTCAACTTAAGTCATTAAGTAGTAAGTATTATGTTTTACCAAATACCCACTTAATTTGAGTATTAAAAATGATTGTTCAAGTCTATTGAAAAGATTAAATTGGATGAAAGTTGGGTTAAACCAACTTGTGAAAGTTATTCCTGTAGAATTAACAAAAGATATGACTAAAACCCATTTTTTTTAAAAAAAAAAAAAAATCTAAAATTGAATAGATTTGAATTTGATTTAAATTTGAATAGATTTTATCGTCATTAAGTGTTGAATTTGTTTGTTTTTCTTATTGATATGTGAAGGTTATTAAAAGTTAAGTAGTTAAGTGTTAACTTGTTTCTTTTTATAAATATTTGAATAGTATTAAATGTTTAATATATTGGTTTTTACATGTTAAGATGATTTTAGCAATGAGATTAATTATTATGTTTCTCTCTTAAAATATTTGAAAACTAATAATTTCAACAAAAAAAGGCATGCTTACATCTTATGAATTATGAAAGGAGATTGACCTTGTGTTTCAGATTTAGGAATATATTGAAGGATTGAAGTATTTTTTGAATTTTAATCAATTTGTTTAAGTGTAGAGTATGCCATCATTTCAAATACTTTTCCCTTTCTATAGTTGTGCAAACATTGTTCTTTTGCCTTAGATGATGCTATACTTTGGATGTATTGACTTTATCTATTTCAGAAATTAGTTTTGCTTGAATTTCCTCTATGGCATCCATATCAGAGTAAAATTTTACTTTAGCAAAGTCAAATTCATCTTTAGTAAAAGGGCAACTATCTTTAACAATCTTCTCCATAATCTTGAGGCCATGGTCTTCCTAATAGCATGTTATATCATGTTTTAGCTTTGATGACATGAAACAAAGGTTATGAAGGAATGACTTCAATCATGAGGCTAAGTCTAATTACATTGATTCTCGTTTGACCTCCTTAATTGATAGAGGCCTTGGATTATTAAGGAACTCTTAGAGAGCTCGTCCATAGAGACCTCAAGTTCTTTTGTTATGTAAGTGAGCAAACTATTAACACTTAGTCCTTCGTCAAGCAAGATCCTATTAATTTGATACACACATACACACACAAATATAATAACACATAGAAGTTGCTTAGGTGGCTTGGAGCTAAGGAGTTGGTCTTCATATATAAATGCAACTGTTGGTAAACAAGTCGTGTGAACTCGGGGTATTGTAAAGATTTGTTTAGGCCTCTTAAAAGGCATGTTAAAACCAGAAAGAATATGTGATGATGATAAAGAAATATTGCATATGAAGGCTGCTATTATAATTAGATAGTGGATTGATCACAATATTTTTCATCATATTTTTGAAGAGTCGAAAGTCGATGTTTTGTGGAAAAAAAAATTAAAAGTTGTGTATGAGAAGAGCATTTATGGAAATAAAGCCATGATTATCAAAAGGTTTGTGAATTTGAAGTATAAAGAAGGGCATAGTATGACAGAGCACACGACTAATTTTCAAGGCTTAGTGAACTAATTAACAACCATTAAAGTGTTGCTTGATGATGAGTTACAAGCATTATTACTTCTTAGCTCCTTGCTTGGTAGCTTGGATACTTTGGTGGTTTCATTAAGCAATTTAATGCTAGATGGGAAGCTAACCATGGAGATAGTTAAGGACAATTTGCTTAATGAAGAAGCCATAAGAAAAGAGAAAGTTGAATCTTCTTTTGAGGTACTTTGTTTAAGAAAACAATGAAAGGCATGGAATGAGTAAAAATAGAAATTCTTAAGGACATGGTAAAAAGGATACATCTAGAGAAAAATCGAAGTATAGAAAAAAATGTAACGTGTTGTCATTGCAATAAGCCAGGCCACTTGAAGAAAGAGTGTAGGATCTTGAAAAAGGAACAAAATAAAGGGAAGAAAAATGAAAAAAAAGACGAATATAGTATTAATAGTAGGTGATGTTATCATTGTCTATGATGATAGTTGTGAGAATCTCATATGATAAGAGAGTGATTGGGTGATTGATTTAGGTGCTTCGTTCCATGTGACTTCTCATGGTGATTTCTTCACATGCTATTCCAGAGGTGATTTTGGTAATGTAAAAATAGGAAATAATGATGCCTTTAAGATCACGAGTATTAGAGATATTTTCTTGGAGACTAATGTTGACAGCAAATTAATACTTAAGACATGTGTTAGATATTTATCTTAACTAGATCTTTACTGGCAGACTTGATAATGAGGACTTTACTAATTATTTTGGTGAAAGTAAATAGAAACTCACCAAAGGTTCTTTGGTAGTGGCAAGAGGAAAGAAGATGAACACACTCTATGTGATGCAAGTTAGGCTTCATAAGGGAAGAGTAAATGCAATTCACAAAGATATAAACATTGATGTTTAGCATAAGAGGCTCAGGCACATCAGTGAGAAAGGGCTTCAACTTCTTGCTAGAAAGAAATTCCTACTAAGTTTGCAAGGTATGCCTCTTAGAACTTGTGTTAATTGTTTAGTTGGAAAAACACATAAAATTGCATTTCATTCATACCCTTAATTTAGGAGATCAAATGTTCTTGATTTGATTCAAATTGATGTATGTTCTATGCAAGATAAAACTCTTTGAGTTGCACGCTATTTTGTGACATTTATTGATGACCATTCTAGAAAAGTTTGGGTTACTACTTTGAAAACTAACGACCAAGTGCTTAATGCCTTTAAAGAATTCCATGCTAAGGTTGAAAGAGAAACAATGATATAGTTAAAGGCAGTTCAAGCTAATAATGGTGGTGAGTATAGGGAACCATTTGAAAGCTATTGCAAGGTCTATGGTATCAAGCTTGAGAAAACTCTTTCCTAAACACCACAACTTAATGGTGTGGTAAAAAGAATGAACATAACAAATGGAGAAATGATTAGATGTATGCTTTCACATGCGAAGTTTCCTAAGTTTTTTTAGGAGGAGGTTATGAGGACCACTGTTGATTTGATAAATGTTTCTTTGGCAACTACATTGAACAACGATGTTCCAAACTTTTGGACTAGAAAATACGTCTCTTATGATTATTTCATACTCTTCAACTGCAAAGTGTTCATTCACATCCCTAAAGATGAAAGGTCTAAGCTTGATGATAAGGCAAAGCCATGTATAGGGATACGATAAAAAGGAAGATTGTTAGTTTCTTGAAGACTAACTTTGTCTTGATAGTGACCAATTTGAGGAGTCTAGTCACTTTGTTGAGATTCCTATTAGTTTGTATTAAGTTTCTCCACCGGTAGTGGACAATGATGATGGAGGAGATGTATAGGAAGATGATAGTGATCATGTTAATGATGGTGA
This sequence comes from Vitis vinifera, assembly GCF_030704535.1. NCBI lineage: Eukaryota > Viridiplantae > Streptophyta > Magnoliopsida > Vitales > Vitaceae > Vitis > Vitis vinifera. The sequence goes on along the minus strand of NC_081821.1, from coordinate 12,866,311 downwards.
TGTTGATGATGATGAACATGTAGTTGATGATGTGGAACTTGTAGGACAAGTTGAGCTAGCATCATCGCTCCTAGTAATTGAGCCTCTATTGAGAAGATCTGCAAGAAAGCATCAACATTCCACAAGATACAACTCCAATGAGTATGTGATGCTTACAAAGTGGGAAGAGCTAGAAACTTAACAAGAAGTCATTTCACATAAGTAGAAGAAAGAGTGGTTTGAGGCCATGCAAAAAGAAATGAAATCCTTATGTGAGAACCACATCTATGACTTGGTGAAGTTACCTAAAGCCAAGAAAGCTCTCAAGAACAAATGGTCTTATAGATTGAAGATTGAAAATAATAGATTACGACTAAGATACAACACACGATTTGTTGTTAAGGGATTTGGTTAGAAAAAAGACATCGACTTTGAAGAAATATTTTATTTGGTAGTGAGGATGTCATCCATTAGAGTTGTTATTGGTCTCGCTACTTGCTTGAATTTAGAGGAAAAGAAACTTGATGTGAAAACTACATTTCTTCATGGAGACTTAGAAGAAGAAATTTATATGGAGTAGCCAACATGGAAGTCAAGAAAAAAGAAAATTTAGTGTGTAAGTTTAGAAAGAGTTTGTATGAGCTCAAATTATTGAGATGGAGCCTTATAAAGGATGACATAATGTAACAGATTGAGATTCATTTATAAATGTATTTATATATGTTTCTTAGTTTCCCTCTTATTATCTCATATGCATTAATTGGTTATTTGTAATGTTTGAAAAATCGGTTTTTATTGCCAAAATATCGACGAAAAATCGATTATTGGTGGTAGCCGAAATAAAATCGGCCACCGATAATTGGCCAGAGGAAAAATCGGTGGAATATTGGAAAAATCGCCAATATATCGACAAAATTTCAGCAAAAAATATGGTGGGGGCACGACAAGTGATGCACACGTGGGCAAAGGCATGTCTAAAAAATTCGTCGAAAAATCGCTAAAAAATCAACGATAAATTGGATTTTTTTTGAAAAAATCACCAATTTTTAAAAGCCTTTTTTTATTTTTTATTTTTTAATTTATCCATTTTTAATTTTAAAATTTTTTATTTTTTATTTATCTATTATTTTAAATTTATATTATCATTTTATTTGGTATTATCCTTTTATTTTTAACTACTTTTCATATTTATCTCATTAATCATATTTTAAAAAATTATTATAACTTCACTTTTAATTTTTTTTAACTTATCCTTTTAATTTTATTTATTTTAAATGTTTTTATTTTAAAATATAAAAAATATAATTTTACTCAAAAATGGCTACAATAATAAAAAATTAATGAATTTTTAATATTTTATTAATTAAAATTAATTTGATAATATAAATTATTTAAATAAATTAATGTTAATAGAAAAAGTTGTCACCAAATTTGTAATAAAATTTTAGAAATTAAATCTCGAATACAGTATTTTATATAAATCAATTTAATTTTTTTTATTTCAAATGTAATAAAGCATGTTTTAATAAAAGTATTTTTAATTTTTAAAATAAATGAATAAAAATATATTAAAGAAATTTAAGCTAATTTTTTTAATAAAAATTTAATAAATATTATCTTTTATCGTACTTATATCAATTACACTTACAAAATAACTTTAATACATGTATTCTTACTTATTTTATCATTTTTTAAAAAAGTATTCTAAGCATTTTTATGAATTTTGAACTATTTTTGTTCGATTGATATTTTTTTTCAAAATATCCATTGATATTTCTTTGATGTTTCCAACATATTCGTAAAATCCAAGTACCGATATATTTGTATTTATCGATATTTCAAACCTTGGTTATTTCAACATACATGCCCACATCACTTGTATTGTACATGACTTAGGTTCATTAGGAGTTACATAGAAGATCTAAGTCATAGGTTCCTAATAGAGTGATGAGTAGTTTATCGTTCGTTCATGGATTTGGGCAATCCATATGAGATTGTAGTACATTACCTCGTAATTGGAGGGATGTCTTGTCTTGGTCATCAAGATGGTTTTTCCATGGTGAGTGCACTAGTGTATGTGATGCATATTAGGTAGGACTTATGGTGAATCATGACATAAGACTATTAGTTGTTATGATTCACCAAGCTATTATACTACATGAACTCTCAACCTTGAGAGAATATAAAGCCTATACCAAAGTTAATAGGATGCTTTGACATATGGGTAAGACCATAAAATGGTTACATATTCCTATGGATTGGGTCATTGTTGATGGAGATGGGTGACAATTGTTGGGAACCTTGAATTTCGCCGTTCTTAGACCTTGGGTTGAATAGGTACATACTAACTATCCTAGGCCTTTGAATCTTATGCAACAAAAGCGAAAAATATAATTTTTAACATTCTGGGATCTATATTAAAGACATTAGAAAAATTTACCTTTGATTTAGATATTTCCAAATTGATTTCACACAGTGAAGATGAAACCTGAACAGTTCGGAGGTCTTGTACACCTAAGATCATTTGCCCGATGACTCGTACCATGATTTTGGCACCCCAAAGTGTGGGCTTTGGAAAGAAGGAATTCTAAACTTTCTCTCTTTATCTAGAGATGGAAGATGACTCTCACATCAAAACTGATGGAAACCCTAACCCCTAGGGGGGTTTTATAGGGTCCCCTACTAGGCTTAAGTGACTTGAGCCTATCCAGCCTTGGGTCATTTAATCTAACTCAAAATAGGTCCTAGTTGATTAATTAACCACACAGAGCCATCTAATTAATCAATTAATCTAATTCAACAAACTTTTTTACTATCTCTTGTGTAACCTTACATAATTACTCAAATGTTCTTATCCACAATAGTTAACCTAGAGCCAATCCAACCCTCATAAATTGTACCATAATGGTATATAAGCTAAGAATGGGGATTATTAAGACTTATAGGATTACTAATTCCCTTATAATTCAATTCTGAAGTTGATTTAACATTCTATTAAAGGGAATCAACTGCACTCTAATACCTTATATAAATAACAACGAGACGAAGCTTAGGTTAGTGACTTACTATCCACTACATGAGACTCCCTATGAACTGGTGTCCTTATTCTAACAAGGTAGTACTATCACTTATCAAGATTACTTCTCCAATACTTGAGTTACAAATCCTACTTATCATGTGATTAATTAACATAATCTAGCTTTAGGGAGCATACGTCAATTTTTTACTAAAGAAAATGCTATGGTCATAGTGTTTAAGATCACATGTCCTTTGGATCACCCTATTACACATTGTCTTAATCCTATGAGATATCATGGTGCCTCTATTGAGAATACCACTGACCTTCATCAATAGTGACCCAATCCGTAGGGATATGTGACCACCTTAGGGTCTCACCCATAGGTCAAAACCTTCCGTTGACGTTGACATAGGCTTAATATTGTCTCAAGGTTGAGAGTCTATGTAGTATAATAGCTTGGTGAATCATGACAATCGATATCCTTAGAGTCCATGCAATATGGTATGTTGGTAAAACATGAAAATCGATAACCTTACGTCATGATTCACTGTAGGTCTTGTATAGTGTGCATCGCCATGGGAAACTCATCTCGACAACCAAGACAAAACATCCCTCCAATTAGGAAGTAGTGCATTATAGTCTCTATTGAATTGCCCAAATCCATTAATTGATTGTGGATAACTTATCCACTTATAAGGAACTTATGATTTATGTCCTTTATACAACTTCAAATGCATTTAAGTCATGTACAATGTAAGAGATATGACCTTGTATGCTTAGATATCCAATTAATGCAAAAAGGGATAAAGGGAAACTAAGAAACATAAATAAATTCAGAAATGTATCTCAATCTATTACATAATGTCATGTTTTTTAAGGACTCAATCCTAACAAACTCATACTAGCCCTAAAACATGTTGGAAACACATCTAACACCTAAGCTATCCTTATAACCATTAAAGACTTTAGTAGACAAAGTCTTTATGAAATGATTTTTCTAGTCTCCGCAAAAGCAATCTTCTCCACAACTACATTTTCTCTCAATACTATATCACGTTTCAAGTAATACTTTCTCTCAATGTGCTTAATCTTCTGGTGGTTTCTTGATTCTTTAGATTGTGCCACTGCCTCATTGTTATCACAAAATAGTACCAGGGGCGATATAACCAAGGGAATTACCCCAAGTCCTATTAGAAACTTCCAAAGCCAAACAACTTCCTTCAATACTTCAGAAGCAACAACCTACTCGACTTCCACAGTGGGGTCAACAATACAAGTTGTTTCACACTTCTCTAACTAACAACCCCACCACCTAAAGTGAACACAAACTTATAGATAGACTTGCAAGAGTCTCTATTCGACTAAAAGTTTGGATCCATATATTTAAGGAGTAACAACTCATTGTAATGATTCACCAACATATAACCCCTTCATTTTCTGAAGATACTTGAGAATATGCTTGACTACCATCTAATGTCTACTCACTATTCTTAGAAAAAAACAAATGTTCGACCTAGTGTATAACATTGCCTACATAAGGCTACCCACTATTAAAGCATAAGGTATTGCCTTCATGCGATCTTTCTCCTTAGTTGTCTTAGGATACTCATCTTCACAAAGAGACACTCCATGCCTAAAGGGTAGTAAACCCTTCTTGGAGTCCTGCATCACATACTTGAGCACCCTTCATAGCTCCTTGCCGTAGAACAACATCATCACTACTCATTACTTCATTGTAATCTATGGCATCGGTCTCATGTTCCTCTGGAATTGCCTCAAAAGACTTTCCCAAATACATGAACCTATATGGCCATATAAAAACCCTCCCATTATGACAAGGCACTAATGTACTAGAACTGACTAGAATGGTAGGTGTAGGAATCTCTGGACCCATAGTTCCTTGTGTTAATGTGGGAGTGTTTTCAAGTGTTTTCCAATCTATATCACGTTTTACCCTATTACATATTATATACTTCTTTTCTAGAAATTTGGGATTTATGCTAACAAACACCTTCTAACTTGTTTATAAAAGTAATAACCTCTTGTCCCCTTTTGGATAACCTACAAACAAACATGCCTTAAACCTTGCTTCCAACTTGATTACCTTTGGTTTCAACACATGTGTTGGGCACCCCCAAATGTGAATGTGTTGCAAACTAGGTTTGCGACCTTTCCACATCTCTTTGGGAGTAAAAGGTGCCAACTTAGAAGACACTAGGTTGAGAATGGATGCTGTAGTTTTCAAGGCATATCCCTAAAATGATATAGGAAGTGATTAGAAACTCATCATAGATCTCACCATGTCCATCTATGTCCGATTTCTTCTTTCTCCTACTCCATTTTGCTGTGGTATACTAGATGCACTCAACTAGGATATAATCCTATGCTCCTTGAGGAAAGAATCGAACTATAAAGACATGTATTCTCCACCTTGATCAGATCAAAGTGACTTGGTACATTTACCTAATCGATTTTTTGATTCCGTCTTAAATTCAATGAATTAGTTTAAGGCATTGGACTTCTTATGCATTAGGTAAACATATCTAAACTTGGAGTAATCATCCATAAATGTGATGAAATGCTCATACCTTTCTTGTGCATAGACATTAAAAGACCCATAAATTTAGTATGAACTAACTCCAAACACTCCTTGGCTCTATATCCTTTAGTAGTAAAGGGCTTCTCAACTATTTTACTTTATATACAAAATTTCTAGCTAGAAGATCTTCTAGAATCAAATGAGGTAAAATTTTAGACTTGACCAGCCTTTTGATCATTTTTAGATTTATATGACGTAGGTGTAAGTGATAAAGTTGTGTTTGATTAATGCTATGTTCCTTCCTTTTACGCAAGATATGATAATTCTCATTACTTGGCAAAAAAATTAATGGAGTTACATAATAAAGATTATCTACCAATGATCTCGAGCATATAAACGGATCATTCATCTTCATAAAAACCAATGGATAATTTAGTTTACATAAACTAGAAACCGAAATCAAATTCTTCCTAAACTTAGAAGCATAAAGACAATCTTTTAACTTTAGAAGACAACTATCATCTAAGATAAGGGTAACATCTCTCATTGCCTCCATAACAACTCTCGCTTTAGAAGCTAATCTCAACCTTCTCCTTAGCTAAAACCCTAGCAAAGAATTACAAACATGATCAGTGGATTTAGAATCTCTATCCACTAAGAATTAGTAGAATCCAACACTAAACATGATTCAACTAGAAAAAAATGATTCATACCCGACTCTTTCTTCAAGAACTTAGGGCATTATTTCTTCCATTGGTCTTTCTAACTACAAAGGAAACACTTTCCCTGACCCGTACTCTTCTTCTCTTTACCCTTAAACTTTTCTTTCTTCTTATGGATTTTGTAGTGTTCTTCTTCTCCTGGCTAAAAGAACCTGAAGAACCCTTGAATGCCATATGAATACCTATTTGATCCTTAAGAATTTCCTTGACCATTTAAAGTTCTCTCATAAGTTCGTTTAAGCTCATTATCATGTTATTTATAGAATAGTTGAGCTTGAACTACTTGAAAGAATTGGGTCAGGTCTCTAGAACCATGTCAACCGGGGTTTCCCTATCGATCTTAGCTCCAAGAATCTCCATTTCGTTAAAGAGTTTGATCATACGAATCATATGATCTCTAATGGGAGTTCCTCATGACATCTTAGTATTCTTAATAGCCTTAATAGCAGTTTGCCTAATTGGCTTGCCCTTGCAACTAAACATCTTATAGAGACTGATAAGAATATCTTAAGCTGTTGGCATAGACACATGCTAATTGATGCTGTAACATGTTATCCAAAGACCCAAGTATGACACACTTGGTTTTCTTATTCGCTCTTTACCAACTATCATAATTGTCCTTCTCTTCTTGAGTGAAATGTTTATTAAGGGTAGAAGGAGTAATTTCTTAAGTTACCTACTTTAGCTAATTTTAAGTGAGTACTATGTTTAAATTCCTTTTTCTATGCACATAGTTTGGTTTGATCAAGTTATTAGTAGTAATAATGACATTAATTGAATTATAAAACATGATATTTGTAATATAAATAAAAACATGCATTAATAAAATGAGCATACACAACAAGTTGGTAATTAATTTGGCAAAAAGTGCTTTCAAACTACATTTTTTGTGCAAGTTATTCTAGTATCATAAGAATCAAGCCTATGGTGGGTAGGCCATGACCTAATTACTAGTTAGAGACCCTCTTAGATTGATATATTTTTCTTAATCTTACAAGTATCTAAAAGCAACATCAACATACCTTTTTATTTAGCCCATGGACTATGCAAATGGGATTGCACTAGGCAATTCGACCACTTCATATTACATGTTAAGTATATAGCCATTGTCCTTGAACTATCAATGTCACCAAGTAAGGAACTTTATTGGTGGGCTGGTTACTCAGACTATAAACATATCTACTCTCATCCTAATGGAGAGTCCATATCCTTTGATGCCTAGGGTCTAACCCACTAGTGAGGTTGTGATGAGCTCAAATCAAGATGGGCTCGACAATGGAGGTTGTGGGCTTTGCTAAGGCCCTCCCCAACTTAATATTTTGAAAAGAGAGACTTTTAGTAATTTTGGTAACCTTTGTTAAAATAAATTGTCTATTATGAGATTTTCTAAATTTGTTATTTACTTCTCAAACTAGGACTCTTATGTTAAAATAATTGTTCTTTTATTCCTTTATCCTTGGACTATCCATATACAAGACAATTTCCTCCTTCTCTCAAAGGGAAGAGCCTAGAGGACCAATGATAGGTGTAGCTCTCCTTTTCTCGAGGGAGGATGAGGGGAAGGGGAGTTCAGAGAACTACTTATCCAACCAAGTGGATAATCTAAAAGGAATAGCAATGTCTTTTAACAACAACCGCTTCAAAGAAAAATAACATTGGAAAAAACTTTTCATGAAAATTTATTTTCTTTAAGAAAAATCCAAAATCACTTTTCCAATTTACTATTTATTTATCACATGTTAAATAACAAATAAAACATAAAATAAAATAAATAATAAATCAATGAATTGTACCTATTCAAGTTATTCTATTTGGATAAAAAAAAAATCTAAATTTACCAAAATTATACCTATAACACAAGATAGGTTTAGTAAAAACAATTACAAAAGAACCTTATTCAGGCTATTCTATTACAAAGATCTCAATTTGCTATTTTTTTTATGATGTTGTATTTCCTTATAGCAAGTCCATTGTCACCAATACTCAAGCGTCCAAATTTTTTTGAGGACTACTAGAAGCACCTCTCGATTGCTTGCATTACTTGAGCACTATAAGTGATCGTTTGAGTGCTCGAGCCACTCAAACACTTATTTGAACACTTGAGTGTTGAATCCCTTTCCTATGCACTTAAGGTTGTTGCAACTTCATTTTCTAATTGTTTTCTCCACTAAAAACTTACCTTAGCCAGAGTAGGAGTCATGATGGCCATGATTGATGTTGTGGAATGCTTTCTTGTCTTCCATGGGTTTAAATCTTATACTCCATTGAAGGAGTTTATAACCAATTTAATAAAAACAAGATTTTTCTTATCATGAAAAATCCTATCCTCCTAAACACAGAGCTTACAAAAAATCATAGAAAACAAATAAACCAGCAAAAGCAATCATTATATTACAACCATCAAATTAAATTCATGCACAAATTTAATTATCCCATACATTCATCCCTAGGGCCATGGGATGAATCAAAATACCATCCAAAACAGAATTAGCACACTCTAGAGCAAATCTAACAAATAAAAACCTATCTTAAGGTTTTGATACTAATTGTTGGGAAGCTTAGATTTCTTCGTTCCTATACCTTAGATCAAATAGGTACATGCTAACTATCCTAGGCCTCTAAATCCAATGCAACGAAAGCAAAAAAAAAAAAAAAAAAAAAACATTTTTAACATTCTAAGATCTAGATTAAAGACATTAGAAAACTTTACCTTCGATTTGGATATTCTCAAATCAATTCCATGTGGTGAATATAAATTCTGGAGGTCTCGTACACTTAAAATCTTTCACCCGATACCTGTACAATGATTTTGACACTCCATAGTGTGGGCTTTGGAAGGAGGGAATCCTAAAATCTTTCTTTTTCTCTCTATGAAGGTGGAAGTTGATTCTCATACCAAAAATGATGGAAACCTTAACCCCTAAGGGGAGTATTCATTGGGTTCCTTTTAATAGGCTTAAGTGACTTGAGCCTACCAAGGCTTGGGTCACTCTTATTTTCAAAGTGAAAAATGACTCTTTGAAAAGTGATTAAGAAACCCTAATTCCTAAAGGGATATTTATAGGGTACCTCTATTAGGATTAAGTGACTTAACCATACATGGGCTTAGGTCACTTAATCTAGCCCAAATTGAGTCCTAATTAATTAATTAACAATGCAAGACTATTTGATTAATCAATTAGCCCAATCTAGAGACCTTGTTCACTATCCCTTGTGCAACCTTACATAATTACCAAAACACCCTTATGCACAAGAATGAACCTAGAGCCAATCCAACCCTCATAAACTATGTCATCATGGTATATGAGCTCAAAGTAGGGACCAGTAAGACCCATAAGAGTACTAGCTCCCTCATAATCCAATTGTAAAGTTGATTCATCATCTTACTATAGAGAATTAATTGTACTCTAATACCCTATGTAAATAATAACGAGACAAAGTTTAAGTCCATGACCTACTATCTACCGCATGCAGACTCCCCATGAATTGGTGTCCGTAATCTAATAAAGCAGTGGTATCACCTATTAAGATTATCTTTCCAATCTTTAGTTACAGATCCCACTCATTTTATGATTAATTGACATACTTTAACTTCAAGGAATATATGTCAAATTTGCATTAAAGAAAACATTATGACCATAGTTTTCTAGATCACATGTCCTTTGGATCACCCAAGGGGACACACCGTCTCAATCCCATGAGATATAATGGTGCCTTTATTGAGAATACCTATTGCCACCAACCTTCATCAATAGTGACCCAATCTATAGGGATATATAACCACCTTAGAGTCTTACCCATATGTCAAAACTTTTTATTGACTTTGGCATAGACTTAATATCCTCTCAAGGTTGAAAGTCTATGTAGTATAGTAGCTTGGTGAATCATAATAATTGTTAGTCTTACATCATGATTCACCATAAGTTCTATCTAGTATGCATTACATAAATCAGTGTACTCACCATGGGAAACTTATCCCGATGGCCAAGACAAGTTATTTCTCAAATTAGGAGGCAGTGCACTGTAGTCTCTATTGGATGGCTGAAATCCATAAACTAATTATGGACAACTTATCTATTTACAAGGAATAAATGACTTATGTCCTCTATGCAATTCCTCATGCACCTAAGTCATGTACAATGTAAGAGATATGGACGTGTATGCTCAAATGTCTAATTAATATGAAAAATGATAAAAGAAAACTAAGAAACATAAATAACTTCAAAAAATATCTCAATTTTTTAGATCATGTCATACTTTCTAGGACTTAATCCTAATAACAACATGTATTCTTAATAGAAACACCATGATATGTCATGAGATTGAGATGGTGTGTCCCTTTGGGTGATCCAAATGACATGTGATCTAGAAGACTCTGGCCATAATATTTCATTTAGTATAAATTTGATATATGTTCCTTGAAGGTAGAGTATGTTAATCGATCACATAATAGGTGAGATCTGTAACATAAGGATTGAAGAGGTACTTTTGATATGTGATAACACTACCTTGTTAGATTATGGACACCGGTTCATGAGGAGTTTACATGGATTGTAGGTCATAGACTTGAGTTTTGCCTCGTTATTATTTACATAGGGTATTGGAATATAGTTGATTATCTATAGTGGGATGTTGAATCAACTTCAGAATTGGATTCTAAGGAAGCTAGTACTCCTATGACTCTTAATGGTCCTTGTCTTAAGCTCATATACCATGATGTCACAAGTTATGAGGGTTAAATTGACTTTAGGTTCATTCTTGTGGATAAGGGCGTTTTGGTAATTACGTAAGGTTGCACAGGGGATAGTGAACAAGGTCTTTGGATTAGGCTAATTGATTAATTAGATTATCTTGTGTGGTTAATTAATCAATTAAAACCTAATTTGGGGTAGATTAATTGACCTAAGCCCATGTGGGCTCAAGTCACTTAATCCCAATAAGGGTACCCTATAAATACCCCATTAGGGGGTTAGCGTTTCCTAATCACTTTTCAAAAAGTCATTTTTTACTTTGAGAAAGAAATAAAAATAGAGAGAGAAAACCAATGCTTCATTCCTTCCATTGCTTACCCTTTGAAGTACCATAATCGTGGTTAAAGTTATTGAGTGAAAGATCTTGGGTTTACGAGACTTCTAAAGTTTTTAGGCATCTTTTTCACTACACGGATTTTATTTGAGAACATCCAAATTTAGGGAAAGTTTTCTATTGCCTTTAATCTAGATCCTTGATAGTTAAAAATGTTTTTTTTTTTGCTTTTGTTGCATAGGATTAAAAGGCGTAAGGTAGATTTCATGTACCTATTCGATCTAGGGCATGAGAATAGATTAATTCAAGATTCCCAACAACTGGTATTAGAGCCTTAGGATCGGGTTTTTCTTGTTAGATCTGCTCTAGGGTGTGCTAACTTGGTTTTGCAAGCTTGTTTTTCTTCCTATGGCCCTAGGGATGAATGCATGTGGATTTAGTTTTCTCTAAATATGATGGTTATGATTATGAATATTTGTTTTTCTTTTAGATTGAGTTTAAGCTTTGTGTTTAGGAGCATAGGATTTATCCTTAGTTGTAAATATTTGTTTTTCTTTACTTTCAAGATTGATTGTAAAATCCATTTTAAGGAGTATAGGCTTTTCTTTGTGAAAGTTCAGTTTTTTGAGTTAATCTTGTAACCCAAAGAGGAGGAGAATACATTTCGAAGGTGCCATTAAGTTCTACATGGACGTTTGAACCAAAAAAGGTAAGTTTTTGGGTGAAAAATAGTCGAAAATTGATATAGTAGCAGCCTCGGGTGTGTAGGAAAGGGATGTAACACTCAAGTGCTTAGATTAGCGCTTTGGTGGCTCAAGTGGTGATTCCAACGACTTTAAAAATTTTTTGGGCACTCGAACACTGGTGACGATAGATTGGTAGTAAGGATAGTGACTAAAAAAGACATTGTTTGGGATCTTTGTAATAGATTAGGGTTTACTTGTGACCCTTACTAACACAAATTTTGGTTACAGGTAAATTTTTGATAAATTTGGATTCTAATCCAAATAGGTTTCCAATTTTATGCAACAGAATCTTTAAGGCCTTGAGAGCAAGTAATTTATTTATTATTTATTTTATGCTATGTTTATTGTTTAAAATGTGATAAATGAATAATAAAATATTTGAAAAGTATTTCTTAAGAAAACAAATCTTTATGAGAAGTTAATTTTCCATTATTATTTTTATTTGAAGTAGTTGTTAAAGATTATTGCTATTCCTTTTTGGACTATCCACTTGTTAGGATAGGTAATTCTCTAGGCTCTACCCGCTCGAGAGAACGAGAACGACACCTATGATGGTCCTGATGGTTCTCCAAATGCTTTCCCTCTTAGGGAAGAAGGAAATCATCAAGTCCTTCAAGCTCTCCAACCTTGAGAGAGTGAGGACTTTTGTGGATATGGATAGTCTAAGGCTAAAGAAAAAAGAGAGAAATTCTTTTAGCACAAAGTCCCAGTTTAAGAAGTAAATAATGGATTTGGAAAATTTCATGATAGAAAATTTATTTTGAGAAAGGTTATTAAAATTACTAAAAGTCTTTCTTTTCAAAAGATTAAGTGAGAGATGACATTTTCAAAGCTTATAACCTTCATTGTTGAGCCCATCTTGATTTAGGTTCATCATCATCCCTACAGTGGGTTGAGCTTTAGGAATCAAGGGCCATGGACTTTCTTTATGGACAAGAATTGACATGTCTGTAGTGGGAGCAACCACCTCCATGGTGACATTAATAGTTCTAGGACAATGGTTATACACTTAACATTGGATATGAGGTGGCCAAATTGCCCTATGCGGTCTCACTTGTATATCCCATGGGTCAAAGAAAAGGTATGTTGATCTTGCTTTTAGATATCTTTCATGGTTAAGGCAAAAAGATCAATTAGGGAGGGTCTCTAACTAGTAATAAGTTCATGACCTGCCCCATTTAGGCTTGATTCTTATGATACTAGAATACTTGGTGAAAGAACAAGTAGTTTGAGGGCACTATAGTTTTGCTAAATTAATTACCAACTTGTTGTGTATGCTTACTAAATTAATGCATGTTTTTTATTTTTATTTAAGATATCATGTCTTATAATCCGATAAATCTCATAATCACTACTGGTAAATTGATCAGACCAAACTATGTGGATTAGAAAAGGAATTTGGCTATAGTACTCACTTTAGAAAAGCTAAAGTGAGTAACTCAAGAATTAGTTCAATCTCCTCTTAATGAACATTTTACTCAAGAGAAGATTGATGCATATCATAGTTGATTGAAGGTAGATCAGAAAACCATGTGTATATAATTGGGTCTCTGGATAACATGCTACAACATCAACACGTGTCTATGTTAATAGCTTATAATATATTTACTAGTCTCCATGATATGTTGGTTTTAAGGGTAGATCAACTAGACAAACTGCCCTTAAGCTTATTATGAATGCTAAGATGTTAGAAAGAACTCTTGTTAGAGATCATATAATTTATATGATTAGAATCTTTAATAAGATGAAGATCCTTAGAGTTGAGATTGATGAGGGAAAACCAGGTTGACATGGTTCTAGAGACCTTGTCAAATCATTTCAAGTAGTTCAAGCTCAATTATACTATAAATAATATGGTGATGAGCTTAATTGAACTGATGAGAGAACTCTAGATGGCTAAGGGGATACTTAAGGACTAGAGAGATATTCATATGGCAGTAAAGGATTCTTCAGGTTCTTTTAGCTAGAAGAAGAAGAAAAAAAACACTTTAAAGACCACTATGAAAGGAAATTTCAAGGGTAAAGGGAAGACGAAGGCAAATGATAGGACAAATGTTTCCTTTATGGTTAAGAAGGCCATTAGAGGAAGGAATGACCTAAATTCCTGAAGTAACAGTTAGATATGCATCATTATCTTCTAGTTGAATCATGTTTAGTGCTGGATTCCACTAACTCTTGGTAGATAGATTATGGAGCCATTGATAGTATTTGTAATTTTTTACAAGGTTTTCAACTAAGAAAAAGATTGAATGATGGGGACATGTACTTGACATTAACTTTTAAAGCGAGGATTGTTGTGCAAGTAGTGAGAGACGTTACCTTTATCTTAGATGATAGTTGTCTTCTAGAGTTAAAAGATTGTCTTTATGTTCCTAAGTTTAGGAATAATTTGATTTTAGTTTCTAGTTTATGTAAATTGGATTATACAGTGGTTTTTGATAATAAACAAGTTTTATTAAATTGAATAATTCTTTTATATGCTTAGGATCATTGGTAGATAATCTTTATCATACATCTCCGGTATCTATTTTGCCAAGTAATGAGAATTGTCATATCTTATAGAAAATGAAGGAACCTAGAACTAATCAAACATAACTTTGACACTTATGCCTAGGTCATATTAATCTAAATAGGATCCAAAGACTAGTTAAGTTTGGAATTTTACTATCCTTAATTTTAAAGGATCTTCTAGTTTACGAATCCTGTATAGAAGGTAAGATGGCTAAGAAACCCTTTACTATTAAAGAATATAGAGCTAGGGAGTGTTTGGGGTTAGTACATATTGACGTGTGTAAGCTTTTTAATGTCTATGCATGGGGAGGGTATGAGTACCTCATCATGTTTACATATGATTACTCCAGGTTTGGATATGTTTACCTGATGCATGGGAAATCTAGTGCCTTGGATAAATTCATTGAATTTAAGGCTGAATTGGAGAACCAATTGGGTAAACGTATCAAGGTACTTCGATCTGATCGAGGTAGTAAGTACATTTCTTCATAATTTGATTCTTTTCTCAAAGAGCATGGGATTATATCCCAGTTGAGTGAACCTAGAACTCCACAACAAAATGAAGTAACAAAAAGAAGAAATCAAACATTGATGGACATGATGAGATCTATGATGAGTTTCTTATCACTTCCTGTATCCTTTTAGGATAATGCTTTGGATATTGTGACTTACCTTCTCAACCTAGTGTATTTCAAGTCGGTACCTTTAACTCTTATAGAGATGTGGAAAGGTCACAAACCTAGTTTGCAACACATTCACATTTGGGGATGCCCGACACATGTGCTGAAACCAAAGGTAGACATGTTGGAAGCAAGGCATGAGGTATGTCAATTCGTAGGCTAACAAAAAGAAACGAGAGGACATTGCTTTTATAGTCAGGTAGACCAGAAGATATTTGTAAGTACAAATGCCAAATTTTTGTAAGAAGACTATATGATGAGTAATAAGGCAAAATGTGATATAGATTAGAGGGCACTTAAAGAAACTCCTATATTAGCATAGAGAACTATGTGTCTAGAGGTTCCTAAGCCTACCATTTCAATAATTTCTAGTTTACCAATGCCTCATTATAGTGGGAGGATTGTTGTACAACTAGATAGGTTCATGTAGTAAAGAGCCTTTTGAGGCAATTCTAGAGGAACAAAAGACCAATCCCATAGATTATAATGAAACAATGAGTATTAATGATGCTATTCTATGGCAAGGAGCTATAGGGGCAAAGTTAGAATCTATTTATTCTAACGGAGTTTAGGATCTTGTAGAAACACTTGAAAAGATAAAACCTATAGGATTGAGACAATGTGTCTATTTGGATTAGGTCATTATTGATGGAGGTTGGTGGTAATAGATATTCTCAATAGAGGCACCATGATATCTTATAGGATTGAGACAATGTGTCTATTTGGATTGACTTTGGGTTCACTCTTGTGCATAAGGGCATTTTGATAATTATACAAGTTTGCTTAGGAGATAGTGAACAAGGTCTCTAGATTGGTTTAATTGATTAATTAGATGACCTTATGTGGTTAATTATTCAATTAAGACCTAATTTGGGCTGGATTAAGTGACCCAAGCCCATGTGGGCTCAAGTTACTTAAGCCCAATAGGGTTCCTCTTATAGATACCTCTTAGGGGTTAAGGTTTCCTAATCACTTTTCAGAGAGTCGCCTTTCACTTTGAGAAAGAGAGAGAGCCAAAGCTTCCTCTCTTTCATTGCTCACTCTTTAGAGTGCTAAGATCTTGGTACAAGTTATCAAGTGGAAGATCTTAGATATATGAGACTTGTAGAGATTTTAGGCATCTTCTTCACTGCATGGATTTGATATAGGAACATCCAAATTTAAGTAAAATTTTCTATTGCCTTTAATTTAGATCCTTGATAGTTAAAAATGCTATTTTTGCTTCCATTACATAAGAAATAGAGGCCTAGGGTAGATTGCACCTACTTATTCGATCCAGGGCATGAGAACGGAGTAATCTAGGTTCCCAACACAAACAAGCACCAAGATGGTGGTACAAGAAGTTTGATTCTTTTATGACGAGCAATGGTACACTAGAACTTCATTTGACCATTGTGTGTTCTTAAAGAAATATTCTAGTGATGATTTTTCATTATCCTTCTACTATTTGATTTTTGGCCAAGATGCTAGTAAGATTGAGAAGTTGAAAATGGAGTTCAACAATTTTTTATTTTTTATTTTTCCAATGAAAGACTTATGTCCAACAAAGTAGATACTCGGTATGTAGATATCTTATGATAGGAAGAATCGGAAACTTTGATTATCTCAAAAAGCTTACATTGAGAAAGTTATTGAAAGATTCAAAATCTGTAAGGTGAAAGCTATGAGTTTGATTGGAGTCAGTGTAGATTCAAAATGTGGGTAAGGCATGGTGCTATTATGAAAATATCAGTTGTAAAGTTTGGATCTTTATCAAAGGACACTAGTTGAACCCCATGTGTCTTGGAGATTGATTGCATCGTCAGTCATTTTGGAAATTTGAAGAAAATGGAACACCTTTCTAAGTTTTATTAAACCAGTCATTGTTGGATTGTGAAGCTTAAATCAATTTTGTTGCGTTTCACTTGGTATGTTGGGGGTCAAGCTTCCTATCGAGCAACACCCATTGGACAATATTTTTTATGTGATGAATGACGAGTTTACCCCCATTGTATATTTAAACTTTTTATGATTTAGGTTTTTTTTAGAGAGCTCGACCACAATTGAGAGGAGTTTTTGAGAGTTTTCACCATTGTTACCCTTCTTTTGTTTTGATTAGTGGATTCTTGAGTAATAGTGCACTCTATGGATGTAGGAATCGCATTGATCGCCGAACCACGTTAAAATATTATATTTTTCTTTATTTTTTGCTCGTGTGTGTGGTTTAGTTAACAATCAACAATCTTGATAAATATAAGAAGTGTGTAAAATGCTTTAGAAATTAATTCATTACCTTTTTATTGATAAAAATTTGGATTATCTATAACTACTTTATGTCTTATAAACACAATTGCAAAATGAAAGATGGGGTCACCTTTAAACTCTTATACTTTCCAAGAAAACATGACCTTAACTATTTTAAAGTGAGAATGAAAACCATCATTTTGTTTGTAACTTAATGGACGTTTGGTAAACCAATTTAATAATTTAAAGTGAATTAATAACTTAATTTAAGTCATTAAATAAATTAAGTATGTTTGGTAAAATAACTTAATGATATGACTTAAAGTCAAAAACAATTTTAAGTAATAAGTAAAAATAATTAATTTATTCTTAAGTCTACATCTTCATTTTACATTTTTCCCATGATTTGTCCTAATTATTTTCACGATCCCTTTCACTACTTCATGACCTCCATTGTTACTTGACCTCATTTGCCATAGTTGTAATTTATGAGGATAAATATGTCAATCTGATGATTTAAATAAATTTTAAGTTATTTTTATCAAACAACCTTAATACTTAAAGTAAAAATTAAGTAATAAGTTTTAAGTCAATAATTTAAGTATAATTTAACTTAAAGTCAACTTAAGTCATTAAGTAATAAGTATTAAGTTTTACCAAACACCCCCTTGGTATAATATAAAACTATTTTCTTAATTTTTTTATTCATTAATTCCATTATATTTGAAGGAAAAAAATTGTTTTGAGACTTTAATTTATGAAATACAAATGCATCTTTTTGAACAAAAGAATGAAGACAGAAACATTCTGTATGTTACATTGAATCTTCAAGTAGAATTTGAAATTTAAAACGGGCTTGAAATCTTAGCAAATAAGCCCCTGATTCCAACTTTCATTTGGGCAACTTAAAAACCTAAAACACAAGTGAATGCAAAATGTGTAATTCATAATCTAAATGCCACAACTCATGTCTCCAAGGAATCATGGAATGTCAAACCCGAACCGTCCAATTTTTGGTCCATGATCCTGTTTAGGCAGTCGCCCATCTCAGTGGTCAGATGATTCTTCCAGTCTCCAACCTCGCCTTTTTGGAAAAACTTTTTCTTCTCAATGATAAAGTCTCGTGCTTGTAACACACCAGTCTTGTTCACTTTCAAATTGCTTAGATTTTCGAAGCTACAAAGCTTTATAATTTCATGCACAATGCCTTCTTTCTCTTCCTCTAAAGAGAAGGGGCAGCCTAAGAACTCCGCCAACCTCTTAACATGAAATAAGGAATCCCGCTTCAGATCTTCATATTTCAAGAACAGTACTCTCTCAGGCCATTCTAAACTTACTTTCCAATACCCTAATACATGATCCCAGAAGGGTCCAAAAAGAGAAACTCCCTTGCAAAATTGCTCAATTGCCTCTTCAATGGAAAGGGGTGCCAGATTTATGTCTGTCAGATTTTCTTTGAAGCAATACATAGAAACAAACACATCTTTTGGGTTTCGACAGAGATAGAGAATTCGACATTGAGAGTCGACAATAGATTCAGGTAATGAGGTGAAAGGGATATGAGTTTGGAAGAGTTGTGTCTTGGGAAGTGGGGTATTAGGGTTGGGATAAGGGATGTTCCAGTGGAAGTAGAATTCTAACAAAGTAACAAGCTCATGAGGGTTGGATGTGAGCAATGGGTGTGTTGAAAAATCAAACCTGGTTCGATTCATAATCGCAAACATGAGAGCCTTAAGCCATGTTGTGCCTGATTTGGGAGTGGAGGCCAAAAAAACATCAAGATGTGTCGCCTTAAAGTGCTGTTGCGCCCACATGACTCCTTCTAGATTCATGGAAGTGTACCAAAAGCCTTGGTACTGATACATGTGATCAGAAGTCCAGCCCAGTTCTTTTGGAAGGGTTGACATGATCTCTCTGTAGCGTTTGGAGGTTCTCTGTCTGTGACCTTCTCCCTCTTGCTCCCTTCTATCTTCAGCGTTCAAAAAATCGGCCGAGTCTGGTACCACTCGGCCGAGTCGTATCCGCCTCGAAGTGGACCGCGACGAGTCCGATACCAGATACCTAGACTCGGCCTGAATCGGTTGGACTCGGATGAGTCGACCGATATTCCGAGTTAACTCGGTCAACTCGGGGAAAAAATTCAATAGATTCTCTGCAAAAAGCCCCACAACAAATCTTGATTTTTCAGAGAAATCAGAGATTCCTCTGCAAAAGAAAACCTATGAAACCTATGAAAATTAAAAAAAAACCCGTGAAGATTTGACAAACCTGTGAGTCCGTGACCCTTTCAATTTTTCAAAAGCCTTTAAAAAGAGGCTCGGTTGAAGAAATCCACCATTGCCGGAGTCTATAATCCTCATCTTTGGTGCGGTGCTTGGTGGAAGGTAGCAGATCGTGCCATGAGAGGCTGCGTCTTCGTGGTTTGGGGAAGAAGACCGCATCAGTGCATCAGAGCATCTTCGTGGTGTTGCTGAGTTGGGGAAGAAGAAGAAGAGGGCCTTCGTGGTGTTGCTGTGTAAGGGCTGTTGCTGTTTTGGGGAAGAAGAAGAAGATAGAGGCAAAACGCGGTGTTGCTGGGGAAGAAGAAGAAACAGAGGGGGTTAGGGCAGCCTGGGCTAGAGGTTTGAGTCGTTTGACCGATAGGTAACAAATTCATATAGACTTATATTGAATAATTTAATTCAATCATAGAATAGGTTAGAATTTTATTACTTGATTTAATAGGATTTAGTCTTGCAAATCTTAAATATTGTTCCTAATTTATATGATATATTATTCCTTTTCAATTTAATATATGTAATCTCTATATATAATTGAATATTGTTGCTGTATATAATTTGTTATTCATTTTCAAATATTGTTGCCATATATCTTATAAACTAAATAAGATATAATTAATAATTTTAAATTATTTCATGAATTTTTTAATTTTTAAAAATAATTTTGAAATTTAAAAACCAATCTAATTAATTACATATAAAATAATTTTTTTTATAATATTATGTTGATAATTCAATTCTAAATGAGTACATAGAATGAAAATTTTGCTCATTTTTAAAAAGTTAAACTTTATTAATTATTCAATTTAAATAAAATATTATGAAAAATTATTAGTTTAAATATTTATTATTAATTTTTAACCCAAAAAATGATAAAGATGTTAATATTTTTATGTTTCTAACATATGCTAAAATAGTATTTTTTTTTTATAAAAATAAAATAAAATTAACCAATAATTTTATTTAATATCATATAGATAATATGTTATTCCTTTTCAAATTAATATATATAATCTTTATATATGGTTTAATATGTTGCTATATATAATCTATTATTTCTTTTCAAATACTAAATAAGACATAATTAATAATTTTAAATTATTTCATAAATTTTTTAATTTTTAAAAATAATTTTGAAATTAAAAAACCAATCTAATTAATTACATATAAAATAAATTTTTTTTATAATATTATGTTGATAATTCAATTCTAAATGAGTACATGGAATAAAAATTTTGACTCATTTTTAAAAAGTTAAACTTTATTAATTATTCAATTTAAATAAAATATTATGAAAAATTATTAGTTTAAATATTTATTATTAATTTTTAACCCAAAAAATGATAAAGATGTTAATATTTTTATGTTTCTAACATATGCTAAAATAGTTTTTTTTTTTTTATAAAAATAAAATAAAATAAACCTATAATTTTATTTAATATCATATATATAATATGTTATTCCTTTTCAAATTAATATATATAATCTTTATATATGGTTTAATATGTTGCTATATATAATCTATTATTTCTTTTCAAATACTAAATAAGACATAATTAATAGTTTTAAATTATTTCATGAATTTTTAATTTTTAAAAATAATTTTGAAATTAAAAAACCAATCTAATTAATTACATATAAAATAAATTTTTTTTTATAATATTATGTTGATAATTCAATTCTAAATGAGTACATGGAATGAAAATTTTGACTCATTTTTAAAAAGTTAAACTTTATTAATTATTCAATTTAAATAAAATATTATGAAAAATTATTAGTTTAAATATTTATTATTAATTTTTAACCCAAAAAATGATAAAGATGTTAATATTTTTATGTTTCTAACATATGCTAAAATAATATTTTTTTTATAAAAATAAAATAAAATAGACCTATGATTTTATTATAATATCATATATATAATATGTTATTCCTTTTCAAATTAATATATATACTCTCTATATATGGTTTAATATTGTTGCTATATATAATATATTATTTCTTTTCAAATATTATTCCTATTTGTCTTATAAACTAAATAAGACATAATTAATAATTTTAAATTGTTTCATGAATTTTAAAATTTTTAAAAATATAATGTACAAGAAATTGTCTTGAATACTTTAAAAATATCACTCAATTTTCTATTAGTATAAATAAATTTAGATTATATTAGTGACAAAAAATTTCCCTATTACTCAATTACATTAATACTATATCGCAAAATTAAATTACTATACAAAATTAATCATTATTGAAATTTTTTTCTTCAAATAATCATAAATGATTTAATAATACGGAATGAAGGGTATGCATTTACATGGTCAATTACATTGATTTTAATTTAAAAAACATATAAATAAGTGGAAAACAAAAGATGATGAACTTAGGTGAGATCATGTTTATTGCTTTTTTAGTACAATTTATTTTTATATGGCAACAATATGAAACATATAAGTGAGTGGAAAATTGAATATTATAATTCTTATATAAATGTGTTTATATATATTCAATTTGAAAAGTAAATTGTTTTCCTTTTATACATGGTTAGGTTAAAATTTCAAAATGGCTTCAAAACATGATATTGGTTGGGAGCATGCAGAACCTGTTGGTGGTAGTAGAAGAACCACAAAGTGTAAATATTGTGGGAAAGTTATACATGGCGGTATAACAAGATTAAAGCAACACATCGCACATATATCTGGACAAGTGGAAGGATGTCCACGTGTACCGGTAGAAGTGTCACATAGTGTTAGACAACATATGTCTAATACTTCAAAAGAAAAAGCACAGTTAAAGAAAAAAAAAGAACGACTTTTGAATTCCTTAAATAGAGATAATTTCTATGAAATTGATGAGGGTGATTCTGATGATGAAATTGAGGAAGTTGCTATGGCTGATTTTGAAAGAAGACAAATGAAACAAGCAATGAAAGAAAGTCGTCGAATTTTTGAAGAAGGTGGACAAGAGCATCAGTAGGGTGGTAGTTCCTCACAACCTTCTAATGCTAGGATTAAGCGCAGACTGACACGTAGCTTCAGTGTAAGAGAAGGAGCTAGCATACCTCCAAAAGGAATTGATCCCTACATGTTCCCATCAAAGCAGAAATCAATAAAAAGCTTGTTTTCTACTGAAGGCGTGAAGAAAGTGGGTAAAGCTATTTCTAAATTCTTTCTCTTTAATGCAATACCCTTTAATGCAGCTGACAGTGGGCCTTACTATCAATCAATGATTGATACCATAGCAGAAGCAGGTCCAGGCATCAAGAGTCCCACGGGATACCAAATTGGAAATACATATTTGGAAGAGGAGGTGCAAGAACTTGAGGTATACATAACAACATTGAAGGCTAAATGGCCTATTTATGGGTGCACAATCATGTGTGATGGTTGGAGTTCTAGGACTAGAAAGCCTATCATCAATTTCATGATTTATTGTGATAGAAGTATGATATACCATTTTTCAGTTGACACTACCAACATACCTAAGACAGCAGACTACATCTTTTCCCTTATGGATAAAGTTGTAGAGGAGGTTGGGGAGGAAAATGTTGTTCAAGTAGTCACTAATAATGAGGCAAGTTTTAAAGCAGCCGGTATGTTGTTGATGGAGAAGCGAAAGCATTTGTTTTGGTCTCCTTGTGCAGCCCACTGTATTGATTTAATGCTTGAAGATATTGAAAGCATGAAGCAGATTAAGGAGACATTAGATCAAGCTAAGATGATCACAGGATTTATTTATAATAGCTTGAAAGTGGTGAATTTGATGAAAGTGTTCACCAAGGATAGAGATCTGTTAAGGCCAAGAATAACCCGTTTTGCCACTGAATTCATTTCACTTGAGAGTCTTATATGTTATGAGGCTGATTTGAAGAGAATGTGCACAACAAATGAGTGGCGTGAATTCAATAAAGATAGGAGCAGAAAAAGTGTAAGAGATAAGGTATCCAACCTTATCTTAACTGAGCGATTTTGGAAGAAGGCCGGAGAAGTTCAAGCCATCATGGAACCTCTCGTCAAAGTATTGAAATTGGTTGATCAAGATAAAAAGCCCACACTATCAATCATTTATGAAGCAATGGATAGAGCTAAATTGGCTATCAAGGCATAGGTCAAGCAATGGGAAAAGTATTGGGAAGTCATTGATAGAAGGTGGGAAGGTCAATTGCATATACATTTGCATGCTGCAGGTAATAAAAAAATTCTTTATATATTTTTTATTAATTTTTTTAAGTACAAATTATTATAAACTGATCATTATTTAACTTATGTCAGCATATTTTTTAAATCCAATGTTCCAATATTCAAAGCATTTCTCCAACCATCCGGAAATTAAAGTTGGATTAAAGGAGGTTATCAAGAGATTAGAGCCAGATTTGGATAGACAAGCAAAAGCTATTGACTGAAGTAAGCAGGTCTTGCACGTTATCACAACAGCCTGCCATGGCCTACATTTCGCCACCTGCAGAGTGAAAGGACAAGATGAAGTGACAACAAGTCACTTCCCACGATCACTTCACACAATCACCTACCACGATCTCTGTCAACCGCCCGTAGGGTGATGATGTCCCTGCCACCACCTAGTGTCATCATGACAACACAAAATATCTCCCCACCATTAAAGAGGGGAACAAAGCTTCTGATACTATATATACAAACCTTCACACAAAGGGGAAGGTAAGCTTGCTATATCTAGTAAAAGGCCAACTGATTTATCTCTCTCTCTCTAACCATGGCTGACAAAACCATCGGAGGGTGTGTCCGGACATCCTGTCCGGACGCCTTTTGCAGGTATTACGATTGAATCAAGCACCTATATTGGTTGAGATCGTGCGTTCATCCATTTGGCAACTACGTGGATCACAAGGGACGTGAGGCCTCAACAGTTACGGATAGGTGAGTTTTCAAGCTCTCCTCCCTCAGAAGGAGAACTACACATATGATGGTCCTTTAGGCTCTCCCCTTAAGAGAAAGAGGAAACCATTCGGTTTAGATATGGATAGTTCAAGGATAAGGAATAAAGAGCAATTTTTTTTAGCACAATAGTCTTAGTTTAAAAGATAAATAATAGATTTGGAAAATTTCATGATTGAGAATTTATGATAAGAAGGTTTGCCAATATATTTTTGATAGTTTTAGTAATTTAATGGAGATATAAAATATTTTGAAAATACTTTCCAAAATGGATTGTTTAATTCTTTTAAAGGAAATAAACATTTTTGAAAGTTTTTCATAGAAAATATTTTATCCATCAAGGAATTACTAAAATGTCATAATTTTGTTAGTATTTAATGGAATAAATTATTCTAAAATTTCCTTGAAAATATTTATTAAATCGAAAAGGTGTAGAGACAAGGAAAATAAATTTGTGAGGAATTTAGAATATGAGAGACAAAAGTTCCTTCAGTGCATAAGGTGCTCTCAAAATTTTCATTATCTCATAAATTAGTAATTTCCTTATTACATTAGAGTTTCTAATTTGGAAAATAAATATTATGAAAATTTTCATTAGAGGTAATTTATCATTAAAGGTTATTACCAAAAAGGTTTAGTAATTTGATGTAAATAATTTCCAATTTCACTTTTATCTACCGTCATCCCATGCATTATACCTTGTAAGCATTTTAGCCTACATCGCTTGCATTGCATGTGACTTGAGTACATTAGGAGTTATATAGAAGATCTATGTCATGGGTTTCTTGCAAGTGGATGACTTGTTCAAATTGTGGGTCTAAGCAACCCATTAGAAGTTGTTGTACACTATCTCCTAATTAGAAGGATGACCAGTGACTTTAGTTATTGGGATGAGTTTCCTATGGTGAGTGCACTAGTGTTTATGGTTACATACTAGGCAAGACCTATAGTGAGTCATGACATAAGGCTATCAAGTTGTCATGACTTCACCAAGTTGCTTCATTATGTTGTCTCTCAACCTTGAGAGAATGCTAAGCTTGTGCCTAAGTTTGTAGTGACTCTGACCTACATTTCAAATCTTAAAATGGTCATATATTCCTTATGGATTGACTCACTATTAATGGAAGTCGGTAGCAATAGGTATTCTTAATAAAAGCACCATGATATCTCATGGGATTGAGACAGACTGTTCCCTTAGGTGATCTTAAGGAGGTATGTTCATGTAAACTATGACCATCGTAGTTCCTTAAATGTAATTTGACATAAGCTCTTTGTGAGCTAAGATATATTTAGTTGATTACATGATAGGAGGATCTGTAACTCAAGGATAGTAGAAGTAGTCTCGAGAGGCTCTTTCACCTCATTAGACTATGGACACTAGTTCATGGAAAGTCTAAAAATAATGAATAGCAAGTCACAAACCCAAACACTTTGTGTCTCATTATCATTTACATGGGTTATTGAAGTTCAGTTAATTCTCTATAATGAGATGTTGAATCAACTTGGATTTTTAGAGAACCAATACTATTCTATGGATGGTCCTCGCTTGAGCTCATATACCTTGTTGGCATGGTTTATGAGGGTTGGACCGGCTCTTAGTTCACTTATGTGCATAAAGGTGTTTTGGTAATCACATAAGGTTGCATAGGGGCTAGTGAACGACATCTTTGGATTAGGCTAATTGATTGATTAGATGACACTATGGGGTTAATTAATCAATTAGCCAATTTGGGCTAGACTAAGTGACCAAAGCCCATGTGGGCTCAAGTCACTTAAGCCTTATTAGGAACTTTATAAGTACCTCATAAGGGTTAGGGTTTCCATGACTTTTGTCTTCCATCATCCAAAGAGAAGAGAGAGTCCTAAGGCCTATTTGGGAAGTGTTTCCCAAAACTGTTTTCTATTCTCCAGAACAAAAAACGTTAGAAAACATGTTTGGCAACTTAGTATTGTTTTATTCTTGGTGTTCTCCATGTTCTCAAAACCTCATTTTTAGAGAACATCTTAAACCCGTTTCTCCTATTTTTCACTATTTACATAACAAAAAAAAAAAGGGTTGTTCTTTGAGTTTTCATTAGGCTTGCTCTCATTTTCTTCATGTTCTCAAGAACATCCATTTTCTTGTGAAGTCTCCACCACCACCACCAACACATTCATTGTAGAGAAAAACAACCAAGTACATCATTTTTATTGCTTTCAAATCAAAATAATACAACCAAAAGAGAGAAAAATCTTTGAAAAAACAATGAAAATTTTCTAAAAAACTAAGAAAAATGATCTAAAAATGCATAAAAATCTTTAAAAATACAGAGAAAAATCTTTGAAAAAACTAAGAAAAAAATTATGAAAAAATTGATAAAAATATTTTAAAAAACCATAAATTCTCTCAAAAGGAAAAACTATCAAGACCCATGAGATGAAAATGAAGATGGAAGAAACCCAAATGATTGACAGATTAAGTAAAATGCCTTGGTTGCAATGATGTCGCTATGGTAAGAGACATTCCATTCCTCTCATCGGTCGTGTGATTAATGATTCTCATTTCTTTCTCTGCTTTTAGCATTGGTGATTGAGTGTGTTGTCTTCTCTTTCTAGCGCGCCCTGGGTATCTCTTTGCATCTGATCATGGGTACGCCCTTGGTGGTGTTTGAGCATGGAAATGAGATGCGGATTTGGCAATATTATTTTATATAATAATAGTTTGTTATTTTATATATGTAATAAGAATATTGAATCAAATCATCACATAACGTATTATTTATGGTAATGATAACATATATGGTATATCATATAAATTCTAATGAAATTGTAGGATTTGAATAAGATTTGGTAATATATTATTTTATATGGTAATGATGTATTATTTTATATGCTAATGGCATAATATTACCAAATATATGATTTAATGATACCCTATCATGACAGAGATTTAATAATGTGATATAAATTTAATGATTTTAACTTATCTAATTGTAAATATTTTTTTTATTAATTTTAGTAATATTTTTATATTTCTTTTTAACCTTTTTAATTATCTTATTTGTGTTTCATCAATGTTTGAGACATGAAAATTGATATACCTCAAAACCCTCTTGACTTAATGACCAAGATCACAACTTTAAATAATTTGCGACACCTTGAGAATGTTCTCACCAACACATCTCTATCAAGACATAAAATGTATTTTCATCATTTACAATTATTTTAAAAAGTTTAAAATAATGAAATTAATTTTTAAAATTGATACAATTGTGTTAAATTTTAATAAAGTGTAAGTCTAAAAATTATTTTAATTGAAGAAAACACTCAATTGGAAAAAATAACTCCCAAACAAGTTTTTTTATTTTGCTTATTTTATAAAACTATTTTTATTAATTCAACCAAATATGTTTTTTTTAAGATGATTTTTTTTTATTATTTTAGAAATCAGCATCCAAACACAATTTTTTTTTTCCTAAAAACACTAAAAGCTATTTTCAAAAATTGTTCTCAAAAGATGTTTTTCAGATCTATTTTTGAAAACACTTTCCAAACAGGCCCCTGGCTTCCATATCCCAAACTACCTACTGTTTGTGTGCGAAGAAATAAAGTTGAGTCATTAGGTAGAAGATCATGGGTCTACGAGATTCCTGAGGACATCGATTTGATCCTTCAAAACTAGGAATTTAAGGTTTGGAAACATCCTAACCTAAAGGTTAGTATTTTAACCCTAAAGATCAATTTTTCAAAAATTTGATATTGTTTTTTTTTGCATAGATCTAAGATACCAACAACTGGTGTAAGAGCTTTATGTTATAAGCATAGTTAGATATTTGTTTAGGGTATGCTAACCTTTTTTTGCAGCCTTGATATTATCCCATGACCAAGGGACGCATGCATGTTATTATTATTATTGTTTTATTGTATGTGATGATTAAATAAGATAATTATTTTCTTTTTTTGTTTCTTCATAGATCCAGTTGTAAGCTCCATTAAAGAAGCTTAGGTTTTCAAATTTTCTTGTAAAATTTTAATCTTTTCCATAGATTGAGATGTAAGCTTCATTAGAGGAGTATAGGATTTAATTTTATGATGTAAAGTTAAAATTTTATCATCTATAGAAGGCTACAACAAAAGAATTCCTCAATTATGTCAATAAAAATTTGATCTTTATTAGACCATCATCTATCAAGTATCAAGGAGTTTAATAGTTGCAGAAAAGAATAAATCTTGAATATATATAAAAAAAAAAAAGGGAAAAGAAGGATTCTTGAAAGTTTTTAAAGAATGAAGAACAAAGTGACAACATAACTCTCAACAAACATACCTGAAAGTGTTCTTCTTTAGCAAGATTTGCTAGGCTCCTCATCTCTTTCTTCCTTCTAAAAAAAACAGAGGGCCTCTAGACGTGTCCTCCTATTTGCTTCTACTTTTCTCTCAAGACTCCCTCACTGTTGAAAACCTCATCTACTCTATCGATTTATGAATCTCTCTTTATTTCGTTCTCCTATAGCTCTTCATCTTGCTCTCCATATCACCCCCTCAATCCTCTGTTTTTCTCTTTATCTCTCTCTCTCTGTTTTCTCCTCTTCAAATTTGAATGCTCTCCCACTACACCGTCTTTTCCCCTTTCATCTTCTATCTCTCATTGAAAACAACTCCACGTCCTCCAGACTTCTCCAACCATTTTTTTTCTTTGAAGACTCCCCACATGACTCCATTTTCAACAACCCGCCTTTCCTTTCGAAAACCCTCAAGCCTTCATTCTCTTTAAAACTCCCATTTCCCATGTATCTTTTTTTCACCCTTGGTTTTTTTTTTTTCAAAAAATTCCCATTTTCAATGCAATCCTAGTTCCCATGATGTCACTCAAATTCCCATGGTGCCCATGACCCTCCTTTCATCTTCTCTCCTTGGCAGCCTCCTTGTTTATTTCCAAAATGGTCTGGGTTTATTTTTTTTAAAGTCTCATCTCTTTCATTTGTTTTCTTTCCATGTGACACTCGTGTGTGGAGATCTCCTTGTTGAAAAATTTCACATAAAAAAAAAAATCCAAGAAACACGAGCTAGAAACTTGTAACATAATAAATAAAATAAAATAAATAGAAATCATGCAAATTTAAAAAAAAAGAAAAATATTTCATTGCAAATTAAAAACAAAGCCACCAATCTCATGTAATTTTTTTGAAAATAAATAAGTAGATGAATAAATAAATAAAACAAGAAAAATAAATAAATATCAAATACATATAATTAATAATCTAAATATTAAACTAAAACACAATATATATATATATATATATATATATCAAATCGACACAATTAAATATCAAAAATTCATCTTAAGCAATAAAAAATCAAGCAATCAAAAAATCAATTTAAGGGAATTAAGCCTAAAAAAACATCTAAGTGACCTAGGTGAAAAGTGCCTAAGTGACCTAGGGTGATTAAAAATGTGTCAAGTGGTCTAGGAGTGTACCTAATGGACTGATTACTACTCCAAAAGTGCTATTTCATAGCTTGTAATTAACTCTTTTAAACACTTTTGAGTAGTAGTTATTACCTTTTAACCCAATTAACATATTAAGGACCCTTGCAATCAATTCTAATCAAATTGTGTTAAGTTTTGGTGTTTTGATAGCTTTTTGATCACCAAAGCAATCCGAGATTGAGGAGAGTTCTTTGGAATCCATAAGCAAATCCAGAATACAAGGAGTATGGGATCCTGCTCATTCCACCCGGACGGGAATCATAGCTCATTCCACCTGGGTAGGAATTCCATCCAGCTGCTGCCATTACATCCGGCTGCCGCCACTTTCCACCCCGGATGTATCACATCCAGAATTCTGTTGCGCTGCCATTCCACCCGGATGTCTCAGATCCGGAATTTTGACGCCGGATAGGAGAGGAGAGCGTTTCAACTTCCCCGGTCACACATATCCGGATCATCTGATAGCGCTTACTCGGAGAGTTTCGCAGATATTTTGCACAGTGTCGCGGTGTTCTCCTGAAGCTTCCAGATATTTGCGACCAACATTTAGAGATATTTTGCTTTAGATATTTGATGTCGAAATCCCCAAACTCTCCTTGTAACCCACCAATTATAGGATTCCTTAGTTATTAAGTTTGAAAAAGGGTGAATAACCCCTTATATATAGCTTTGTAATTTCCTTTACAGAGAGAGATCGATCATATATCGATCATAGATGTAATCTGGGAGCTTGTTCTCAGAGACGCATCCTTTATACAGTTTTGTAAGGAAGAAAAATACAGAGCACTTGCTCTGCTTTTCATATTTTTGTTTTCTTGTTATTTTACTTTCTAGCCAATCAAACTCTGAGGATTTTTCCTCAGAGGATGAGAGGCTAGGCTCTTCGTCTCTTGGAGTGAAGAAAGCTGGGTAAATTTCCACATGCATAAATTGGAAGTTTTGTTGTTTTAGTTTTTAATGAAGAGAAAGTGTGACCCGTTAATGGTTTTTATCTTTTTAGTTAACTTAAAACACCTTTAATTCACCTGGGCCAACACTTGATAAGGCAAGTGGTCTCCATCCATTGAGATACACTAGTTTATCTCTTGCGAGCCTTTGAGAGGTGGTTTGAAGGTAGGATTTTCTAGAATAGCCAACACTTGGTAAGCTTTTGGACTCTAAGGAGACATCCATTAGTTATCTCTTGCGAGCTTTTGACGGATAATCCAAGGTTAAAGATCACCTTGAATGGAAAGTGCTAGGTGAGAGGTATGAGCCATTACAAGATGCATCAGTGAGAGGGATTTAGTGTTTGAACCCATTAAAAGGAAGCATCTGTACCACACCGGTTCGGGAAATAACTATATGTTAAATCCCCAATGCGAGGAAAATAAACAAGTGACCGGAACTCTCCTTTTTGTACAAGGAATCTGAGCCCAGTGATCTAAACTCCAAGAAACACTTTTCTTTGTAAGTAAAATCAGTTACTATTTTTGGTTAGTTTAAAACCAAATCTTTTCCGCCAAAGATTATGTTTTCTTTTAAAGCTAACCTTGAAATGAAAAGACACCAATTCAACTTTGAATTAATATCAATTGTGAAGTGAAAACCCATCCCAATGAACGATCCTAGAGCCACTATGCTATAGTAGCTTTGTCTTTGCTACCCTAGTTCATGGTGTAATAGGTTATAAATTTTGTTGATTACTCCTGCAATCAAGGAGCACTAGCTGGACATGAATCAGCTGAGACACCAAGTGGGCACGAATCAAATGGCGCTGTTGCCGGGAACAAATCATGGACCAAGTGCAATTAAATGGGCCTAGTGTGCCTAATGGGTCAGGTGTGTTGAAGTGAGCCTAAATTAAGCTCGAAAGGCAGCCAAAAGATGACTACGATTCAAAAGAGAAGTATGGGAAGACACCTGGTGTCACACTTGTTAATAGGACAAAATGGAGGATCTACAAAAGGTTGTGTATTTTGTAGTATTTAATAGAATACATTATTATGAAAATTAGTTTCCACATTAAAGATTATTTATTAAATTGAAAAGGTGTAGGAATAAGGAAACTAAATTTATGAGGAATTTTCAATATGAGAACTAAAGTTCCTCTATTGGGATAAGGTGCTCTTAGAGTTTCAAAATCTCATGAATTGGAAGTTTCCTTATTACACTAGAGTTTTTAATTTGAAAAATAAGTATCTTATATAAATTTTCATTAAAAATAATTTGTCATTAAAGATTATTGTTAAAAGATAATTACTAATTTGATGGAAATAAATTTCTTTAAAAATATTTTCTACATAAAATATTTATTAATTGGAATTGTGTGAAACAAGGAGAATTTTTTTTTTATTTTTATAAAAAATGGATTTTAAAATTTAAGAGTAAAGATTTTATTAAAATTTGTTTTGGATATAATACTCTCACAGAAATTTTAAATTTTTTATAGGGACATTCTCCCATTACATAAGATTTTCAATTAGGAAATAAATATTTTTAAAAATTCTCAAAGAAGATAATTTATTTATCAAGGTAACTAAAGTTTTAAAAGCTCTTAATTATTTCAAAATATTAAGTAGGAGAGGGTCATGGGCAAACCCATAACTTCCAATATCAAGCGCATCTTGATTTTGGGTGCATCACCATCCTAAAGATGGGATGGCCCATGGAATCAAAGGATATGGACCATTCTAGTTGGACGAGACTTAATATGTTTGTAGTAGGAGTGATCAATTCTAAATATGAAACTCTTCACTTGGTAACATTGATGTGAAGGATATCGATTTCACACTTAACTTAGACATGAAGTGGTTGAATTATCTAAAGTGGTCTCACTTGCATGGGCTAAAGACTAAATATAAAGGTATGTTGATCAATGTCTTATGATAACTTTTAAAGTTTAAGGTAAGTTGATCAATTAGAAATGGTCTTTGCCCTAGTAATAAGAGTCATGATCTGCCTTAAGTAGGCTTGATTATTATGATATTAGGATATCTTATGAGGAAATGCGCATACCCTAGCCTTATAGTGCATTCACCCAAGCGCCCACGGCGAACACAAGGGGAGTTGATAGATGTGGCCAACCCTCCGATCTGCCAACAATCTCCCCCCCAGCGACACCCCTGGGGTTCGAACCCATGACCTCGGCTCTGATACCACTTGTAAGACCTCAGGTGCTACCAACTCTCCTAAAAGCAATTGTTGTTAGGAATGGCGCATACCTAGCCTTATAGTGTATTCACCCAAGCGCCCACGGCAAACACAAGAAGAGTTGATCGACGCGGCCAACCCTCCGATCTGCCAACACCTTACATAGATATATGTAGCTTGATAGCACTACATATTTGCTTCACTTTACCAACCTACCTTGAATGCTCAGTTCATTTTATTAATGCATAAAATTATTTTATTTGTTATGGTTATCATGTCTTTAACTTGATCAACTCTTATTTTTTTTTTTTGATCTTGATATAGTATTAGTTGCAAATAAGCCAATTTAGGTAGAGCTAACTATTCTTTATGAACTAACCTAGTAGGAAGAAAGAGTGATATATCAAATGTGGCATTAAACGGATCAAAAGACCAAGTGTCTCATACTTGGATCTTTGGATAATGTGTTGCAATAACAACACATGTCTATTACTAGGGACTTTGATGTTTTACTTTTAGTTTGCAAGTATCAAATGGTGATAAGGGCAAGTCATCTAAACATGTTTCCCTTAAGACTATTATGAATACCAAGATTTATATAATCATAGAGACCTTACCAAATTCCTTTGGGATGGCTAAGGGGATTCTCAAAGATTATAAAGGTGTTCGTATTAGAGTGAAGGGTTCTTCAAGCTTTTCTTCCAAAGAGAAGAAGAATAACACCAAATAAGGAAAATTCAAGAAAAGGAAATAAGATAGCAAACTCAAGGGTAAGCGATTCCTTTATTGTTAAGAACCTTGAATTACTCTGTTCCTATGCCTTGGATCCTAGGTACATGCACCTATCCTTAGGGATCTCTAAATCTAATACAATAGAAATAAATGGCTCCAAAAACCATAGAATAATACAAATCTAGAGATTAAAACTCATACCTATGATCTGGATGTTCCCATATCAAAATCCATCTAATGAATAATGTGTCTGAATGCTCTAGAGGTCTCGCACACCCAAAGTCTTTTGCTTGATGACTTGAACCATGTCCATGACACTCTAAGGAGTGGACTTTGGAAGGTTGGATGCCTAGATTCTCACTCTCTTTGTGGATCTGGAAGACAACAATCAAAAGGTCATTTAGAAACCCTAACCCCATAAAGGGGTATATATAGAGTTCCCCTATTAGGCTTAACTAACTTAAGCCCACATGGGCTTGGGTCATTTGATCTAGCCTAAAATGGGTCATAATTGATTAATTAACAACATCAAACCATCTAATTAATCAATTAACCCAACTTAGAGACCTTATCCACTATCATTTGTGCAACATTGCATAATTACCTAAATGCCTTTATGCACAAAAGTGAACTAAGAATCAATTCAACCCTCATAAACCATGCTAACATGGTATATGAGCTTAGAGGGGGGACCACTAGGGCTCATAGGAGTACTAGCTCTCTCATAATTGAATTTTGAAGTTGATTTAACATCTCACTATAGAGAATCAATTACACTCTAATACCTTATGTAAATAACAACAGACAAAGCTTAGGTCCATGATCTACTATCTACTACTATGTCCGTAACATAATAAGATAGTGTTATTACCTTTCAATATTACCTCTCTAATGTTTGAGTTATAAATCGCACGTATTATTTTGTCAACTACATACTCTAGCTCCAAGGAGCATATGTCAAATTCTACTAAAGGAATTATGTGACCACATAATTCATTATCACACATCTTTTGGATCACCCAAGAGAACGCATTGTTTGAATCCTATGAGATATCATGGTTCCTTTTGCGGACCCGTATTCTTCATGTGCGTCATCACTCGACTGGCGAGACTACGCTTTTGATTAGAGTGAAAAACTGATTTTTTTTAAAAAGTTAGAGTCGCCACTTACTTTTATTTATTTTTTTAAAGAGGAAATCAAGTAAGAACAAAACCCCTAAAATGACTCCTAACTTTTGGAAAAGTTGTCTACGAAAACCCGAGTCTGGGTTTAGGGATCAGGTTACCTATTTGAAAGGTACCTCTGAAGTGGTAACACCTTTTTAAGCCCTAAAAAGGTTTCTACTAACCGAGTTGAGGGGAACATGGCAATTAATCGCTGATTATGGATACCTAAATGTGTCAAGGTGATTTTGAAACTCTATTATGACTTTCATGCCAAAGAAGAATTCAAAACATAATTGTAAAAGAATGATAGCATGCGTACTTGAACCACAACTTAAGTGTTATCATCAAATTATCAAAGTTAATTCAAATATTCAACATGCATTTTATTAGAGAAAATCAATCAATCATCGAGGCACCCAAGGACAGTATCAAACATGGGCATAGTTCACATTAACATGCATATTTA
The DNA here is from genome assembly GCF_030704535.1 of Vitis vinifera. Taxonomy (NCBI): domain Eukaryota; kingdom Viridiplantae; phylum Streptophyta; class Magnoliopsida; order Vitales; family Vitaceae; genus Vitis; species Vitis vinifera. The sequence continues at coordinate 12,830,708 of NC_081821.1, read as the reverse complement.
TGGAATTTTGAAAGTGGAGGATAGAGAGCGTACCTGAATAGCATAGATAGCTTATAACGTACTTCCATAAGACATGGAGGGTTATATCAAAATTATAGTAATAAATAATAAAAGAAAGAAACCCTAGCATACTTGGTATCTAAATAGCATAGCGAAAATGATTAGAGTATGCAAAATCATCAATTATCACATACATCTTGCATATAATTCCTAAAAATTGATGGCTATGATTACAACAAGTAGCAAAAGTGGCAACACACTATTATCAAAAGAAAATTTATAAATTAATACTTAGGAACATCATTTGATCATGAAAAATTAAGACAAATCTCTCTATTATGTCTCTATTGCAATACAACAACCAACAACAAGTTATGAGATGTCATATGGTCTTGAATTAAACAACAATGCAAACACAGTGCAAAACTTGTAGTCCATAATCAGAATAAGGCATTATTAAGGATAAATCCTAAAAATATACTAAAAAATGTAATTTGATCACACAAAATAACAAAATACTTTTCGTCTATGTCTATAACAACATACCAAAGTTCAAGTATTCAATTAAACAACATATTCAATTCAAAATATCCAAAAGTTCCAAAATGTCCATAATTTAGTAGAAAACAGTAACGAGTGTAAACTGAATTTTAAAAAAAAAAGAAAAAGAAAAACGTAGATGCCATCTAAATTCATAAAAAAAAAAAATCACAAAAGTCATTTAAGATGTTTAGATGGTACAAAAAATTAATCCAAGGGCAAAAAACATTCGCAAAATTTTTTAAGACACTATACTTGATTAGTTGTTCAGATTCAATCATGTCAAGTAGGTGAAACTTTGAAAAATCATATCCTCCTTAATAAAACATATTTTTAATATTTCATGTGTCAAAATTAAATTTCAAGAAGTCAAAAATCTAGGAAAAATATTCATTTAAATTGAAAAAATCAAAAGGTAATTTAATTTTGCAAAGTTATCTCATGTGTACAAAAATAGACCTAAATAGTAAATGTTGAAAGAGATGATTATAACCCGATGATTCGTCCCCATTGCAGTCGTGCCATTTGATTCTGGCCCAAACGAGTGTTATCAACAAAATTTATAAAACCTAAATCACCTTACACTAGGGTAGCATAGCTAACATAGTATAGTGGCTCTAGGATCGTCCATAGGGATGGGTTTTCATCGTACAATTGACTTAAATGAAGGAAATAAAATAGTGTTTTTCCTTATGAAAATTAGATTTTAAAGAAAATGGAATTGTGGTTGCAAAGATTGATTTTAAGTTAAGCAAAAACAATAAGTGAAGTTAACTAAAAAAAAAAGGTCTCTTGGAGCTTTAGGTCACTAGGATCAAATTCCTTAGGCAAAGGAGGAGATTCTGAATCTTCTCCTCGCGTTGGGGACAATAACATAAAAGATGGTTATCTCGCAAAACGATTTTGTATTTAGCAATTAAGATTTGATCCAAAGGGTTCATGGAAAATGATAGTTGCTTTCCATTAATGGCTTCAAACACTAAAGACCCTCACCTTAAACCACCTTCCAATGGCTCGTAAATGATAACTAATAGACATCCATAGATCTAGCAATAAGCATCCATAGAATCCGAAAAACTTACCAAGTATTGGCCATTCAAGGTGATTTTAAGGGATTTAAAGCTAAACCTTGAAATAAAAACCATTAATGGTTAACAACTACTTTCATTTAAAGCAAGGACAACTCCCATCTTTGCATTCGAGTCCTTCACCTAGTTTCCATCACTCTAAGAAACGTAAAACCTAGCCACTCATCCCCTGAGAAATCATCCTCAGAGGTTGTTTGGCTAGAAAGATGAGTGAAAACAAAATGAGAAGGAAAGACAGAGCAAAAGCTTTGTATATTTCTTACTAAGGGAATTTACAAGTGTTTTATGAAAAACAACATATTTCTCTCCCTCTGTCTCTCTCCTTATATATGGTGTTAGCTCCAAAATATACAAAAAGATATAAAAGAAAATATCTAGGTTGGTTACAAGGAGAAACTAGGAATTTACACAAAATCTTTGAAGATAAAAATCTAACAGAGTTGGTGCACAGGAAGATTTCGCATGGTGTGTGAAATTCTTTGGCTGCCTCTTGTGGTTTTGCATGGTGTTCGAAATTTTGCACAACCATGCGAAAATGCTGGTTGTTGGATTTTTTCCTCTGGTTTTCTTCCTTGCATCTCTGATTGGCTTGACAACCTATTGCCAAGTTTGGCAAAGGGCTATGAAGTGCTTCAAAGCTCAGATTCTTCATGTATTTGAGCTTCAACTTGCATTGCCATGGATTTGAGCTACCAAAAACACCAAAACTTGCCAAAAACTTATTAATAACCCTTGCTAGGTTCCTTAATGTGCCAATTGAGTTAAAAGGTATTAAGTATTGCTCAAAAGTGTTTAAAATAGTTAGTTTCAAGCTATAAAAGAGTACTTTTTGAGTAGTAACCACTCCCCCAACCGACATATTGCTAGTCCCTTAGTAATGAAGGAGAAATAAAAAAGAATAGACAGTAAAATAATTTACAAATTCATGCTAATCACTCCAAAAAATTTTCAAGTGGCATAATGCGGATTATTCTCTCTCATGGAACATCAAAGAGGCAAAACCCAACCTTCAACAAGAGTCATCAAATATCTTGCTTAATCACAATTTATAAAGAGTATACATTATGCAAATTTAAGCATAAAAAGAATTTCCACTCCTAAAGGTCTAATCCTTACTCTTCCACAAAAATCTAAGTGTGTTAAGCTTATTAGTTTCCGATTATAGTATGTCGAACTATTCTCCCCCCCCCCCCCCCCTCCCCAACCTAGTTCTTTCTTAAACTTTAGTAAATTGACCAACTTCCAATAGGTTAAGAACGAACCTCTTTTATTTCACAATTTCTTTTCATTGTAGGAGTGCAATGCTAAAGGTATTGTTTTCTAAAGTGTCCATGTAACGGGGATCCATCGATGACTCCCAACTAGTCAAGGTTTAAAGCATCAAGCTTTAAGGATCTTTCGATCACTAACTCCTCAGATTTCACCCCGGATTTTTGAGATTGAAATTCAATACCCAAGCACCTACAATATGTTAAACTCCACCTATTTACCCTTGTAACGAGCATTAAGGTCGATGACTCCCAACCAATAAAGGTTTAGGGCATTGGGTTTCAAAGACTTTCGCCATATACCCTTTGGACCTTGCTCGGTTTTCAAGTCAAGTGCAACACTTTGTTCTTTTTTTTTTCTTTTTTTCGAAGGCTCAGTGGCCTTTTATAAGGTGTCCCAACACTATTAAAATGAGGCCAAATGTACCAAGTCGATTTTTTTCTAAGTTTAGAGGGTGAGATAGTTTTTTGTCTTATAACCGAAACCTAATATGCACAGTGTGTGGTAAGATTAAAGTGGAATAAATAAGGTTGAATTCCATAGGAGTTTCAGTAATTCATCAACTTCAATTAGGGGGCGCGGAGTGTGAGTCTTTGAAATGAGATGCGCAAGGCGGGATGTCGACTGGAAAGGAACAAGGTCGTGAGGTGGCAGAGGAAAATGAGGGATTCGCAGGGTGTTTGGTGTTTGCTAAATAGAGAAGTTAGGGCTCGGGGGTTTAAAAAGGGATGGTAGGACGACTTTTCATTTTCGCACAGTGTGCGAAATGAATTCACAGGGTATTTTTTATTTTCGCTGGGTGTGCGAAATGAATTCACAGGGTATTTTTTATTTTCGCTGGGTGTGTAATTGGTTCGCAGAGTGTGCGAAATTTCGCACCCCATGCGAAATAAGCCTTGAATTTTGCATGTCCTACGAAATTCTCACATGCCCTACAAAATTTTCGTAGGGTGTGCGAATCGCCTTGGTGTTTCCTTTGCCAAGAATTTTTAAGGACTCGCCTAACCGCTTTGAAGTCCTCCCTGCAATTGATCACAAAAAACCTAAGTTAAATCAAACCAAAATAAAATTAAAACTAGAAATCAAAATCAAAACAAGTAATAATACATGAAAACTCTCAAATAAAAAATAAAACAAAAAGATATGGACTCAATAGTCTTTAGAAATACTAAGTTCATCAAGAAACTGGTCTTATTAAGCTTGATGTGTATCAAGGAGGATGGATTCCTCCTTGTCGCGAGAAAAAGACTCCACAAAGGGCTTGAGACAGTGACCATTCACTTTGAAGCTTCCAGAGCTATTGGAGTTGAGTAGTTCCAGTACTTCATTTGAATGCACTTGGTGAATGGTAAAAGGACCTATCCACCTTGATTTCAGCTTGCCTAGAAAGATGTGGAGCTTAGAGTCATGGAGCAAGACTCTTTGTCCCTTATGAAAATCCTTATGGGCAATCAACTGATCATGCCACCTCCTCAATTTCTTTGTTGCAATTTTTGAATTGATGCAGGCATCGTTTCTCAATTATTCCATCTCATTAAGGTCAAAGAACCTCTTCAACCCAGCTCTGCTCAAATCCACATTGAGTTTTTTGATTGCCCACCAAGCCTTGTATTCCAATTTCACAGGGAGATGACATGCTTTACCATAGACTAGGCGATAAGGAGACATCCCAAGAATGGTCTTGTAAGTTATTCTATATGCCCATAGTGAATCAAGGAGCTTGACAGACTAATCTTTTCTGTTCGTGTTCACCACCTTCATCAATATGTTTTAATCTCCCGATTTGCTAACTCAACTTGCCCACTAGTTTGAGGGTGGTAAGGTGTAGCTACCTTATGCTTCACCCCATACTTGGCTAGGAGAGTTTCAAAAGGCTTGTTGCAAAAATGAGTACCTCCATCACTAATTATGGCTTTAGGCACCACAAATCTTGAGAAGATGTTCTTCTTGAGAAACTTGAGAATCACTTTCTGGTCATTGTGCTTACATGGAGTTGCCTCAACCCACTTAGAAACATAATCTACTCCTACCAAGATGTAAGAGTAGCCAAAAGACATAGGGAATGGTCCCATGAAGTCAATGCCCCAAACATAAAAAAGATCAACTATCAAAATGGGGTTCAAGGGCATCATGTTCCAACGTGTCAACTTCCCAAGCCTCTAACATCAATCACAACTCTTGCACATGGTGTGGGCATCTTTGAAAAGTGATGGCTAACAGAAACCCGATTGTAACACCCTCATGGTTGTCTTCTGAGAAGCAAAGTGGCCTCTACATGCATTTTCATGGTAATGACTGAGGATCCCTTGTTGCTCTTCTTCAGGAATGCACTTCCTTATTATCTGATCCTCACAATACTTGAATAGAAATAGTTCTTCCCAATAGTAGGCATGAATTTTTGCAAAGAAGTGCTTCTTATCCTGTGCTTTCCACTCACTTGGAACTTCTCCTGTGACTAGGTAGTTCGCAATGTGAGCATACCAAGGAGCAACTTCCACCAACATGAGAGACTCCTCTGGAAAATCGTCATTAATGGGCAAACCATGGGAATTATGTGTGATAGCTAGCCTTGAAAGGTGATCTGCTACCATATTCTCCATTCCTTTCTTGTCTTTGATCTGAAAATTGAACTCTTGAAGTAAGAGAATCCATCTAATCAGCCTTGCTTTAGCATCTTGCTTAGTCAACAGATACTTCAAAGCAGAGTGATCAGTGAAAACCACAATGAAAGACCCTACCAAGTAAGCACGAAACTTATCCAAGGCAAAAACTACAACTAACAATTATTTCTCGATGGTTGTGTAGTTTCTTTGCGCCTCATTCAATGTCTTGCTCGCATAGTAGATCACATAGGGTTTTCCATCTTCTCTTTGCCCAATAACAACTCCTATAGCAAAGTCACTAGCATCACACATTACCTCAAAGGGCAGTTGCTAGTTGGGAGCCCTCACTATTGGCGCGGTTGTCAGAAATAGCTTCAAATCTTCAAAACTCTTTTGGCATCTATCATCCCATATGAATTTAGCATCCTTGACCAATAGTTCACAAAGAGGTCTTGCAAGCTTAGAGAAATCCTTGATAAACCCCCTATAGAAACCGACATGGCTAAGGAATTGCCTTACTCCTTTGACATTTGTTGGGGATGGCAACTTAACAATGAGTTCAACCTTTGCTTTGTCAACTTCAATGTCTTGCTTGGAGATGATGTGCCCAAGGACAATCCCTTGGTGCACTATGAAATGACACTTCTCCTAGTTAAGCACTAAGTCTTTCTCAATGCATCGGTTCAGAACAACTTCTAGGTTGACCAAGCGTTCATCAAATGCGCTTCCATATATAGTGATATCATCCATAAAGACTTCCATAATACGCTCCACCATATCACTGAAAATGCTTAACATGCATCTTTGGAAAGTTACGGGTGCATTACATAAGACGAAAGGCATTCTCCTATATGCATAGGTGCCAAATGGGCATGTGAAAGTGGTATTCTCCTGGTCTTCAACATCAATTTCTATTTGAAAGTACCCGGAGTATCCATCCAAGAAACAATAGAAAGGATGCCCAGAGACCTTCTCAAGCACCTGATCAATAAAGGGCAACGAGAAATGGTCCTTCCTTGTTACCGCATTCAACCTTCTGTAATTGATACACACCCTCCAACCTGTAGTGAGGCGTGTAGAGGCATTTTCTCTCTTATCATTTTGCATCACCATGATCCCAGACTTCTTTGGCACAACTTGAGTAGGACTCACCCATGGGCTATCTGATATGGGGTAAATAATACCGGCCTGGAGTAGCTTAAGAACTTCAGCTCGCACCACCTCTTGCATGTGAGGGTTCAACCTTCTCTGAGGTTGCCGAACTGGCTTAGCTTCATCCTCCATGTAGATATGATGGGTGCAGACTAAAGGGTTGATCCTTTTCAAATAAAAAATTTGTCATCCCATTGCCTTCTTACATCTTCTAAGTACTTTAAGTAGATAATCCTCCTGATGAATGGTAAGAGCTGAAGATATAACAACAGGGCATTACTTGTCTTCTTCCAAGTATGCATACTTCACCTGTGTGGGTAGTGGCTTAAGAATAATCTTTGAGGGTTCCTCCTTAGCAGCTTTTTGTGTCTCATCCTCATTGAATAAGGGTAGAATGTCTTCTCTCCTCTTCCAAGGGGATAGGGTAGCAAGCAAATCTGAGGGTTCAGGTAACCCTTCATCAAGATCCCCAAAACTCTCAATCAAATCCTCCTGCATTCTCTGATCACAATGCTCCTCCACTAAAGTGTCAATCATGCACACTTCCTCTGGGCCTTCTTCTTCTTCCGGATGGATATGCTTCTTGTACAAAGGGAAGATGTTGAGCTCCAATGTATTGTTGCCAAATGTGAGTTGCATGACTCCATTCCTACAATTGATGATTGAATTTGATGTAGCTAGGAATGGTCTTCCAAGTATGATAGGAACATAATTAGTTTGTTTGACAATTGGATCTGTATCAAGAACAACAAAATCCACTGGATAGTAGAATTTGTCAACTTGAACCAAGACATCTTCGATCATCCCTCTTGGAATCTTCACTGATCTATTTGCTAGAGATAGAGTGATGGATGTTGGCTTCAACTCTCCAAGTCCCAATTACTTGTAGACAGAGTAGGGTAGCAAATTCACACTTACTCCCAAGTCCAAAAAAGCTTTCTCCACACAAGTCCTTCCAATACTCACTAAGATGGTAGGGTAGCCCGGATCTTTGTACTTCACTGGAGACTTGCACTGTATCATGGCACTTACTTGCTCAGTCAAAAAGGCTTTCTTGTTCACATTCAACCCTCTCTTTACAGTGCAAAAGTCCTTCAAGAATTTTGCATATGTCGGCACTTGTTTGATCATGTCTAGTAAAGGGATATTGACCTTCACTTGCCTTAACACTTCAAAAATTTATGATGCATTATTGGTTTCCTTTTTTCCATGCAAAGCTTGGGGAAAAGGTGGAGGCATGTGTTTCTTCATCATATCTTCCTTGATCACTATCCTCATGGTCATCTTTATTTGTACTTTTCCCTTTTCTCTCCCTTTTATTTTCCTCACCTTTTTCTTTTTCTACTACACTCTCTTCATCATGCTTTGGCTTAGATGTGGGCTAATCAACCTCTTTACCACTTCTCAAAGTGATAACTGGTTTGACTTCCCTCACATTTGAAGATTCTCCCTCTTGAGCCTCCACTTCATGGATATCCTTGGAATTTTGATGAGGTTGAGAAGGAAACTTTCCTTTCTCTTGCATTGTGTTGAGGTTGGTAAGCCTTGAGATTGTGTATTGGACATTATCTATCTTCTAAGATAGATCATTTTGCATCCCATCCATCCTTTTGTTCAATGTACTCTTCACACTGTCAATTCTCTGATTCAGTTGAGCATTGATGGACTTCTGATCTCCCACAAAGTCTCCCACAACCTTGCTAAGGTTCACAATAGCTTGTTCAAGATTCGAGGCTTGTTGAGGTGCTTGAGCAGGTTGTGTGAATTGAGGTGGATTTGGTTTCCAAAAGAAATTTGGATGGTTCCTCCAATTCGAATTGTAGGTGTTGCCATATGAAGCATTGTTATTGGGCTTGAATTAACCAATAACATTTGCTTGATCTCTCTCACTGCTAGAATTATAGGACACTCCTCCACCAAGTGCTCATAAGATTGACAAATGGAACAAGGCATAGCTTGCACTGGTGTCTCAGAAATGGCTTGCACTTCTTGTACCTTCTTCATTTCAAGCTCTTCCAATCTTCTTGCCATAGTTGCAACATTTGCCTTCATGTCAATGTCTTCATTCAAAACATACATCCCACCCTTAGCATTCAGTTGAGACTTCATTCTTCCCATCTCTCTAGCATTTGGTTCATCCCATTCTCTTGAAACTTCAGCCACATAACTCAAAAAGTCCATGGCTTCCTCCGGATTCTTACTCATGAAGTCTCCTCCACACATAGTTTCTAGGAATTGCTTCATTGAAGAAGACATACCATTGTAAAAATAGCTCACTAAGAGCCATGTGTCAAAGCCATGGTGAGGACAAGCATTAATAGCTTCCATGTACCTCTCCCAACACTCATAGAATTTCTCATTCTCTTTAGCTGAGAAGTTCAAAATTTGCCTTTTCAAACCATTGGTTCTATGAGTAGGGAAGAACTTCTTGAGAAACTCGACTTGCAAATCAGTCTAAGTTCGGATACTCCTTGGCCTTAGAGAATTAAGCCAAACCTTGGCCTTATCCTTCAAAGTGAAAGGAAATAGCTTGAGCCTCATCAAGTTAATTGAAGCTCCTCTTTCTTGGAATGTATTACAAACCTCCTCGAATTCCTTAATATGCGAGTAGGGATTCTCACTTTCCATCCCATGGAAAGTAGGTAAGACTAGCACAATGTGAGGTCGGATTACTAGCTGCTCAGTGGGAGGCACTATGCATGACGGTGCACTCATACGAGGTGGGTGCATGCGGTCCCTCATGGATCGGTATGCGTTGAAATTATCCTCTTGACCATGTTGGCTATTCTGATCTTCAGGTGGAACATCCATGATATTCAAGCACACTTCCAACTTAATTTCTCGAGGAGTTTCAATCTTCACAAGTCTTCCCTCAATATCTCTTATCCAATAGGGCATGCACAACTAAAGATCACTGAAACAAAAACAAAGAAAATAGAAGAAATACAATTCTAGGAAAAAGTTATCAACAAAATGTGAGGTCGTGCCATTTGATTCTGGCTTAGATGGGTGTTATCAACAAAATTTATAAAATCTAAATCACCTTACACTAGGGTAGCATAACTAACATAGTATAGTGGCTTTAAGATCGTCCACAAGGATAGGTTTTCATCATACAATTGACTTAAATGAAGGAAATAAAATGGTGATTTTCCTTATGAAAATTAGCTTTTAAAGAAAATGGAATTGTGGTTGCAAAGATTGATTTTTTAAGTTAAGCAAAAACAGTAAGTGAAGTTAACTACAAAGAAAAGGTCTCTTGGAGCTTTAGGTCACTAGGATCGGATTCCTTAGGCAAAGGGGGAGATTCTGAATCTTCTCCTCGCGTTGGGGACAATAACATAAAGGATGGTTATCTCGCGAACCGGTTTTGTATTTAGCAATTAAGATTTGATCCAAAGGGTTCATGGAAAATGATAGTTGTTTCCCATTAATGGCTTCAAACACTAAAGACCCTCACCTTGAACCACCTTCCAATGGCTCGTAAATGATAACTAATAGACATCCATGGATCTAGCAATAAGCATCCATAGAATCCAAAAAGCTTACCAAGTATTGGCCATTCAAGGTGATTTTAAGGGATTTAAAGCTAAACCTTGAAATAAAAACCATTAATGGTTAACAACGAGGAATTTACAAGTGTTTTATGAAAAACAACATATCTCTCTCCCTCTGTCTCTCTCCTTATATATGATGTTACCTCCAAAATATGCAAAAAGATATAAAAGAAAATATCTAGGTTGGTTACAAGGAGAAACTAGGAATTTACACAAAATATCTGAAGATAAAAATCTAACGGGGTTGGTGCACAAGAAGATTTCATATACCATGCGAAATTTCGCATGGTGTGCGAAATTCTTTAGCTGCCTCTTGTGGTTTTGCATGGTGTGCGAAATTTCGCACAGCCGTGCGAAATTTCGCACAGCCATGCGAAAATGCTGGCTGTTGGACTTCTTCCTCTGGTTTTCTTCCTTGCATCTCTAATTGGTGTGGCAACCCATTGCCAAGCTTGGCAAAGGGCTATGAAGTGCTCCAAAGCTCAGATTCTTCATGTATTTGAGCTTCAACTTGCATTGCCATGGATTTGAGCTACCAAAAACACCAAAACTTGCCAAAAACTGATTAGTAACCCTTGCTAGGTTCCTTAATGTGACAATTGAGTTAAAAGGTATTAACTACTACTCACAAGTGTTTAAAATAGTTAGTTTCAAGCTATAAAAGAGTACTTTTTGAGTAGTAATCACTCGACTTTAAGAAAAGCTTTTGACTCAAATAACATCCTAGAATCAAGTTCAAGAAGTAAGGAACATCATACAATTTTTTTGGAAATTTTTTTAAAACATTATAAAATTATCAAAACGAATTTTAAAATTAAAGGGTCAGTTGCTAAGTGGAATCCGACAACAAGGATGAGTTTTGAAAACAATTTTTCATGTACAGGTTCGATCAAGTCCCCATTCGATATTCATAAGTTTAACCTATGTATTCCCATTAGCTTGGGAGTATAAGTAATTCAAACCTATGTGAAGTAAAACAAAATTTTGAAAACCATCAAAGAAGAATGCAACTTAGATTGAAATGAGTTGCATAATTTCCAAAGAAAATGTATTCTTTGCCTAAACCTAGAATGAATGTTTTTCTAAAGTCTTTTATTGGTTTAAATACTTTTGAAAATGATTTTAGAGGAAGCAAAAGAAACCAAGTGATTTAATAAACTCCAATCAATATACACAAAATATGTATTTTTTATTTCTTTCTTAAAAGAATTTGAAAACAAGAGAAGCTCAACTTGGATCACCCTCTCGGCTATCTTTCTTTTAGGATCAAGGAGCTAAACCTATGATGGAGAAAAACAATTATTTTTTAAAGAAAAGATGTAATTTTGACTTAATTCAAAATGTAAATTTCTAAAACTTTTCCTAAAAAAAAGTCTTTCAAAGATAAATAACCAACATCATGAATTTTAGCTAAATCACAAACAATTAACAAGCTTTCAAATACAAATGATCAAACATGAGTCTTAAGAGGGAGATCTAAGTCACAAATAAAACAATATGCTTTCAAAATAAATAATTCAACGCCATGTATTAACAAGAAGATTAAACACACTAAACAAATTAACAGTATTTTTAAAATATCAAATAATCCAACTTTATACTTTAACGAGTAAACTAAATCTTAAGAATTTTCTAAGCTTTCAAAAATAAAAATAGAAAAATAAAAATGAGAATCAAGACTTTTAGTAGCATGAATAAAACCCAAAAGATCTAAAACCTAAAGAGAAACCAATCTTGTAAGGGCGAAATTAACTTTTAAGAAAAATAGCCATCAATTTACAAATTTGATAACAAGGAAATTTAAAACCTAAGAATTAATATTCTTCCAAAAACGAGAATTTTAATAACATAGCACAATCAAAGATGTACATAATAACAAGAAAATCCAAAAAACTAAGAACTACCAAATTTTAAAAGATATGAACTTTAAATATAATAGAAAAAAAAACTAATGACACCCAAATTGAAACAAGAGAATTAAATACTAAAACTATTCCACTTTGCAAAATCAAATTTTAATAGCATGGAAAACAACCTAATAACTCAAAACCTAAAATAAAAAAAGATTAAGCACAACAATTATTCGACTTTGCAAGATAAGACATCATGATATTAATTAAAACTATAAGACTTCTTATTTATATTGAATGAAATAAACTAAAATAGCACAATTTTCAAAATAAAAATTTTATTCCATGAAACAATTAATCTAGTGAACTATAATGAAAATTTCTAAACTAACTAAGACAAATTAAGATAAATCAAGAAAAAATTCAAAATAACAACTTCATTACATAAAAGCCAATTTTCTAAAAATGTAAGGAATACTTAAACTAAAAGAGTGGGATCAAACCAAATCAAAGCATGAACTATAACACAATGAATTGGTTAAATCAATGATCACAAATTATAATTGGACCTAAACTAATAGAATAAATTAAACTAAACTAAAGCGAGAATTTAAAAAGATAATTTACCTTCAACCGTGTAAAGGGGGCTGTTGTTAGGATGCTCTTAATCCTTCTAATCTAATGCTTTATTTAGGCTACATGTTCTAAAAGAAAATCCCGAGACGTCCTCAAAGTGGCAGCTAGTTGTCATCTTCTTTCCATGGTGCGGTTGCCCTCCAAATTCCATCAAAATGTTTGGTGAAGAGTCAATGTGTGGAGGTTGTGTAAATCCCTCAATATTGTGCCTGTGGAGAGCTTTAATGGTGCAGCTATAGAACCTCTTTAAAGGCTGTTGTGTGATCCTTGGAGGATGCATGGAGATGTGCATGAATGGCAACCAAGTGTTGTTCCATATGGATGGCTATGTGGTGTCTTTTCAAGAGGTGCAACAACCTCTATTGCTCTCAAAATGACCCCTTTTGTACAACCCCTTATTTCCATTATCTTACCATAAAAAATTACCCTCAAAGACTCCACGCACAACCACTTTACTCCATTATTTCACCATACAAAAATCAACATTCAAAACTCCATGCACAACCACTTTATTCCATTATTTCACCATAAAATAAAATAAAAATAAAAATTCAGCCTTCTAATCTCCATGGAAAGTCATTTTATTCCATTATTTCACCATAAAAAATTCAACCTTCTATTCTCCATGGAAATCAACTTTATTCCATTATTTCATCATAAAAAAATTAGCCTTCTAATCTCCATGGAAAAACCACCTAATTTCATGGTTGCATGATCATTAAGGAGAAATTCAAATAAGCTCCATGGATTCCATGGCCACATGATCTTTCATAACTCTCCACTGAATTCGCATTTCAGATAAAGGATCCCTTTTGAGCTACAATCGTGTTCATCTCTCTTCTACCCAAAAAGTGGCAACCTCTCTTTTAAAAAAATCTCTAGATGCTGTGTAAAATCTCCTTGAGTGTTCGGCTCTCCAACGAGCATGCTTTTTCATCTTTCCCTATCATGTCCCTCCAAAGTGATAGTGTAGTGGACTCGTTCTCCCTAAAACAAAAACCATGTGTGCTAATTCTCCCAATATTCATGGTTGTGCCTAAAAAAAAAAATCTAATATCTCCACATAAAAATCCATGTTCTTCAATTTTCAAATATGAAATTCTAATTGTTCTCCACCAAGAGAAATCTCATCATCATTTTCCAATATCTCCCACTGAAAATTTTGAACTTTTTTATCTTATTTTCCGTCAAGCCTTTCTCTCTCCTAGTCTCCTTCTCACCTCAAACATTTCAGAGTGCAAACCAGAAGATATGATCCAGAAATAGAGACATAGATTTGATATCTAATATGTAGATGAATGGCCCGAAACAAAGCATAATAAAAAAAACAAACAAACAAGAAAATCATGAGTGGAAACCCATTTCATGCTAAAATCAATGGGCTCCAAGATCAGTGGTACAATTGAAACTATATCTAAATTTATCCTCAAATGAAAATCGAGAGAAAAATGAGAAAAAAGGCAGAGCAATATCACATCCATACCCAAACAATCAAACTATGATAAAAACAACCAGAGAGAATGAAAGACAAAGTGACAATATAACTCTCAACAAACATACCTGGAAGTGTTCCCCTCTAGCAAGATTTACTAGGCTTCTCATCTCTGTCTTTTTTTTTCTAAAATAAAATAAAGGGTCTCTAGTCATCCTCTTCTCTACTTCTGCCTCTTTTCTTTCTCATGATCACCTTCAGTCAAAAAGCCTCTCTCTCTTTGAAAAACCCCCAAGCCTATGGTTTTTCAAAACTTCTTTTTCCCATAAAAAAAACAAAAAGATAAAAACAAAAATAAAAACCTAAAACTTTCATCTTCCCAAGGTGCCAACTTGCATTTATCTTCCAAAAAAAAAAAAAACACCCTTAACATGACCAACTCTCTTATTTTTTTCTCAATGTGTGCTATGAAGACCTTCCAAAAGATGCAGTCCATCTTTCCAATGCATCCAGTCCACATATCAACCAAAATGCAACCTTCCAAAATCTCTTATAATCTCCTCTTCATATACTCTCGTACGTGTCTTTCTTTTGGAAAGGTGGCAACCCTCATCTTTCATTTTGAGAGTTATTGAATTCTTATGCAAAAATAAATAAATAAACTAAAAGAGATACAAATTAAGAACCTTATAATAGAAAAAGATAAAAATCGTGCCAATTTGGAGAAAAGAAATAGAAAATATCAATACATGCATATATGAGAAAAACCTAAGAATTAATTCATGCAATAATAATAATAATATAATAAGATCACCAACCACATGCCATTTTCTGAAAATCAATAAATAAAAATAAAAGAATAACTAAATAACTAAATAAATAAACAAAATAAATAAATAAATAAATAAAATCAAGCACATGCAAGTTATGTAGGAAAAACTTGAAAGGTGACCTAAGTGGGCCTAGTGAGCCTAAATGAGCCTAGTGAGTGTCCAAAAGGTGCCTGAGTGACATTGGGTGATCGGAAATGTGTCTAAGTGACCTAGGGTGATCTAGGATGTGTCTAAAAGGCCTAAAAAAATGTACCTAAATATGCCTAAGCATGTTTAAAGAGGTAAGTTATACGAGTAGCAATGGGACATCGGGAACTACTGAGGAGTATTGAAAGAGCACTTAATCAGGGCATGTGCAAAGGAGACAAAATGGAGGGTCTACACCTTTCTATTGAGAATACCTATCGCCATTAGTCTCCATCAACAATGACCTAATTCATAGGATATATGACCACTTTAGGGTCTTACTATAAGTCAAAGCCTCCTGTTGATTTCAATACAAACTCAATATCCTCTCAAAGTTGAAAGTCCATAAAGTATACTAGCTTGGTGAATCACGACAATTGATAACCTTACACCACAATTCACCGTAGGTCTTGTCTAGTGTGCATGACATACACAAGTGCACTCACCATAGGAAACTCATCCTGATGGCTAAGATAAGTCATCCTTCCAATTAGGAGGTGGTCCACATAGTCTCTATTAGATTGTTCAAATCTATGAACTGATTGTGGACAACTTATCTACTTACAAGGAAGCCATGACTTGTATCCTCTGTGCAACTCTTAATGCACCCAAGTCATGTACAATGTAAGAGATATGAGTTGAATGCTCAAATCAATGTCAATGCATAAAAGGGATAGTCAAGTCTGAATTTGTTACATTTGTGGACCCGGATTTTTCATGTGTGTTCCCACTCGATTGTCGAGACTCACTTTTGATTTTTGAAAAACTATATTTTCATTAAAATTTGGAGTCGCCGCTTACTTTTATTTATTTTTAAAAGGGAAATCAAGTAAGAACAAAACCCCTAGAATGACTCCTAACTTTTGAAAAAGTTGTTTTCAAAAAACTCGAGTCTAGGTCCAAGGATCAGCTTACCTATCGAGAAGGTACCTCTAAAAAGATAGCACCCCTCTAAGCCCTAATGAGGTCTCTACTAGCTAAGTTGAGGGAAACATGACAATTAGTCAGTTGGTTATGGATACCTAGATAGGCTAAGGTGAATTCAAAACTTTATCAATACTAGCATGTCAAACAAGGGTTCTAAACACACTTATATAGAAATGATAGTATGCATACCTGAACCACAACTTAAGCACTATCATAAGACATCAATAGTTAGTTAAAAAAAAAAAAAAACACATAACCCATATTTTACCCTAGTATCTAATCATACATGGCAAGTGAAACAAACAATAAAAAAGATAGGCTAAACATGTTGACAATCACATTCAAAGCAATACATAATTTATGGAATTAAGATGTGAAGGGAAGAAGCGTACTTGAATAACATAGATTACTTACAATGTGCTTTCACAAGACATGGGAGATTGGATCAAAGTTATAATAACAAACAATAAAGAAAAGTAATCCTAGCATGCATGGTATCCAAAGAGCATAACACAAATAACGAGAGTATAAGGAAACACCAATTATCACACAAGTCATGTATACAACTTCAAAAATCAAGGGTTATGATTAAAACATGTAGCAAAAGGGGTAGCACACTATTATCAAAAGAAAATTTATAGATTAATACTTAGGAACACCATTTGATCATGAAAAACTATGACAAACCTTTCTATTATGTCTATTTCACAATACAACAACCAACAACAAGTTATGAGATATCCAATGGTCTTGAATTAAACAACAATGCAGGCACGATGCAAAACTTCTAGTCCATAATTAGAATAAGGCATCTTTAAGAATAAATCCTAAGAAAATGCTAAACAATGGAATTTGATCACACCAAATAGCAAAATACTTCTTGTCTATGTCTATAACAACATACCAAAGTTCAAGCATTCAATTAAACAACATATTCAATTCAAAATATAAAAAAGTTCTAAAAGGTCTAGAATTTTGGCAAAAAAATAGTAACCAGTGTAAATTGAATTTTTAAAAAAAAAACACCTAAAAGCCTTATAAATTTATGCAAAAAATCACACAAGTCATTTAAGAAGTCTAGATTTTTTTAAAAATAAAAATAAATCCAAGGTATAAAAACATTCAAAAGAGTTTTTAAAACACTAGACTTTATCAGTTGCCCAGATTTTGGTCATGTGTAGTAGGTATGACTTTGAAAAATCATATCTCCCTCAAGAAAGAATATTTTCTAATATTTTATGTGTCAAAATTCAATTTCAAGAAGTCAAAAATATTAATTTAAATTAAAAAGATTAAGAAACAATTTAATTTTTTAAAGTTCTATCAAGTGTACAGGAGTGGGCTTAAACAGAATATGTTGAAAGATTATCATAATTTGACTATAAGAAAAGTTTTTTTTTTTTACTCAAATAACATTCCAAAATCAGATTTAAGAAGTAAGAAACGTCATAAATTTTTTTGAAAATTTCTTAAAATATTCTAAAATTATCAAATGAATTTTAAAACTAAAGGGGTAGTAGTAGAGTGGAAACTGACAACAAAGATGAGTTTTGAAAACTCTTTCATATAGGGGTTCCATCAAGTCTCCATCAAAGTTATCATTTTTAAAAACAATTTAAAGAATGCTAACCTATCTAAATTTCAACTTGGGGGCGATAATATTTAAGCATCTAAAAATCAAGGAAGTATTCATAGACTATCTAGATCTATCATAAGGTATTAAAGCTAACAACAAAAAATATTGAAAATATTAATCAACAAAGGATCAAAAGAAATCGAACCTAAAAAAAAGAATAAAAATAAAAATAAAAATATATACTAACAATCTACTTTAATAGACTAACATCAAACTATCAACAATAAATTTTAAGAATCATGGAATAGCAAGATTAATGGAATATAGGCTTAGAGATGTTAAGAACATGCACTGACAATCAAATATCGAAAACTTGTAACTAGGAAACATTGAAACACATGCAAGACATTAAATTAGTGGAAACTACTCTTTAAAATATTAAGAACATGTACTATCATGAAATATAAAAAACTGACAACTGGAATATCAAAAGATAAGAAAATAAATTAATGGAAACTAACCCTAAAATCATTAAGAACATAATATATATCAACAATCAAGGATATAAATTAATGAGGAACAACCAAACTGATGCTAGAGATAATAAAAACATGAACTAATTTACATTCAATAAGAATGAATAATTGGAAAATAATAAAAACTAACATCTAAGGATATTTAAATCACAAACTAATATAGGTAAATAAATACTAAAACCCTAGGATTTAAAGAAAACTATTCAACAACATGGATCATAAAAACCTAAGTTGTAGTATCTTATTGATTTAGTAACTTTAAAAACTCAAAACGTCAAAGCACTAACCTCTTACAATTGTAGCCATACTCCTTACAAAATTTCAAAATCTGTGTGTCATCCAATGTGTTGCTCAAAGTGGCAGCTTGTGGTGTACCCATACAGCCCACTATGCATGTTGTCCACCTAGTGACCCCCACCATTTTCCTATGCGTGATCTTCTTATATGCAGGTAGTTGTCCCTTCCTTCAATCCAAACGCATGTTTTTCGTCCCCTCCAAAACCAATATGGTGGTATTCTCCTTTTCCATGGCCCTTAAAATTATGTGAACCTTTCTTCCAAAATCCTTGACTCGGTGGTGTGTTGCCCACTCAATAAAAAATAAATAAATAAATTATGATCACTACCTGTCAAAAACATTATGGTGGTTCTCCTTAGGAAAACTCTGGTCATTCTTCATTAAGAAAATTCTAGTCATTTTTCATTAAAAAAAAAAATCTGGTCATTACCTCCCTTCCAAAAGCCATCTTCCTCGTCTCCGAAAATTTGCTCATACCTTTCCAGGTGTGTGATGGTGACCCCCTAGAAACTGTGTGTGTTGCTATCACAATGGGTGTCTCTGCTGCCATTCTAATGCGTGTGTGTGCTAAAAAAAATTGAAAGTCCCCTCCAAGATGGCAGCCTACTCTCCCATAAATATTTTCATTCTCTAGTTGTCTCATCCCATCTTTTCTTAAGAATCCTTCATTCCCAATTTCAGGACAACTTGGCAAAATAACCTTCTCCTTCCCCTTCTTTGCCATCTTTCTCCTCGACCTTCGACTCACATTTCAATCAAACACAGAGACCCCAATACCAACACTCTCCAACCTCAAACACTATAATCCTAAAACCACCAAAGGAACACTGCCTACCCAAATCATGCAGACCGGGATGCAAATACACCCTTTAAATCTAGACATCCAAGTCCTAAAACCAATGAAAGAACAAACACCAACTCATAAAAAAAATAAAAAATAAAAAATAAAAAATAAATAAAAAAATAAAAAATAAAAACACTATATCCCTCAACTCTCACTACAAGGAAAATGTCAAAAGATGACGTTTTTTAAACGTCAAGATAGATATAAGATGACGCTTTTCAAAAGCGTCATATTTTAGACTGTCGTCTTATAAATTGCCATTTGTTGACGCTTTTTAGAAGCGCCATATTATTTTTAGCTCAACAATGACACTCATAGTGAGTGTCATAATTTTAAACCTTAACGCTTTTTAAGTGTCATCATATGTTTATAATTTCATTCATGTCAATATTGACACTCGATAAAGTGTCATTGTACAGGTAGAAACAATATTGACACTCATAATAAGTGTCATTGTACAGGTAAGAACAACATTGACACTCGTAATAAGTATCATTATATGGCATGTTCAACGTTGACGCTTAAAAAAACATCATTTTCTTGGATCCTCAATGTTGATGCTTATGAAAAACATCATTTTATTGGTATCCTTAACCGTAACACTTATGAAAAGTGTCATCTTCTGCCTTTATCTAATTACCATGATGCTTTTAAAAAGCATCATATTCTCTCATTTGAAATTGTAATATGCTAGAAAAGGAAATATCCTAATTATGCCTTGTTTTATAAGTTTCCACAAACAATTAATTCAACAATAAAAAATTAATTTAAAAAACTGCATAGACAAAAAGTAGCAATATTCTGGTGTTTCTTTTCACTAGTAAAATTTACCTATTAACATCATACATAAGTAATTATGAATTTGTTTAGCATTAAATTAAGTTAAAGTTGTCTAATAAACCAGAAATTTTACAACTTCTTCAACATTGAGTTGTTCATGGTCCTTTTCTACATCTAGTTCTACATCATTTTTCTTCAAAGTGCATAAAGATGGTTGCAACTCACTTTCTAGATGCTTAATCTACAAAAATAATTGAAAGGGTTACATATTAGTATTGACAAATAGTTAATAAAAAACAACTTTGTAAATGAAATGTCTATGCCAATTTTTTAAATTTCCAATATATATATTTCTTTCATTGCAATACATTTCAAAATATTGGAAGAAGTCAACAAACCCCAATAATATTGTTATGCCAAATTTCGAAATACTTTTGAAACTCTTATTCTGATTTTAAGTAAACCAACAATAAACTATTACTGGTACTTTCCCAAACACAATATTTAATTTTATTTAACTTGGGCTAAATGCAATAATTAATTTTGTCCAACTCTTGTTATCATTCATGTTTTAACCAATAGTGAATGATGCCTTGCAGCCACGGTTATCAAAATATGTTATTAGTATATCAAACTTGGGCTGAATGCAATAATTGATTTTGTATAGCTCATGTTATAATTCATGTTGTAAAACTAATAATAACCCAAACATGTTACCTCAAAATTCTTTGGGCGAAATTTTGAACTGCTTTAGGGTGTCCTTCATGTCACTGATCATTTTCAGGTCTGAATAAGCAAGAGCAGTAGTGATGTACTGAAGAGAATGACCTATGCCTTTCTGTACAACCTGAAGAATATATAATAAACAA
The DNA here is from genome assembly GCF_030704535.1 of Vitis vinifera. Taxonomy (NCBI): domain Eukaryota; kingdom Viridiplantae; phylum Streptophyta; class Magnoliopsida; order Vitales; family Vitaceae; genus Vitis; species Vitis vinifera. The sequence continues at coordinate 12,809,732 of NC_081821.1, read as the reverse complement.
TTTAGCAACAAATTAGATTCTTAAAAGTTTGTTTAACATATTATATTCAAACTACTTATTAATTTCAGAGAAGATTGGTAGCCAAGGGCAATACAATAGTTGAGATAAATAAAGTAGGAATGCTACTGAAGAGAAATTAATTTCAGCTATAACATTATTATTAAATTAATTTTTCAATCTGACATGTAATGAATCCATGAAGAATTATACATGGCCAATACTTTATTGATTAAAAGAATAAAATAACACCAAAGACAACAAAAAAAGATCATATGGACAAAATGGTTCTTTTTATAAAAGTCATTAATAGGTTAAAAGTAAGATGACCTTGGTTACACTATATTATGTCAAAATGACTAGTTCATTTCCTACAATTGTATTCAAGTTGATATCCTACTCAGACAAGGAAGCTCTAGAGGCCCTATTTAGGGAGAAAAAAGTGTTATTTTTCCCATAGGCTAATTTGTAAGAAGTCTTAATCTAACTTCCTATTTATTTTATTTTATTTTTTATGTCAAAGAAAATAGAAGTACATGATATTATAGACTTTAAGCCCATTAGTTTAGTAGGAGGCCTTTACAAGTTTAGATTGAAGAAATTTATAAAGCAAGTGATCTCAAATACCCAAAAAGCTTTTGTAGAGGATAGACATATTCCTAATACATACACATACATGTAATAAGGCTAAAGACTTCACAAAAATGAGCTTCAAAATGCAAAAAATTTTGTACCAGTGCAATACTGAGATTTCAATAAATCCAACTAACAAGAATGTGTAGAGGAAAGGATGAAAGGTTGTGACACCCACCATGTCTACTAAGCTTCATCCATCAATTTGCCAATTACACATCAATCGAAATAGAGCAACCATTGGATGATCCACATTGAAAACTCTACCAACTAGGAGTACCAAGATATTTAAACAATTATGACTAAGAATAAATCCATTATATATAGAAATAACATGCACAAAATATTCAATAGATCTTTAAAATAATAGGAAGTTATATTAGACTATAGGTCACAAGGGGTACCTTCAAGCATGAGTAATGATTAATTGAGTCATTAACATAATCCAATCTGAGCGAACTTCATTAATTTCCATTTCACTGAATGATTTTCTTCCATCAAACTGAATTGGAGTAACATAAACCATTCATTAAGTTTAATTGACCACTCAAATGCCATAGTAAAATGACCAACCAAATGAATTGAATTGAGTACAAACCTTTGTTGTTAGTTGGTTTGGATTAGCAATGATTTCCTTCATGTATCTCATCACATAATACCCACATTCCACACTACCCGGTTGTCTTGGGCACTATGATAAAAGTATCAACAATTACAACAAACAATAGAATGATATTCTTACTTCTTTAATATCTAGCCAATGATCATATTAATAACCATCCATTTCCTAATTTTGTGTAACAAAGTAAGTGGTCAAACAATATATTTTAATCTAAATGAATAAGTACTTACAACCACTTTGACCCAAGTTGGCTCCCTCTTTGATGTTTTCTGTTTTTCTAGTGGGTTGATTCTAATTGCCCTATATAAAAAAATAATGTTCTTCAACCCCTATGCATTGTATTAAAATATGAGAAGATACACACTTACATGTTAACTATCTCCTTAAGATCATCACATGGTTGAGAAGTCATTGGATCAAGGTAATATGCGATCATTCTCTTCATCTCTAGTGCCACTAAGACCTAGTGGAAACTAAATAAAAAGGAAAAAAAAATAGATGTGTTAACATATTATCCATAAATTGATACATCACAAACTAACTTACATACACCATATTGACATTTAGGGTAAAAGGTTACTCTGGATTGTATGGAATAAACATATATTCAACATGCTTTGTATTCCTTAGTCGATCTGCAATAACTCTTGACCTGTTTTCCTTACTTTCTTCTCCCATTCCAGCTTTTGAAACCAATACTGGATTGATAAAAACATATCGTTCAACTTGCTTTGCATCAATCAACTTTCTATGCAAGTGCCTAGTTAAACCTCACATAACAAGTCATCAACAATCAATATAGGTCATTAGTAAATAATTTTTTACCTCAAAAGAGTGTGAAGAGTCATTCAAAAATTATAAAATCCCTCACCATATGTAGAATAAGATACAATTGGATGATACTTCCTTTGATGATATAATCATGGCCATATCTTCTTTCATTAGGAAGGTCTTGAAACTCTCACCAAAAACATCATTTGGGAAGTCTATAGGTTGTGCTCTCGAGGTTGCAAGCATAAAGCCAACTAATGCCTCAAAATTCTTGATATCTTGTGGTTTTTCACTTTTGGATTTCACTTCAACTTCATTTACTGTTTGTTTTTTTCCTTTTCTTAGATGCCTGTATAATTAAGAACCATGGTACAAATCAAATTAAGTAGTTAATTGAATATATATATATATATATATATATGGGGTTATAATAAAGCTTGGTAATTAAATTTACTTACCAAGATGGGAGTATGGATGCTGACCAAATGAGTTGGCCACAAAACTTGGTAACCAATTGCAGCCCCAATAATAGTAGTTTGTCCAGGAATAGGAATGGGAAGTGGTGCACTTGCATCATAAGGAACATCAACAACTACTAGATAGTTGGGACCACATTCAAGTATAATTGTTCTGCCACCCATTTTATTTTCCTTTGTCCTCATGGCCAACTCACATTTTCTAACCTATAAAATCAAGTTATATTATTAGATATGAGCCATTATTTCCCTATTCCATACCTTCAACTCTACATCTTCAAATTAACACTAGTGAAGATTAAAAACCATCTACAAAGTAGATGCAAAAATTTGAAATATGAAGTGAAACAACATTGAAAATTTTGAAATGATACATGCCAATTATTATGTGGTTATATAAAGAATAGTTATTCTTAAAATAAAAGATGCTAGTAATGCATAATAAATCAAAATAATTATCAAATTATTAAAAAGTTTCATAATATATGAAATAAAAATCCCATAGGATCCAATTATGTAGCCAACATAATTATATTATCTTTTTTGTGAAAGCAGAAAATGGTAAAATAATATTTTGAGGACTACTTGATTTTCTTATATTGCAACACAAAAAAAAAAAAGACCATATATGCTACCACCAACAAGTGAATTCAATTCAAACAACAAAATTTACATAAATTATGTCTCCTATTGGACCAAACTCTATCACCAAATTAACTTTAATTAGATAAATACCTTGCTTTGGGGTTCTATTGGCATTGGTGGGGTTGCATCTTCAACTCTACGGATTGGCTTCTCTACTACTTCTGGTAGGAAAAGCTGTTTTTGTTTCATGTTCAAACTATTGACATCTGAATGGGGAGTGACAACTCCTACTTGAGAGAGTTTTGCTAGCACTTCTACCTGAAATCTTCTTTGTTCTTCTTGAGATGTTGCTATAAAATCCCTAACAGCACGATCTGCAGCAGTATTAAAATACTGATGAGGTGTGTGATGCTTCCCTTTAGCCCTAACTTGACCACTATACTCAAGAGTACCCAATGCTTCTACAAGTATATCATTACTCCCATTGACACTTCTACCATTCTCTTCAAACTATTTCAATAGCTTGTCCTTAAAAACAAATGTTTATTATGAAGTTCAATTACAAATTTGTTATCATAAATAAGCTATTATAAATAAATGAAATTACGATTTGAAAATGTCTACTTACTATTTTCTCAATCACTGGTATGGCCACTTCATCAAAGGTGCCATCCTTTTTTTCCCTTGCTTTCTTCCACGATATGATTCGATCAATAGTTTCAGTTAACCCACTTGCAACCATCTTTAGATGGTGATTATAAGTGGACAATGTATAATGTAATGAGCATATAACCCTAGTATGTATTATGTATAAAAAAAATCAAAAACTATAAATTAGTATAAGCGTACCATCTTTTCCTCAAGACCAGCATATCCTTTCCTACTTAGATGGTGATTATAAATGTGTTTTTTTCTTCTTTCTTTTTGAACTTCTCGATAGTCCTATAAATTTAAAAATGTATAATTAATGAATGTAAATAAGAGGTGTGCAAAGAATTGTAATTTTACCTTAAAGTTCTCAGACAATCTATCTTTGACAAACATTGTCCATTCTTCATCCCGAATAAAAGTATATTTAATTGGTGGTTTTTTGAGGAGCTCTGGTTGGTCTTTGAAATGAAGAATATACTTCACAGTTAGCATGCTCTTAAATGACCGAAAGCACTTTCCAATTGTTAGTATACAATTCCTCCTGCTTTTTTGATTTAATGAAAAAGAAGCCTACACATTAATATCATACTTATTAGCAACTTCATATGGTTAGGAATGATAGATGTTTTGCATAAAGTTGATGTAGTTAAAAAAGGGTTACCTCAATGCAGTCCCATAACTTATCTTTCAACTCTTTAGGTACAACGTGCCAAGTTTTATATGTTATTGGCACCATAGTGCGTGCTAATACGCCTAAGTAGCTTGTTAGATGAACAATTGATTCTCTTATAAAAATGTCATCAAGATTATACTTAATCGACAACTTGATCCATTTGCTTCTATTTTTGATAAGCATTGACTTCCGTGTCATTTCTCTGTGCTTCTTTTTTGTGGGTTTTTCTCTTTCCTCTACATTCAATCTTGTAAAAAAAAAAACAGTTAGCAAAAACAAAACTGATCAAGATTAGTTAAAATAATATTAGATATAACCTTCTCATAGAAGAGTTGTAAAAAGAAAATTTCAAACAAAGCAATCCCTAGTCATTGCACAATGAAATACTACCAATGTATAATGTCGCTAATAAAAAAATAACATCCAAATAGCATCAACTTAGACAACTCTAAGGGCCTATGTATAAGAGGGTTAATTATACCATGGGAATTTCCTATAACAATCAACATGAAAGGAGCACATGGTTTGTATAGGTTCATTTGGTCCACATGAATTGTTGAAGGTTTTTGGACTATTGATTTGTGGATCAAGTTTGGACAACACAACATGCATACTCATTATAAAATATAAAATAAAAAAATAAAAAAAATTCTAAATTTTAGTTTTTACATTTTTCAAAAGACCATATACCCTTTATTTTTTGTATTCACTACACATACCCTATAAAGTATAAATTAGTAGTCATCACCTACATGCCTTGCTTTTACTAATGTTATACCTCTAGTAAGAGTAAAAATGAATTGTAAGTCATCAAAACAACAATACATAAAAGGTTACTAATTCCTACATTTCTCTAAATCCAATTAATATTCATAACCAAAGTTTATTATAAATTTAATATCCATGGTGATAAACTGCAAGAATTGTAGTGGGCCTAGAGAGAGACTTTAGCAACACCATTTTATTGTTTAAAATATCCAAAACTTCACTATGAATATGTTTAAAAATTTCTTCATGATAATTTTGTTTCAAAATAAATCAACTCAATGTTTTGCAGAAAAAAAAAAAAGAACATAAAGAATAAAAGTTACCTGTTTTGTGGGATCTGCAACCCATTCCACATACTTTATTCGTACATCATTATCAAAAGTTTACAATTAAGCTACGTAGAGGATTTTTATTCAATCCAAATCCCCTCACAGTCACCTCGTATACATATTGCATCGAGTCATCCATTACATCAAATGCTTCAACTTGTGGCAATGCCCTTATAAAGGGATGGTGTTCAATAAAATTGTCCACAAGGTCATCACCTCTCTCCCGATCCAAGAAATCTTTTTGAGGAGTTAACAAAACAATTGACCATCTTGGATCATGTTGGTCTTGCACATAAAATACTTGCTTAGCTTGGGATGCCAAAATGAAAGGATCTTATTTATGAGCAATTTTATTAAAGTCAACTAATGTAAACCCAAGGTCATCAACTTTTATGCCATTCCTATTGTCAACCTAATCACACTTGAAAACCGGTATCCTAAACATGGTATAATCAAGGTCCCAAATCTCGGTAATAATCCCATAAAAACAAAGCTCACCAAACATTGGATTCTGATCCTTAGCACTTGCAATTTGCAATGTTGAAGCTATAATACTAACTCCACTATTTTGGGTAGCTTGTAAGTCATCACGCTCCTTGGTATGGTATCGACACCCATTAATGACATATCCATGATATTTGGAGACATAATGGCTAGGACCATGAGCTATCCACTTAAGGGTTTCGGATATGGGTTCATTGTTACTAATTGCATCTTCAATTTGTAATTATAAATAATTGTTACTACGTGTGTTCAACATTAATAAAAATAATAGTTCATATTTTAGGACCACTCCAATACCTTTTTTCGTAACCAATAAGTAAAAGTTCGAAGGTGTTCATCCTGAAGCCATTTTTGTCTTTTAGATTGACGAGGATTTTTCGATTTCAACCATTCCATGTGCCCTCTATGTAATTATTTAGAAGAAATTCATAGTTGATGTCAAAAAGTTATTTTAAGTATAACAGGTAAAGATTAAGTGGTATTAGTTCTTACTCAATATAAGGTTGGATGATAGTTGTATTCTCTAAAACATAATGATGTGCATGCAACCACAAATTGGAATCAACTGCCACAACTTGGCCTCCAGGTATGGGTGCCCCAACTTTTTGGTCAATGTTTGCACTAAGAGGAATCCCGATTGCATCTATATTTGATAAGTACTCTATACAAAATTCAATAGCTTCCTCTGCAATATAGCATTCAGCGATGCAACCTTCAGGGCGATTATGATTTCACACATAACCTTTCAAAACTTTCATAAATCTTTCAAATGGGTACATCCATCTTAAGTAAATAGGTCCACAAAGTCTTACCTCTCTTACAAGATGCACAGTAAGATGAAGCATGATATCAAAGAAGGATGGTGGGAAGTACTTCTCAAGCAAGCATAATGTCACTACTACATCATTTTGTAACTTATCCAATGCAGCCACATCAACCACTTTGCTACAAAGGACATTGAAGTAAAAACTCAATCTACAAATAGCATGCCTTACGTGTTTCGAAAAAACTGATCGTAATGACACTGGTAATAATTGTTGCATTAATGCATGATAGTCATGGGATTTAAGACCATAAAGCTTCAAGTCTTCCATTGACACAAGGTTTCTCATGTTAGAGCAATAAGCTTCAGGAACCTTCAATTGGGATAAAGTTTGACAAAAAACCTTCTTCTCCACTTTAGATAGTGTATAACACGCAGGCGGGAGATAAGTTCGATTTGATTCAAACCTTGGCCCTAATTCGCACCTTAAGCCCATCTCCATAAGGTCTAGACAAGAATTAAGTCCATCCTTTGTCTTACCTGGAATGTTGACTAAGGTACCGATGATGCTTTCACAAACATTTTTCTCTATGTGCATGACATCCAAGTTATGGAAAACATGTAGGTATTTCCAATACTCAAAATCAAAGAATATGGACTTCTTCTTCCAACAATTTGTAGTCTTTACATTCAACTTACCTCGAGTGATCTTATTTTTTCCCCACGAATTACAAATGACATCAATTTCCCTTAGAATTTCCTCTCCACTCAATGGTTGCGAAGTTGACACAAACTCTTATTCACCATTAAATGCCTTTTTTTGTTTCCTAAAAGGATGATTGCAAGGAAGAAAACGTTTGTGACCTGTATATGAGTTCTTTTTCCCATGCTTTAATCTATGAGAGTATGTATCTTCCCCACATATAGGACATGCGAAATATCCTTTAACTACGCAACCAGATAAGTTTCCATATGCAAGGAAATCATTGATTGTCCATAGTAGAACAACTCTTAATGTAAAGAGCTCTTGCCGATGCGCGTCATAAGATTCAACCCCTTCCTCCCACAACATTTTTAGGTCATCCAATAATGGTGCTAAATAAACATCAATGTCATTTCCAAGTTGTTGAGGACCTAATATTAACAAAGATAGCATCATAAACTTCCTTTTCATGCACAACCAAGGAGGAAGGTTATAAATGACCATTATAATAGGCCAACAACTGTGTCTGCTACTCATTGAACTATGAGGATTTATACCATCTGATGAAATGGAAAGTCTAAGGTCTCTAGGTTCTAAAGCAAAATCAGGCCATCTGTGATCAGCTAGCTTCCATGATGGGGAGTCGAATGGATGACGCATTTTTCCATCAAATTCTCTTTCTTGGGCATGCCATATGAGGTCTTTTGCAATTTTTCGGGACTGAAACAATCTTTTAAATCTAAGAATAGGAGGAAAATACCACATCACTTTTGCAGGGACTCCCTTCCTTTTTTTAGTTCTTGTTCTATCTAACTTCCACCTTGAAGTTCCACAAGTAGGACATGAAGATGCATCATTCAACTCATTCCTATACAGTATGCAATCATTAGGACAAGCATGTATTTTCTCAAATTCCATTCCCAATGTATTCAATGTTTTTTTAGCTTCATACATAGACAAGGGTAACTCATTATTTAGAGGAAACATATCTCCAAGAATTCTTAAAAGCTGTGAAAAGCTTTTATCAAAACATCCATATCGTGTTTTTAGGTGTATAATGTGACTAATGCAGACAACTTTGTAAAGTTTCTACAACCAGGATATAAAGGTTTTTGAGCATCTTCAAGTAATGTTTGAAACAATTCTGGGTCATTCTTACAATCATCATGTGCAGCTTGGACCATTTCTATTGTACTATCCACATCATTAAATTGAACCTTATCATGACGTTCTACCCTACTAGTTGGTGTTCCACTAGGAGCAGCTTCTCCATGCCAATACCATGTATGGTAACTTTGATCAATTCCATAGAAAAATAGACGCTCTCTAATTTTCTGAGAAGTATGGAATATCATATTACCACACTGAAGACATGGACATTTAATGGAGTTTTTTTATGAGGAATGTTGTAATGCAAATACGATAAAGCTTTCTACCCCATCCATATAATCTTTTGGTCTCCTATCCTTTGACATCTAAGAACGATCCATTTTATGTCCAAAAAAGAAACAAAGCTCCTATATACCACAACAATTAGAGTTATTAATAGCCTCAAAATATATAATCGACCAATTTCAAATTTCAAATAGTGAACTAATGTAGCTAAGATGTCAATCAATAGAAGCAAATGATTTATGCATTCTAACATCTCCAACATCCTTAATTAGGTAGTGGTTCCTATCCCATATAGGAATACATAATCCCTATGTGTCAATTGCCAATGTACTTAATTTCATTTAAAGAAATTTTGGCAGCATTTCCCTATGGTTTTCCAAGTACACAAAATGGACAAGGCATAATATGTCACCTTGTCCAAGTATGTACCTAGAGAACAAGAGGAAAGATTACCAAAATTTATTTAAAATGAATTAAGAACAAGCAATTAACTTCATAGATATTATGTTTTCTTACACTGTCCAATCAAACAATGCAAGCATCATTTGTAGAGAAAAGATCTTTATCACATGGTAGACAATTTAAAAGTTGTCAACGTGAAACTAGCATAGATAAAACTATTTTCACCTTTTGACAACTAAAATGTCTTTACTATGTAATAACATAAACTTTTGTCTCACAATGATACTTGAATAGGAACTCTAAGGTTGCATGCAAGTGTAGTTGAGTACAATTAAAACACAATTACTAATTGAAATATTACAAAAAAAATAACATAACTCTCATTCTATCAAGTAATTATCCTACAAAACAAATAATAAGACAATGAACAATGAACAATGAATAATGAATATTTACATTAAGCAATGGAGTAATAGAAAATCAAAGTTCAATAAGGCTAGTATAGGATGTATAATCACTTCATGAACAAATAAGTGACTACTAATACCCATCAGTCCAAAATGTGATAATAATAATAATAATAATAATATTAGAAATGCTTGGGCTTATTTTTAAATATTGACTAACTCAATTTACATTAAGCAATGGAGTAATAGAAAATCAAAGTTCAACAAAGTATAGGATCTATAATCACTTCATGAACAAATAAGTGACTTCTAATACCATAATAATAATAATAATAATAATAATAATAATAATAATAATAATAATAAGGATTTTAATAGACCAATATCATCCAAAACTAGAATACTTTATTTTCCTAATATGGCAACAAATACACTACCCATAACAAAATGAGGGGAAACATATATTCCATGTTAAAGCATGTTAGAAGTGGATAAACACATTTAACCCCTTGCCTTTGAAGCTTCTTCCCCAATTCACAACCATTAAAAATAAATAAATAAATAATAATAATACAACCATTAAAAAAATAAATAATAATAATAATAATAATATACACTACCCATAACAAAATGATGAGAAACATATATTCCATGTTAGAAGGGGATAAACACATTTAACCCCTTGCCTTAGAAGCTTCTTTCCCCAATTCACAACCATTAAAAAAAAAAGTAATTAATAAAAAAATAAATAATAATAATAATAATAATAAATAAATAAATAATAAAATAATAATAATAAATAATTAAATAAAAAAATCATAATAATAATAATAATAATAATAATAATCATAATCATAATCATAATAATATCTGAATTCATGAAATCCAGAAGTAACACTTATGGTTTCAAGTTTAATGTCCGAAGTGGAGGGCTTAATGCCCAATGCTATAATAAAGTGCAACATTAAGCCCAATCTTATTACCAAAGCCCAACACTAAGGCCCAAAATCCAATAGAAATAAAGCCCAAACCATAAGGGTCCATTAATAATAATAATAATAATAAGCCCAAGACTAAGGCCCAGAATCCAATAGAAATAAAGCCCAAACCATAAGGGTCCAATAATAATAATAATAATAATAATAATAATAATAATAATAATAATGATAATCATAATAATAATCATAATCATAATCATAATAATAATAATGATAATAATAATAATAATTATAATTATAATCATAATCATAATAATATTCATAATCATAATTATTATTATTATTAAACTCAATTATTATTATTATTTTTAATTATTATTATTATTATTAAACTCAATTGTTATTATTATTTAATAGGAGCCTAAATATAATAAGTGCAGAACACCACACCCATTAGAACTAATAATAGGAAAAGAAGCATACCCATTTAGTTGCTACACCACCCTATTATTGTGCTACTTACGTCTTCTACAGATTGGTTAAATTGCTTATGCTTGCAGAAATGAAATCTAAGAGAAATGAGCTAAAAATCTAGTCATTGCAATAGGAAAATACTTAAATATAATATTCTAGAAAAAAAAAAGAATAATAACATTAAGGAAAATTATTAGATATTGTTTTGGTTTAAAGAGTCAAATAACCATAAATTGTTATTTTCCAAGAGGTTTTCTGCAATGTACAAACTATGTGCTAGTTATTTACAATTTACTCACAATTTTGCTATGTTTTTTCAACTAGAGGAACAAGAGATGGGCAAATATCCTGAAACTAGTTCAATTTTGTGCTCTCATCAATCATTTGTACTTATTTTTGGGTCAACCGACTAGACACTATACTCATTTTCCTCACTAAACAATGTGCCCAATATTTAATATTTTATCAATAGAGAAAACAGAGTATGAGAACAAATTGTTAATTACTAAAGATTAAACATACAACTCATAAAATCTTTAGAAAGAAATAAAAGCATACCTTTTCTTATCCCTAATTTGTGAAGCAACCAAATGAAGTAGTAGACAAAATGAAAGATTATGTTTTCAATTTCTCACAAATGGGCTTTGCTGCATAGATTTCAAAAGAAAGAAATCAATACTATTTGAAGGGTCACTAACAAATACCACAGAACAAAACCAAACACTTATTCAAAAGAATGAAAGCAGAATCCCAAAAGCAGAAAGATCAATCCTCCTATAACCGTCCAATAAGAAACCAGAGGGGTTATTCTGGTCATTCTCAGCTTTCCTTTGAATTCACTCCCCAACCATCCAGTCTCTATCAATAGTTTTAAGCTTTAAAAACCCTATCTCCAAACAGAAAAGAATAATAATAATAATAATAATAATAATAATAATAATAATACCTGAAATATGAAATTGGAGTGGGAGTATATAAATCGTTCTGAACCAACTCTAAATTAATTGGTAATTACTTGAAAAACAAATTTTGAATAACTTATTTGACAGACACCTACCAAGTCCTCCAAACTTTAAGCATAGAGAGAGGAAGTACCATACAGAATTGACAAGTGGCTAATACCCACCAAAGATTATCTCAGGAAACTAGAAGATGGTGAATACCCATTTCAAAATAACTTTAGAAAACTGAGAAATTGACAACACTTGCTAAAACTTATCACTGGAAACTAAGAAATAGTGGATACCCATTTCAAAATGATAGCAGAACCGAGAGTAGATGTCCATTTCTAATTGCATCATGAAAAAAAGAAATAGTCGATACCCATTTCAAAGTAGTATCAACGACCTGAGAAATACCTAATACCCATTTCAAATTATCTCAGGAAATTAAGAAATAGTGAATACCCATTTCAAGAAAACACCAGGAAACTGAGAAATAGTTAATACGTACTGCATATTATCTCATGAAACTAAGAAATAATGAATTCCCATTTTGAAATAATATCATAAAACTGGGAAATGGAAAATACCCATTCCAAATTGTGTCATTAATTTGAGAAATAGTGAATACTCATTTCAAATTATCTAGGAGAGTAAGAAACGGTGAATACCCATCTCAGAATAACATCAGAAATCTAAGAAAAAACAAATACTAATTTCAAATGAACTGAGAAACAACTGACATCCATTTGAAATTGCATTTAAAAAAAATAGCGAACTTATCAAAGCCAAACAAAAAAAAAACTATATAAAAATAATAATAAGAATCACAAAGAAGGTACATGTAGATCAAATATGAAATATGAAATACCTTTGACTTTCTCCAAAAGCAAACCCTGACACCCTAAGCAATCCCAGTAAATTAATGAATATAAAGAAAGGAAGAACAAACTCTGAAGTGTAGAGATCTATGGAATGTCAGTAGAGAAATGGGGATTGTAGAGATATTCAAATATATATCTTTACCTTTTTTTTATTCATTCATTCAAAATAGTAGGAAAAAGAAAGAGAAGCGTGTGAACGTAAAGCCAACACACAAAATACCCATTTTTTTCAAATGGAGATGTCGTTATTCCCTCCCATGGATATGGAAATTCACGCCTTTTTTAACCTTAAGTTTTCTTACCAACCAAACAGAGTACAAGCTTCCTAAACGCAGAAACCAATCTCATGAAACTAGTTCTAGAAGCAAAGCACCTCCTTACCGAGATCTCCAATGTTTTGTGGGCTTCCAACCACTTCAGATGAAGCAAAATATTAACCCTTATTTGGAATCTATTCCCCACAATTTGAAGGATTTTCCTAATTAATCCACACAATCCCAAATCAGCAAAAAAAAAAAAAAAAAAAAAAAAAAAAAAAAAAAACCCTAATAACATAAAAAAAAAATTAAAAAATTAAAAAAAAAAAACTGTGTAAGGAGAGAAAACTAAATCAATCAAAAGCTTACCAAATAGAGAATCATGATTTGGTGGACTTTCTTAAACTTAGCTCATTGGTAGCTTGCTAGTCCAAAAGTCTCAACGACTTGTGAGCTTCTAGTTGCCTACAAAACTTGTGGAGGCTCATTAACCAAAGATGATGAATGTGAATGCTGGTTAGAAGTACAAGTGAAGTTTTTCGATCACAACTTGTCGATAGTTTTGCCCTTTGGAGTTCTCGGTATGTGTAAGGTCTACAAACGTCTAGGGTTTGTCGGGTTCCTGAGTGGGATGTGAAGGTGGGGTTTGAGAATATTTTTAAGTTGGAAAACGAGGGTATATAAAGTAGAATAGAAGATAACGCTTATAAGAAGCGCCAAGGTTTTCAGATTATTGCAATAACGCTTAAAAAATGGCCAAGATTGAGTAATGAAACTATGACTCTTCGAAAAAGCATTGTTGTACACTCAACTATAGCTAAATAAGCCACATAATTAAAAAAAATTACACTATACAATAACGTTTTTAATAAGCGCCATTGCATATCCAATTATTAACTAAATAATGAGGCTTTATGAAAGCGCCAAGGAATGAAGCGTCATTAATTTTAATTTTTGTAGTAGTGTCTCTATATTGTCACATAGAATTACAGATTCATAATAACAATAATAATGAAGACTAATCCGAACAAAAACCCAGAAAACCTGTGTTCTTAAACGCGAGAAAGACATGAGCTACAAATAGCGAATTTGTCTTACCAACAAGACCTCCATATAGACAAATCATCAGTGGAGTATTTAAACTGATATGGCTTTCTAATGACATCTCATGAACTGCTTAACTTCAATTATACAAGTAGTAGTCCTTTTCATACATGCATGGATCCCATGCACGTGGTGAAGTCCTTCCTGGTGAAGGATATTTGTGTTTGTAGGAGGAACCAAAATAAATCTTAAACAAAAACAGATATAACCTCTAGACATTAAGCATAAAATGTAAATCCATATTCAAGTTCATCACTTTGATTTAAATTTGAAGACATAGGAGAACGTAATAGTACGCAGTTTGCAACCAATCCAAGATCAACAAGAGAACATATAATCTCTTGTAATCACACCCAAATAACAAATGATGCTAAGAAAATCGACTAAGAATAAGCTTAAAATTGTGTAAAGAAAGACTGAAAGACATGAAGATTACAGGAATCTTACCTGGAAAGTCTTCTACTTCTTGTTTCTTTCTTCCTTTTCTTGCTATCTTTCTCCAAAGATCACCAAAGACCCTTTTGTTGTTCTGGAAACAACTTCCTAAAGCCTTCCTCTTCTCTCTCTCTAACTGCTCTTCTCTTTCTCCTATTTTTCTTCTTTTTTCTTTTGACCTTCCAAGACTACTCGAAACCCCACTTTGCCAGAACCTCAAAACCTCTCCAATAAATCCATTTTCTTCATTTTTTTTTCAATTTTTTTTTCTCTTTATATGAGAATATTTTATCTTAAAAATAGCCCCTCCTTTGTTTTTTCCAAAATCCCATCTTTTTCCCATGCAGAAACCCTTTGGAAATCTGGCCTCCCCCTTTTCCTATGCAATAACCCTTCGGAAATCCTTCTCTTCTTTTCCAATTCTTCCATTCTTTTCTCTATTCTCACTTTTCAAATTCTAGTGGATCAATCATGCCTAGTTGACTACATGCACACGGAGAGATGACATGCACCTAAATAACCATGCATGGCCATGCAAAGGTGGGACCCCAAAAAATGTAGGTGATTGGTGAGGCATAACTAAGGTGTAGTTCCAACAGTGACAATGCATGTTACAGTTTGACCTCTACCGTATTAGTAGCTTGCCAAGGAAGTGTTTTTTTTTTTCTTTTTTTTTTTGAAAAGTGGTAGTTCTCAATTTCCAATATATATTACTCAAGTCCTATTGAAAAGTAAATGAGGATGAAAGTAGGAATAATGCAATTTGAAAATTAAATATCAAAATTATGCAATAAAAAAAAATTAATATGTCAATTGCATGTATATTTAAAATCAATCTTTAATCACACACGTGCAAAAGAAATCAAAGTGCAAATCTCATGCAATAATAATAATAATGATGATGAAAATAAAATAAATACATAAAAAGATATAAAAATTAAATAAATAAAACAAACACAAATATAAATATCACGTCTACAATTCAATGAATTAAGATGTTAAACGAACTCAATAGATGGTAATAAGAATAAAATAAAAATATCAAACTCGTACAAATAAAAAATAAAAAATTTATCTCATGCAATCAAAGATCTAAAATCTCAAGCTCACTTACACTTATAATCAAGTAATCAAACTAAAAAACTAACCTAAGTGAATTAGGGCTATGGAAGCATCTAGGTGGAACCTATCCTCAAAAAAATCTAAGTGAAACCTAAACTTAGCTTGAAAGGTAGTCAAGGGATGACTACGAATCAAGAGAAAAGTACAGGCAGACACCTAGTGTCACAAGTGCTAAGTGGACAAAATGGAGGGTTCACAACATCATGTCTTACTTTCAAGGGCTCAATTCCAACATTTATGACCTTTTAAGACACTAGAAAAGGAATGTCTGAACTGCCTAAGAATAGGTAAGTACACATCATATTCTCATTGTTGAATAAACAATGGTGGATTTCATCGATTTTTGTGGACGAATATTCTAAGTCCATTGTCTGTAGTCCTTTACAGGGTTTTAAACAATTGAGAATGTTACATAATGGGATTGTACTTACCTTAACTTCAATTGCAAGGTTGGTTGTATAGGCTAGTGGGAGGTATTACTTCTTTTATGTGACACTCTATTTTCACTTTGTGAAGTAATGAGAATAGTTGGATCTCATTACAGGAATAAGCCTAGCACTAATCATACATGTTCTATAGCTTAGGTCATGTTAATCTACATAGGATCCAAACACTAGTTAAATCTAGATATTCTGATTCCAAAAGATTTTACAGTCCACGAATCCTGCATAGATGGTAGAATGACCAAGAGAACCTTTATTTTTAAAGGACATAGAGCCAAGGAATATTTAGAGTTAGTACATACTAATGTGTATGGAACTTTTGGGGTTTATACGTGGCGAGGATATGGGTACTTCATCTTTTTTATTAATGAATACTCTGGGTTTGGATATGAGTACTTAGTGCATAGCAAATCCGATGCCTTAGATAAATTCATTGAATATAAGGCGAAGTCGGGTAACCTATTGGCTAAACTTATTAAGGCTTTTTTATTAGATCGAGGTGATGTGCCTAGTAGGTTCGAATATTTCTATAAGGAGTATAGGATAATATTCTAGTGTGTGCACCAGGGACTCTATCACAAAATGGAGTAATAGAAAAAAAAGATATCGAACTTTAATAAAGATAATGAGATTGACAATTGGTTTCTCATCACTTCCTATATTCTTTTAAGGATATGTCTTGTAAACTATACTATACCTTCTTTAGCTAAGAGGTATATTGGTTTATAAGATATCCAAGAGGACTTTGGGGTTATTACTTTATAGTCAATACAATTAAAAGGTGTTTGTTAGTACAAGTGCAAGAATTCTGATAAAGACTATATAATAAATAATAAGGCAAAAGGTATTATAGATTGGAAAACACTAAAAGATAAGCCCATATTGCACAAATATTATGGATCCAGAGGTATAAGCACATACCATTCCTACTTCTAATACACTAGTACCTCATCATAGTAGGAGGTTTGTATCCTACAAATTATGATAAACAATGAGTGGTGTTGGTGCTCATTCTTAGCAAGGAGCTATAAGGGGATAGTTAGAAACTTTGTATTCTAACATAGTCTAGGTTCCTGTAGAAGCATCTGAAAGGATAACACGCATAGGTATAAGTTTGTCTATAAGAGGAACAAAGAAGTAGATGAAAAGGTTGAGTTCTATATAGCTAAGCTATAGTTTAAGGTTATAGTTTGAAACATTTTTTTTACTATAGGAAACCTTTTCAATAGTAGACATACTTTAATCCATCATATTATTCCTATCCATTGTGGTGTATCTCAATTTTGAGATACAATAATCGGATATTAAGATAACCTTCTTCAATGGTCACCTTGATGTTTGCATCTATATGATGCTATTAGACTTTTTCATAACAAAGACCTTGTGTGTACAAGAAGGAGAAAGGAAACATGGTGGTGCTTTAAGATCTTATAGGTAAATGACAATCTACTTATTAAGCATGATGTAGGGATATTGTCATCAGTCAAGATCTTGTTGTTTACTAGGTTGTAGATAGAAATCTAGAAATGAACATGATATATTCTTGATTTCGGGTCCTTAAGGACTAGAAAAATAGGAAAATTACTCTATGTCAAGCCTCCTAAATTGATAATCAATTTGTCAAGTACATGGTACAAGACTCTAAGAAAAGGTTTTCTATCCTTTAAGTTTAGAGTTGTCTTTTCTCAAGATCAATGTCTTTGAACATCTAATAAGAGAAATTGCATTAAGGTTGTTCTATGCCTCTGTTATAGGTAACCTTATGTTAGGATAAAACCCTTAAAAGTATGACATAATGTAATAAGCATGTGGATTTTTATTATTTATTTAATAAATCCAGTTCACTTTTATCTATCCTATTTCATGCATTATATCTTGTAAGCACTTTAGTCTAGATCTTTTGTATTATATGTGACTTGGGTGCATTAGGAGTTGCATGAGAGATCCAAGTCATGAGTTCCTTGCAAATAGATGATTGGTTCATAACCGGGTCATGGGTTTAGGCAACCCATTAAAGTCTATAATGCATCACCTTCTAATTGGAGGGATGGTTGGTCTTGGCTATCAAGATGAGTTTCTCGTGGTGAGTACACTAGTGCGTATGGTTATACATTGGATAGGGGCTATAGTGATATATGACTTAAGGCTATCAAGTAGTCATGACTTCACCAAGTTGCCTTATTGTGTCGTCTCTCAACTTTGAGAAAATATTGAACTAGTGTTGAGCAGCGACTTTGACCTAGGAATGAAATCATAAATTGATCATATATTCCCTATGGATTGATTCATTATTTATAGAAGTTGGTAGCAATAGGTATTCTCAATAGAGACACCATGACATCTTATGGGATTGAGATAGAGTGTCCCCTTGAATGATCATAAGGAGGTTTGTTCATGAAAACTATGGTCATAGTAGTTTTTTAAGTGGAAATTTGACATTATGGTCTTGGAGAGCTAAGATATGTCAATTGAACACATAATAGGAGAATCTGTAACTCAAGGATAGTAGAAGTAGTCTTGAAAGACTGATAGATTTCATCTTGTCAGACTATGGACACCAATTTATGGGAAGAATAAATACAATGGATAGTAGGTCACGAATCTGAGCACATGATGTCTCGTTATTATTTACATAAAATATTGGAATTCAATTGATTCTTTATAGTGAGATGTTGAATTAACTTCAAAATTGGATTCTAAGGAAGTCAATACTCTTATGGGTATTAGTGGTCCCCGCTCTTACCTCCTATAACTTATTTGCACGAGTTATGAGGGTCGGATTGACTCTTTAGGTTCACTTTTGTGCATAAGGGTATTGATTCGTGCCCAATTGGTGTATCAGTTGATTCATGTCCAGCTGGTGCTCCTTGATTTAGGGAGTAATCAACAAAATTTATAACCTATTACACCATGAACTAGGGTAGTAAAGACAAAGCTACTATAGCATAGTGGCTCTAGGATCGTTCACTGGGAAGGGTTTTCAATTCATAAATGATACCAATTCAAAGTGAATTGGTGCTTTTTCATTTCAAGGTTAGCTTAAGAAATAAAACACAAACTTTGATTGAAAAAGGTTTAGGTTTAAACTAACGGCAAAGGAAGTAATGGAAATTACTTATGACGAAAAACATTCCTTGGAGGTTTAGGTTCACAGGGGAGGTTCCTTATGCAAAAACAGAGCTCCGGTCATTTGGTTCATTTCCTCGCATTAGAGAATTAACATATAGTCAATTCTCTAACCGATGTTGTACAGATGCTTCCCATTAATGGGTTCAAACACTAAATCCCTCTCACTGATGCACCTTGCAATGGCTCGTGCCTCTCACCTAGCATTTGCCATTCAAGGTGATCCTTAACCTTGGATTACCCGTCAAAAGCTCGCAAGAGATAACTAATGGATGTCTCCTTGGAGTCCAAAAGCTTACCAAGTGTTGGCTATTCTAGAAAATCCTACCTTCAAACCACCTCCCAAAGGCTCGTAAGAGATAAACTAGTGCATCTCAATGGATGGAGACCACTTGTCTTATCAAGTGTTGGCCCAGGTGATTTAAAGGCGTTTTAAGTTAACTAAAAAGATAAAACCATTAAAGGGTCACACTTTCTCTTCATTAATGGCTGAAACCACAAAGCTACTAATTCTTGCACTTGGAACCTTTCCCGGCAACCTTAACTCCAAGGAACTAAAAGTCTAGCCACTCATTCTATGAGGAAACATCCTCAGAGCTTGTTTAGCTAGTAAGAAAATACAATAAAAAATGATAAGGTAAAAGCAGAGCAAAGCTCTGTATTTTTCTTCCTTTGAAAACTATACAAAAGATCCGTCGTCCCGAGAACAGGTTCCCGAGAGATATTTATATCAAAATTACAATAATAATATCTACAAGGTTATTCATCCTTTTTCCAAACTTCATAACTAAGGAATCCTATAATTGGTGGGTTACAAGGAGAGTTTGGGGATTTAGACATCAAATATCTAAAGCAAAATATCCCAAAATATCTAAAACAAAATATCTCAAAATGTCGGTCGCACATATCGGGAAGCTTCAGGAGAACATCGCGGCATTGTGCAAAATGGCTGCGAAACTCTCCGGGTAAGAGCTATAAGCGGATCCGAATATGTGTGACCGAGGAAGTTCAAACGCTCTCCTCTCCCGTCCGGCGGTCAGAATTTCGAATGTGAACATCCGAGTGGAATGTGGCGGCAGCCGGGTGTAATTCCTACCCGGGTGGAATGGCTATGATTCCCGTCCGGGTGGAATGAGCAGGATCCCATACTCCTTGTATTCTGGATTTGCTTATGGATTCCAAAAAACTCTCCTCAATCTCGGATTGCTTTGGTGATCAAAAAGCTATCAAAACACCAAAACTTAACACAATTTGATTAGAATTGATTGCAATGGTCCTTAATATGTTAATTGGGTTAAAAGGTGATAACTACTACTTAAAAATGTTTAAAAGAGTTAATTACAAGCTATGAAATAGTAATTTTTGAGTAGTAATCAGGTATTTAGGTAATTACGCAAGGTTGCATAGGGGTAAGTGAACAAAGTCTCTAAATTGGGCTAATTGATTAATTAGTAGGCCCTACTAGGTTAATTAATCCATTAAGACCCATTATGGGCTAGATTAAGTGACCTAAACCCTTAGTAGGTTCAAGTTACTTAAGCCCATTAGGGAACCATAAAAATATTCCCTTAGGGCTTAGGGTTTTCATAGTTTTTTTAGAGAGACGTCTTTCACCCTCGAAAAGAGAGAGATCCATAACTTCTATCATCTTTTCTATCCTATCGGAAGTGTGTCAAGATCAAGGTTTGAGTCATCAGGCAGAAGACCTTAGGTTTACAAGACTTCTTACGACTTCATTCATCATCTTCATCGTGCGAAATTGATTCGAGAACATCCAAATCTCTAACTAATAATCTAATATCTCTTCCATGAAGGAGCCACTAATTAATCCCCTTACAATTTGATAAAAATGTCCTGATGGGACATCCTCCATTCATGAAGTCAACTCTAGCTTTCAATTCATAAAGTTACATCTCTAAGGCATTTTTTTTCTTTATATGAGAAAATAGTGTCATTCCTAATTGATTTATCATCCTCAATAATGAGGGGTGAAACCACCTAATGAGATTTAGCACCAATGTGAGCTTTAAACAACATTAATGGAAAGATAGAGGGTAAAGATCACATGTGCATCCCTAACTCCTCATTTTGATTACTGGAATCTTTATTGTGTTGAAGAAGGGACTGTATTTGTTAGTGTAAATGAAATAGCAAGTAACTTTAAGCCAAAGTTTTTGCCTCCATTGGTGGTAGTTCATGTGATTAGTACATTATTTAACGTAGCTTTCTCAAGTTATTTACTTGATAAAAACTATGCCAAAATGTAGGATTATAAAGGAAATATCCTCCATTGATTCTCTTTTCATTTTATTCTATTCATCTTTGACAATGATTGACTTTTAATCAAAATATTATGATAAAATTATCAAAATTACAAAAAGTGTAATTATTACATTATATTTTAACTTCATTTAAATTTTCTCATTAATTTTTTTAATTAAAATGAATATAAGAAATCGATTAAAAATGAGATTTAAGTAGCTACATGAACAATAATATTTTATCATAGTGTTTTGATAATTAAATAAGGTACTTAAATTTTTTTTAATTTTTAAAATTTTATTGTGTAGTCAATTTTAAAATGAAATATAATTAATAGCTTAATAAAATTCCTCAAAATATTCTTTTTTTTAAAAAAAATAGAATAAATAAAGATACAATATTCTACTCAAAATTATATCTCCAACCATCAGTTAAAAAAACTCCCCTGCTAGAGTGGCGCTGCGACTAAACTACAACGCGAAATCACAATTGGGATTTGGGGAAAAAGATAACTGTGCTAAACTTAAGTGACTTTTCTCTCACTAAAGCTTTGAATGTAAGAGAGCAAGTTTTGTTTTCTCTATGCAATAGCGTCGAAATGTTTGGCTCATTTAGATACTAAAGTCGTTAAGGGTTGGTAGTGTAGTGAAGAATATTGACAATGGGAAGGGTATCGATTCATGGTAGAACGAGGAGGTTATAAATAAGGTTGGATGTTAGTTGCTTGAGAGTTTTTTATGATGCATCAAAACGGTGCGTTTAGATGAATTCAGGTTGGAGAGCAATTAGGAAGCAAAAATGAAAATATCAGTAATCACAGATATATCGGTACTTTGATTTTATGAATATATCGGATATATCGAAAACATATCGATAGATATTTTGACACAAAATATCGGTGACGTAAAAATTAATAAAAATTCTGAAAATATTAAAAAAATAATAAAAATTACATAAGTAAAAAATAGATATTTTAATGTTATTTTTAATATATATATATATATATATATATATATATATATATATATTATTTGTCATATTTGATAATAATATCCTCTACATGGATAAAAAAATATAAATTTTATAAATATACATTTATTATTAAATTGCATTATAGATTATTTTATAATATTATTATGATAATATGTCTAATTTTAAAATATATTTAATATTAAAATTATGGTCCATTTTAATTTAAATGTATTCAATGATATCAAATAAATAATAATATATGCATATTTTTTAATATTTATTTTTATTATATTTAATAAATATATAGATTATATAAAAAAGACCTACTAAGAAAATTGTTTTTATATTTTTGGTAATAAATTAAATCAAATATAAAAATAAAATAATTATAATTTAGTTATTTAATAATAAAAAATCGAAAAATCAATGAAATATCTATAAAATATCCAGAAATATTGGTTGAAACAGGAAAAAAAATCAAAAAATTGATAAAATATCAGTAAAATATCTGAAAATATTGGTTGACAGATATATCCACCCGAATTTTGTATCGATATCCACGGATATTGGATATATCGTGGATATATCCAGATATTTTAAGGGTTAATTGGTTAAAGGGGTCAAAATAACCCTTATATTTGCAAATATAACCCACCAGTCAAAAAACAAAAAAGTTAACCAATTGAGACAAAAATGCCCTTCTTCTTTTTTATCTCCAACACATACAACTTCTCCTTTCCCTTCCCCCCCCAACCCCCTCATTTTTTCCTCCAAGACAATGTTCCCTTTCCCTTTGTTTTATAGCATATTAGGTTCTAATTTTTTTATTCGGTCATTGGTTGCTCATTCTCTCTTTTTTTCCTGCAGAGAACAAGTTTAACTTCTTACCATTGTTTCATCTATTCTTCATTCTTGGTCACGAAAATATGAAAAAAATGTAAGCAACCAACAATTTCTTTTTTATATTATCATTTTATTTCTTTCTGTTTCTTGAAAATTCAAAATCTGACTTCAACATTGTTGGTAAAAAATAGAGACTCCATTGTTAGTTCTGAAAAAGTGAAAAGTTCATTCAAAAGAAGTTGAAAAGATTTATCCATATGGCAAGGTCAAATAATAGTAAGCAAATTCACAGTCATAAATTTCACCTAAGCTTAATAATGGTTGAGTTTCATTAATAAATAATTTAATTGTGGTTAAGTTCTTTGTTCATTTTTTCACCTGAACTTAACAGTAGTTGAGTTGCATTAACAAAGAACTTAACCACATTTAAGTTCATAGTCAAAATTTTTATCTGAACTTAACAATAGTTGAGTTGCATTAACAAAAAACTTAACTGTGGATAAGGTCACAATCAGAATTTTCACATGAACTTAACAATAGTTGAGTTGCATTAACAAAGAGCTTAACCACAGTTAAGTTCACAATCAGAATTTTCACCTGAACTTATCGGTAGTTGAGTTGCATTAACAAACAACTTAACCACAATTAAGTTTACAGTTAGAATTATCATCTGAACTTAACAATGATTGAATTGCATTAATAAATAACTTAATTGAGGTTAAATTCACACTTAGAATATTCACCTGAACTTAACAATTATTGAATTGCATTAACAAATAATTTAACTATAGTTAAGTTGACAGTTATAGTTACATTACAAAAATTGTAACTTTGAGCATCAAGTCAAACTCATCCAAAATAAAAGTCAACACTCAACAACATATAAACCTTTTACATAATCAAAATGAAACCCACTACATGGGTAAATTTTTGAAGTAGAACAATTCAGTTGCCATTTTCTCTCTAAACCAATCAATGCGGGCACTGGTTAGTGAGTTGAATGGATGATCATGCATCAAGTATTCTGCATATTTAATCAGGAACATCCCACAATCACCACTGCATGAAACACAAGTAATCAAAATTAAGATGGATAAAAAAAATTTACTGTATAAGGCATAAAAGTGAAATGATAAGATGAAGTTTGGATATTTGTTTACATACTCATACTCTTGTTTAGGAACATCATGCAATCATTCAATGTCCCACTATTCTTCACTCTTAGGATCACCGCTCTTCCCATAATATGATGTAGCATGCAAAATACACGGTAACACTTTAGCTAAAGGTATTATGGCACCTTTTAGTCAATTATCACTATTAATGCCTATCAATGAGTCATACACAAATATTCTCCTCTAAGCAAGGTGAACTACTCCCAATACCCAATGCATACTTCGGACATTAATAGGGACATAGACGATGTCCACCTCAGACAATTTCATGGAAGGAATTGGGTGAAGCCCATTAACATAGTCAACAAGAATATCATCTGCTTGCATTTGGAACATAGACCTACTCAAAACACCATTGTATAATACCCCTAAAATTTCCAAAAATCCCTAAAATTTCATAAATTGTTTGTAAACTTATCCCTAATTAGATGCTATTACATTGAATATATCAATTCACTCTAAACACATGATTGATAATAATACAAAAAAATAAAACAATATTAATATGTAATTTATTATTTTTCAACACACTATAATAGTTCCCAAATATTTTCAAACATCAGCTAACAAACCTAAATTTATTCACTCAAAATACATAATTGATAACAATGGAGAACTAAAAAAAATTATAAATATAACAATTTTATACTTTGAATACAATTCAATAAATCCTATATTTTTCTTCGTGCATTTAACTAATAAACTTAACCATACTCAAATATTATCGTATAACATCTCTAAAAATTTCAATAATTTATCAAATGTGAAGACTACACTCACCGGTTTAGCAGAATCACTTGCCTCTTCTGTTGGTAATTGGGATTTTTGCTTAATAGTTTCGTTTTCCTTTGCTTCACTTTTTTTTTTTGTTCGCAATTACCATTTTTGCTTTGTCCCCACTTTTTTAAATCTTTTTCTCCTATTACTCTTCAATGAACTCATTGTTTCCTTCGTACTTAAAGATATAATATGAGATAACTTGAAAAAAATAGAATAACAAATTTTCCAAAGATTCAGAATGAAACAAAGGATGAGAGGATAAATGAGAAATTTTCTACGATTTTTGAAGGAAATATGAGATTTTCGTTTTGTGCATCAAAGGAAGATAATGAAATAGAAGAAGAAGATGAAAGATGAGGACTCGTTTTGTAAATGAAGTGGAAGAGGAGACGACCTTTCCGTTTTGTGCACCAAAGGAAGATAATGAAGTAGAAGAAAATAATGAGAGAAATTTTTTGGAAAATATGAGTCGTTTCGTAAATGAAGCAGAAGATGAGAAGTTGTATGTGTTGAAGATAAAAAGGAAGAAGGGCATTTTTGTCTCAATCAAGTCAACTTTTTTGCTTTTTGATGGATGGGTTATATTTGCAAATATGAGGGTTATTTTAACCCCTTTAACCAACTAACCCATATTTTAATCCTTGCTAGGAAGAGACCAGAGCGGTGCGTTGTTATTAAAACGGTGCGTTTTGTTTTTGTGCGAATTGCGAGAGGCCTATTAGAATTCCCTCTGTAGCATCTCTCGCACCCTCTCATGGCGACGGCGGTGGTGGCGGAGTCTCGAAAGCTGCCTCGGCCGGGTCGAGGCGGAGTGGTCTCGCATGGTCTCAGTGAAGAAGAGGCTCGAGTCAGAGCCATAGCCGAGATCGTGAACAACATGGTGGAGCTCTCTCACAGGGGCGAAAACGTCGACCTCAACGCCCTCAAATCCGCCGCTTGCCGAAAGTACGGACTCTCCCGCGCCCCCAAACTCGTGGAGATGATCGCGGCGTTGCCCGAGTCAGAACGCGACTCGCTCCTCCCTCGCCTCCGGGCCAAGCCGGTTCGAACCGCCTCAGGAATCGCCGTGGTCGCCGTGATGTCGAAGCCTCACAGGTGTCCACATATCGCAACCACGGGGAATATTTGTGTTTATTGCCCTGGAGGACCTGATTCTGATTTTGAGTACAGTACACAGTCGTACACTGGATACGAGCCCACCAGCATGCGCGCGATTCGTGCTAGGTAGGGTTTTTCTTTAGGTTTTAATTTTATTTGTTGTATTGATCTCTGTTTGGATGATGGGAAATCATAGGAAAAGGAACTAAGTCTTTTCATTAATGAAAATGCTACAGTACTGAAGTTACACTCAATTTCTTATAAAGTTCTTCTGGATCAGTCAAATTGCAATATTCGTTTACAGAAAACATAAGAGCCCTCTGTTTCCCTGAAACCAAACAAGTGTGTTTCTTGGTACTCAGATGAAAACTGGAGGTCTAATGAGATTTCGGGTAATTGAATCATGAATGATCGATTTTATTTATTTATTTATTTATTTTTCCTTCAGGGTGTGGGGGATTGGGGTTTATTATTGTCTGATTTCTAGTAATTCGAATTTTGTGCTGAGAATGTGCTGTGAATTGTAAGTTGTTGGCTTTGATAGAGCAAGAGGTCCGTTCCAACCAGTTTAAAGGAATAATAAGTATTTATATACTTAACTCTGATGAACCTTATTACCACTTTGAATCAAGATACTAATCAAGAATTTGGAGGAGGAACTCTGAAGCAGTTTTTTTCAACTGGCCATCTCACCATATTGCCATCTTACTTGGTTAATTTAGAAATTTTGCAAATGAGGTTATAGGTTCAATTTATTCTAACATGAATCCATATAACCATCGTTGCTTATTTTTCTGCAAGAAAATTCTTGTAACTTTTCTTTTAACTTTTTTGTGATATGCTCTCTGTTTCTATTTTCTTTTCTCTTTTGGTTGCAGATATAACCCATATGTCCAGGCTAGAAGCAGGATCGATCAGCTGAAGCGGCTGGGTCATAGTGTAGACAAGGTTTAGTTTGTTGTCTGGTTATAATCTAATTATTTATTTACAGTTGTGCAATACATCTTGATTTATTGGTAAGCATACTTGTTTGCATCTTGTTTCAATGGCTGCATGTTTTCAGGTAGAGTTCATTTTAATGGGTGGTACCTTCATGTCACTGCCAGCCGAGTACCGTGATTACTTTACAAGGAATCTACATGATGCTTTGTCAGGACACACTTCTGCCAATGTTGAAGAGGCTGTTGCCTACTCAGAGCATAGTGCAATAAAGTGTATTGGAATGACCATTGAAACGTGAGTTACTATTTGCCCTCTTTGAAATGGGAATTCACATCATCTTCATCCCTATGCTGAACATTGGTCTTAGTTAGATTCAAATTTCCTATAATTTTCTAAGTGACGTGCTTAGAAATTGTCCTGTAAGATAATGGTAATCATGTAACTGTTGTTTCGTTTTCTTCTTCTTTTAACAAACTGGGTGTGACAAGCATCACTAACAATGTTCGATCTAAGCGTGCATTTAAAACAAGACTTAATTTTTTCTTCTTCCCATTTGATGGGGTTGTAAGGGTCAGAGGTCTAGTAACTACTATCTACTTGGAAGTGTTGAATTTGTTGCATACAGTTGAGAAGCCATTGCCACCATCGCTTATTCTCCATAGTTTAGATAGTTGAAAAAACATGGTCATTCCTTTTTCTGCATTTTGCCTTATGAATGTCTAGTGGAAGTGCTTACTGGTCTTGAAGGTTTAATGTCCATGTATCATTGTAATTGAAGACCATGTCATTTTGCAAGTTAGTGGTATCTCCTTCCACTGACACATATTATTTAATATATTCTTGTCCTTTTTTAATCTATCAGGAGGCCAGATTACTGTCTTGGACCTCATTTGCGGCAAATGCTTTCTTATGGTTGTACACGGCTGGAGATTGGAGTTCAAAGCACCTACGAGGATGTTGCCCGTGACACTAATAGAGGACATACAGTAGCTGCTGTGGCTGATTGTTTTTGCTTGGCCAAGGATGCTGGTTTCAAGGTTAGATGCTAATCCATTATGAAAATACACTTGCCTTTTGTTGGAACTCTTGATTTGAACTTCTTTCAGCACCATTTGGTTTTTGCAACTAGTTTTCTCACCACCCACTTCTTCTATGCCTATGTAAACTTACCCCTCCCCCCCTTTTTTTTGGAAATCTCAATGTAAACCTCCTTTCACTCCATTTGGGTTATGCAAGTAGTTTCCTCACCCCACACACAACCCCTGCCCCAAATTAAGTGTATACTTGCTTAAACTTTGGGAGGAATCTCAATTTAAACCTCGTTTGGCTTCTTTTGATTGCATTGCTTCCTCAGCAACACGAATATACCAATCCAGCACCTTCCCCATCACTGCCCAAAAATAAAAATAAAAATAAATAAATAAATGACATTTTTAACATGGGTGGTGTCTAGATACACTTTCTATTTTTTATTTTTAAAAAATAGAAAGGGAAGTGGTAAAGGTTTGAGGTATGGACAAGGCTCTAGCGAAACGTTGAGGCTTAGGTCAAGTGGCAAAGGCTTGATGTAGGATGAGGCTTGACTTTACCCCTTAGGCCTAGCTCAAGTATAAGGGGGTGAGATGTGGTTGGTTGGGTTGAGGTTTAAATTCACCTTTGATGCTTGGCCTAAGCGATAAAGGCCTTGGGTGATATTGATGTTTGACTTCACCTTAGTTGCCTAGCTTAGGTGAGTATTTAAGGGAAAACATAGGTGGCCAACCTATATATAGTATAACCCTTAGAGTCAAACCTTTGACTTGGGGTAATGAGTTGAATTTCAAGTCACTTGGACTTTGGGTCATAACAAAACATGTTTTTCTATTTTTGAACAATCTAAATTAATTTTATAGTAGCAAGATTTGAGAAGAAACGATGATTATATATGTTGTTGAAAACTGAAAGATTTGTTTTAACTTTCATAAAAACATGTCTTATTACAAGAGTAGAATCAAAACAAGTACATATTCACCCATAAATTACCTACTTATAGTTTTCGCTTAATACATTCAATAAATGTTATTTTACTCCTCCTATCAATCAACCCCGCATAACGTTTGAATTTTTCAAACAAACTGAGGGCCCAACCAAGGTATCTATTGCATGTTACACCTACTTTTGCGATGTTGTGACAACAATAATCATCCACATTGTTGGATGGATTGAATATATGTGCATAGATTTGTTTCCCACAACCTGGGTCTAGATTCCACATGCATTGAACTATCTTGCCATAGAAACCTTGAAAGGGCTCAGGAGGTATGACTTGGCCATACCATGGAACATTCTTATCATTGATCTTGCTTGGATCTATGGCCATGGCACTGCAAAGAAAGAAAGCCACCATTGTTGGAATCACGTATGTTAGCCTTGCCATGTTGCAAATATTTCAACTCAATATTCCCTTCCTTGATTGATTCTTCTAGTGATTTTAGAATAGATCTATGGAGGTAGGTATATATATGTGTGAGGAGGAGGAGGAGGGGTGTTGAGAAGAAGGTGAATTAATACCTTAAATGTTATATGTTACATTTAATCATCAAAATGGAAGTTTTAGTTGTGATATATGTAAATAATAAATGAGGAAAGTTATGACAATCAAAGAGCCATATAGAGAGATAAATGCCTTTTAATTTGTCATATACGTTGCATTATATTTGAGGCAAATGCTTTTGTAATAATTATTACATGTATTATGACAAGGTATTTTTTTTTACTTTTATATTGTGCCACATTTCAATGGCCCAACAAGAAAGGAAGACAATATACATTTTTTTTCTTCTAAATCTTAGTTTTTAATTGTAGATTCTGGTTTTCAATTTGTTCCAACCATTTAATAATCTTATATTCCATTATTTAAATCAATTTCCTTTAGGGGGTTTGTTACAAGCATTTGAGGTGTTGATATTCACTAATATTGGATAAACTCCAGTTTCTTAATCTATTTAGGTGCTATGAGGAACTACGTTCTAAATAGAATGAATCTTTGAAAATTATTATGGAATTTGATAAAAAGCTCATTGGCATTATTCAATATAGAGACTAGTTAGAAATGTTGATAAACTAGAACCAACTCTCCATATTCTCCTTTAGAAATGATATGGCTATAGTATCATACAATAAGGTTGCAATGTTGGTGTAGAAGTCAGTGGGAGTTAGTCTAGTATAGAAGTTACTTTAAGTGAGTTTTAGTGTTAATATTTCATAACTTCACATATATATTAAAAGTAAAAATAAAAATTCTGATAGAAGTTTAGGTAAGTTTTCGGTTCAAGGATTCCAAGTATGATAAAAAATATTGGTGTTTACAATTAATCTCTATGTAAAAAATACGGAATATTATGAAAGAAGAAAAACTTTGTACAATACTGGTTTATTAATAACTAGTAATCTAGCCATGTTCATGAATGTAGGAGGTTTCTCGTGCCATGTAATTTTTCTGTGTATTGTGTTGTTTCGATCAATTCTCAATCTTTATTAATATTCTTATTGCTATTTTATGGGCTATCATTACTCCATTCATTAAAAACTAGTATCAAAGCAAGATAGAATATGGTGACTATAAAGCTTGATGTCGAGAAGTTCACTGGAGACAACAACTTCAATTTATGGAAGATGCTGGGTTCATCATTCTCTAGTTTACTCCTTTTATCAAATTGAAACATTTACCCTCATTCATTTTAACTAATATTTATCTCATTGATTTTAACTCATATTTATTTTCACTAATTTTAAGCAATAAATTTATTTATAAATATTCATTTTAAAAGTATTCTAGATACATAAAATAATCATAAAATATTTATTATAAAAAATGAGTTATGGATAGGAATCATAATTTTAAAATATACTCTCACCCGTGTGAACAAATGAAGTAAAAATAATTTGAGATTAAGAAATAAGTTACTATTTTGATTTAATACTTAAAGTTAAAAATAATTTTAAGTTTTAATATTATGTTATTTTACCAAACATGATTAATCTACTTAATGACTTAAATTAAGTTATTAAGTCATTAAAATAATTTACCATACACTCTAAATAAGTTTTTTTTTTTTTTTTTTCTAAATCAATATATGAAAACACACTTTTCCAAAAATAAAAATGGATAAGGATCCTATTACCTAACAACAACAATAATCCAACCCAACTATCTAACCATCATCATTAAAACTCTTAGTTTCCTGATCTTTTCATATTAAAATTTAGTTAGAGCTTCCTTCGCTACCACCAACAATTGATTAAAAATAAAGATTTATATTTAAAAAAAGTAAAATATAAATGTAAAGTAAAATAAATTATAAAAAAATATTATAAGAATCCTATTACTCATTTATTTATTTGTTTATTTTCGACCATCATTCATTATACAAGTGAGGTGATAAAAATGTTACAAAATACTTAAGACTTAATATTTAGATAGTGTTTTTTTTTTTTTTTTCAAACTTGAATGGATTTGAATTTGACTTAAATCCAAATAGATTAAATGTCATTAAGTTTTAAGGTTGTTTGGTTTTTTATAATCTTAGTTATTTCTCAAACAATGTGATTGGGGAAAATTTTTTTAGATGCATATTCGTCTCAAACTAGCAGAAATCTTGTCAACTCCTGAAGTAGACTTTCTATTTAACATCTTTTCTCCTGAAAATTTAATTTCTTTGCAATGATTGGATCCTTACAACATGCATCAGACTAATCTTGCAATTTTGGAGTTTTCTACTTGTTGCTAATTTCATGCTTTTGCTGTAGGTTGTTGCTCATATGATGCCTGACCTTCCAAATGTTGGGGTAGAGAGGGACTTGGAAAGTTTCCGGGAGTTTTTTGAAAGCCCTATGTTTAGAGCTGATGGGCTCAAAATATATCCAACACTTGTAATTCGTGGAACTGGGCTTTATGAGCTTTGGAAAACGGGCAGGTAAAATGTCATTCCTGTTCAATAAGCTGGCAACTGCATGGCTCAATGAGAAAGCAATAATTACATCCATGTCCTGTTTGCAGGTATAGGAATTACCCACCTGAGCAACTTGTAGACATTGTAGCAAGAATTCTAGCCATGGTACCCCCTTGGACTCGTGTTTATAGAGTTCAGAGGGATATTCCTATGCCTCTGGTTACTTCTGGGGTTGAGAAAGGAAATCTACGGGAGCTAGCTTTAGCTAGGATGGATGACTTGGGCTTGAAATGCCGTGATGTTCGGACACGTGAAGCTGGAATCCAGGTGTTGCACACAACTATGTTCACTTGACATGTTATTTATAAAAGTTTACAACAATTTGAAATCCTTGTTAACTTGCCTGTGATGAATCTAGGACATCCACCACAAAATTAAGCCAGAGGAGGTTGAGCTTGTTCGCCGTGATTATACAGCAAATGAAGGTTGGGAAACTTTTCTTTCATATGAGGATATACGCCAGGTATTTGAAAACCTCTTTTCTTTGTGTCTGTATATGTATATATGTGTGTGCCACCAATTTTCTTGTTGCCTTGCCATGAGAAATAGACCATTTCCCTTTTTGAAGTATAGAGGGGTGGAAGGGGAACACATCCAAAAAAGGAAGTGGGCAAAACTGCATTCAGAAGCAACAAACTTTCGCTTCCAATAAAAGAAATGCTTCGAAGTGTTTGTTTATGCAGTCCCTCATTGCTTCTTTGCTCCAAAAAGCAAAAGAAGAAAGCAGACTGTTAGATAGTATCTAAGCCTTAAATAGAAATTTTGAGCTAAATTTCAATTATAAGAGGAAGTATAAGTATGTGAGATATATCCCATTCATTTGATGAACCTTATTTTAGTAACCTGATTGTTTGTCTAACTACCCAAATCAAATTTGCATTACAATAAGAACACAAGTGATGAAATCATATCAAGTCTATGCTTGGGAAGGCATTTAACAAAATCTTATTGTAAACTATTATTTACAAAGGTAGAATAAAAAACTACATCTGATTTTATTACAATAGGTCTTTGGGCTAAGACATTTATGTTTCCTAACTAGGTGTGTCTTGAATATTTTGAGAAAATCACCGCCATTTTCATAAGCAGTGGCAGAACAACGACACTTTTTCAAAG
This sequence comes from Vitis vinifera, assembly GCF_030704535.1. NCBI lineage: Eukaryota > Viridiplantae > Streptophyta > Magnoliopsida > Vitales > Vitaceae > Vitis > Vitis vinifera. The sequence goes on along the minus strand of NC_081821.1, from coordinate 12,776,150 downwards.
TTGCGTTGTTCCATACGGTGGCTACTGAGTGGGTGATTGGAAAAATTATCCATTTCCTTTTTTTTTTTTTGATAAGAGGATTGGAGGAATATTGTGAGTAATTCTCAGATTATCACTGGAATTCCCACATTGTCTTCCAAAGTTCTTGGTAAGGGCATTGACATGGGTGCAGTGTCCAACACAATGACCTCAGGATAAAACAAACAGTAATTTCCGTGTCTACTGACACACAATGGTACCCTACTCTTAAGATTCATTATATAATCCTCCCCAACTTGTCTGCTTGTGTGTAACTGTCTAATTTTGAACCATTTTCTACACTGAATAACTCCCAGATCCTAAAGCCGTTGACATGCCTATTACACATAACTGTTGTTGGCTTGCAACCATTAACAAGAATGTCTTAGCAGATCTTCGTATTGTAGCAGTTCATTGATTGGTTAAGGATCCCATGTAGCAGTTCACTGATTAGTTGAGGATCCCATATGTTCATGGCTAGACATTCCTCTTCGTGTCACTAGTTTACAGATAAATGTTCTCATGTTGGATTTGTGACATGGATGCTCCTTATTCCTATCATCTTGTTTCTGGAAGAGCTTGGCCTGGTCGAATAACATGCTCATTTTCTGTTTGGGCTCAGGATATTCTTGTTGGGTTGTTGCGCTTGCGCAAATGTGGGCGAAACACTACTTGCCCAGAGCTGATTGGCAGATGTTCAATTGTTCGTGAACTCCATGTTTATGGGACTGCAGTCCCAGTCCATGGACGGGATGCTGACAAGCTTCAACACCAGGTAAATGCAGTAATAGCCTCACATTTTCAACAATCAATGTAAAAACAGCGGAAAAAAAAATGCTTCCTTGATTTCTTTAGCCACTTATTGGATGATTGTTTTCCATTTCAATGTTTGATAGGGTTATGGTACACTTCTGATGGAGGCGGCAGAACGGATTGCTGGGAGAGAGCACAGATCAACAAAAATAGCAGTTATTTCTGGTGTTGGAACGCGTCATTACTACAGGAAACTGGGGTATGAGCTTGAAGGGCCGTACATGGTGAAATATCTTGTATGACCAAAGATAACCACGGTGGTCTTTGACTCATTTTTGTAATTTATGTTATGGAGAACTTCGTATTCATCACTTATTTGTATATTATGAGCCTGTCCGTTCAGAAATCCCCTTCGCAGTTGTACTTTTTGTTTTTAATATAGCCCAAAACGTGTTTTGATTTCTGAGATCGGTGTAAGAATAATGCGGAGATCGTTGTTCCCAATTGATCATTGCTACAGAGGTTAGAAATGAAAAATTAAATTTAAATTCAATCGGTACCTAGTTGGGTATATTTTGTTTTCTTATTTATTTATTTATTTATTTATAAAACCAATATATAGTATTAGTTTTTATATAAATTATTAGATATTTTTTTCTCGAAAAGTTGACTGTTTTTTCTCTAAAAACAAATATTTGATAGTAAAAGCGAGTTAATTAAGCGAGTTAGTTTGAAGATTGTAAACATTAGAAGTAGTGAAACTGTGGTGGAATGTAGATGAATTTGAGTTTTGCGTTTATGAATTTTTCTACAATCTCTTTGGGATTTTTTTATTAGGGCAAGTTGAGGTTAATTTTAAGGACTTCGATTATTTGAGCATTTTCTTTGATTTTGGCTTCACCTTTAATCCAAGAGATCGAGATATCGATAAAAAGTAATATATTATTGTTTTTAAATTTTTTTATTGTAAAATTCATGATGTAATTATTGGTAGCTAAGAATATCCAAAAAAATATAAAAAAAAATTATTTCTTAGCATGATCTGTTGCATTCCCTTTGTTCATAACCTTAATAATTTATTGTCACTCCAACAATTTGTGCAAGTTGTTTTTCGTTCTTGTCTTAGGTTTTCACTTTTCCTTTGTTGATAATATGGCAAGCAAAAAAAAAGGTTTTAGAAAATAATTATATGATTCAATAAAAAATGTATATATTTTAAATTATTTTTAAATAATGAAGATAATACTAATTTAAAAATTTTGAGATTCTTTTTTTCATATATTTTCATATTAGTAAATCAAAATCCACTTTTCCTCTATATATATATATATATATATATATATGCACATTAAAAAAAGTAAACGTATCTAAAGAAATTTGAATAATCTTTTAAATAAATAAGATAAATTAATATGTTTTGAATGAAAATTTTTACTTATTTTATATTTTTATATAAAATTTATTAGTATGTTAGGGACATTAGACCATGTTTTCTAAAATTTGTTTTTAAAATTATTTTTTATTTTTTTTAATTTAAAAACATTTTTTAAAAACAAGTTTCAATAATATATAGTCAAACGAGCTTATGTTTTTCTTTTATTTTTAAAAAATGATGAAAATAATTTCTACTTGTTCTTTAAATATTTAAAAAAAAAATTGTTTATAAAGAACTACAGCCAAACAATATTTAAAATTTTAAAAAATAAATTTTTATTTTTAAAAATAAAAAACATTTTTAAATCACACGGAGACACTCATATTTTTTAAAATTAAAAAAACTTGGAAGTTCAGTGGAATTCTCTTCCACCATAAGTAAAATGAGAAATTTTAGTTTTTTTTCCTTTTTTTTTTTTTTTAATTATAAGCAATCCAAATAGAATTTTTTTAATGTTTTTATGGGGGTAAATGTAATTTGTTAAAAATCTTCTTGTGAAAGAGAATTCTTTTTATTATTGCCTTCTTAAAATAATGGCCATGTTTTTTTATTCTTTATGATATAAAGGTTATTTATGAATTATACTTCGAGATATTTGTCCAAAAAAGGTGAATTCAAACTGCGTTCTTCCATCAAAGATTTAGTTGGGAAAAACGGTGCCGTTTTACACTGCCTGTGCTTTTCCGACGAGCTTTCATCCCTGTAGTATTTTGGTTTTCCTCTTCCATCTCCACCACCTCCATTGTCGTAGCCACATCATGCTCAAATCAACCTTCACTCCCATTCTCTCGATTATCACCCCCAAACCCACAACCTCAAAACCCTCTAAAATCTTCACCAAAGCCTTCTCACAATCCCCACCAACTGTTCGAAAAAATGATTCACACAACCCCTCCACCACAACCCCACCACATAATCTCCCTCCTGTTTCAGCTTATATTCACCTCCCTTTCTGCAGAAAGCGCTGCCACTACTGTGATTTCCCAATTGTCGCTCTCGGGTCTTCTTTTACCCCACCACCTGAGGACGATCCCAGAATCTTGAACTACACCCAACTCATTTGTCGAGAAATTGAAGCGACAAAACCAGAATGCTATCCCACCCCACCTCTTGAAACAGTGTTTTTTGGAGGCGGCACGCCATCCCTTGTGCCGCCGAGGCTGGTTTCTGATATAGTTGAAGCGTTGAGGTTGAAGTTTGGGTTGTGCTTGGATGCTGAAATGTCCATGGAAATGGACCCTGGGACTTTTGATGCAGAGAAACTGAAGGGATTGATGGAGTTGGGTGTGAATAGGGTGTCTTTGGGAGTTCAGGCATTTCAGGAAGAGATGTTGAGGGGATGTGGGAGAGCACATGGTGTGAAGGAGATTTATGAGGCAATTGAGACCGTCAAGTCATGTGGGGTTGAGAACTGGAGTGTGGATCTCATCTCTTCTCTCCCTCACCAAACACCAGAAATGTGGGAGGAGAGTTTGCAGCTTGTCATTGAAGCGCAGCCTACCCATGTGTCGGTTTATGATTTGCAAGTTGAACAAGGCACCAAATTTGGAATACTGTAAGTCAATGAGCAGTGTCTTCGGTGAAAGTAGTAGTGTTTTAGCTTTACAATGGATTTGAAACTGAAATTGGTTTGTTTTCAGGTACACACCAGGGGAGTTCCCTCTGCCCTCTGAAATCCAATCAGCAGACTTCTATAGAATGGCTTCCACCACCCTTTCTAATGCGGGCTATAATCATTATGAAATCAGCAGTTACTGCAAGGGTGGGTTTGAGTGCAAGCACAATCTTACCTATTGGGAGAACAAACCTTTCTATGGTTTTGGCCTTGGGTCTGCCAGTTATGTTGGTGGAGTGAGGTTTTCAAGGCCGAGAAAGATGAAAGAGTATATGGGTTATGTGCAGAGCTTGGAAACCGAGGTGGTGGGTTGTGGGGGTAATTCTGTTGATGCCAAGGATGTGGCAATGGATGTTGTGATGCTCTCTCTTAGAACTGCCAGAGGCTTGGATTTGAAGTCCTTCAGAAATTCATTTGGTAGCTCTTTTGTTGCCTCTCTTTGCATGGCCTATAGACCCTATGTGAAAAGTGGGCATGTGGTTTGTTTGGATGAGCAGAGGAGACCTGTAACTTCAGATGAATTCAGCTCCTTGCTATCCAAAGATGATGGGATTGAAGAACGGCTGGCATTTGTTCGGCTTAGTGATCCTGATGGTTTCCTCCTATCAAATGAATTGATATCACTAGCATTTCAGGCCATAGCTCCTTAAAAAACTGCGAATCTTTCTTGAAGCATTTGATCGTCATACGATGACAAAGGATGCTCCTATTACAACCATACTTTACTCAAGGATGTTAACCAGTTGTTGGACCAACCTGCCTTAAGCAGTAGACGGATAGCTGAGATCGATATGGCCCGTTGAGGTGAGTGGACTGAAATGAAGAATGAAATTTGAGGACTAACTAGGTAAGCTTATTTCACCAGTTGGTATTCTGTGCTAAATAAACAAGAAATTTCAGTGAGGCAATAGGCAAACTGTTCTGTTTTCTGAGCACTTATGGCGGAGAATGAAGAGGATGAACTGGCCTCAAAAGCAAAGCAGATGACGAATCTGGAGATTGTACTTCCAAGCTAAGGTCAAGCGTCAGATGAGATTTTTGATAGACTTTCATGCCATTTGGATGGATGGATGTATATACATAACTTCTGCTGTCATACTGAACCAGCAGGTGATAACATTTTGACAGAGCAACTGCCTAGATTTCACTTAAGGTTTTACTCGTGCATTAGCTGCGTATGGCCGGTGATACAGGCATGTAGCCAAAACCAAGTAGCATGGAGCTGTATAGAACAGCTTGTATTGTTCAAAGCTTCTGTCAAGTCTGAGGCTCCTGTCCTAGTGGAAATAAAACCTTGGAAGGCAATTTATAAGTACGACATTGTTGCCAACGTCCTAAAGTGTAGGTATTTCTACATAGGCAATCATCCTGGTTTCTTTTTAGCAGCCTCCTCCCAAATCAAAGTACCAACCTTGTTGCTAATGTAATGGTAATCTTGACTTTCTAAAACCATTTCTGATGAGTTTTCCCTGATATCAACCTTTGTCAGTTGTCCCTAATAAAGCTGTTTTCTATTCATGAATCTCAGCATTGTAATAAGGAAACGGGTTTTCCAAGAGGATGAGGATAAGTAATCCTATGCTTTTAGGAATATCCCCAGTATAATCACATTTTGTTTACAGCCCGGTAATATCTAACAACATCTTGCATCAATTTTTCAGGAGCCTTAAAGAGATTCAAACTGCAATTTTAAATGCATACTTATCCATTTAACTCATTTCAGCGCTACTCAAAACTACATAGAGAATCGACAAGCATTGATTCACCAGAACTCGTTTTTATACATCTGTACAACCAACAAATCTCTGTAAAGAGGTTACACAGTAAAAATTCATGCCTGTTTGGCCTGTTTGAGGCATGTAAATATGTTGAGCCTTCCAATGACATCCAATATTTCACTTTGTGATTGAATGTTCCATGAGCATCCCCCATCTGTTGGTTGATAATTCCTATAGCCTGACCTACAACCAAAAAATGATGGAGACAGAGAACATTAATTCAATTTTTGAAGAAAACCTAGCAAATGTTGATTGATTATTTGATAATGTTATAAGATGGTTTTCAAAAGCATTAGATACTAAGACGCATCCTTTTAATAGGAAAATATTTCAGAAAAAAATATCTTAAACAATGATTAGCTAAAACCCATTACACAAATGATAGTGGTCAAAACATCCTCCATGGACCCTTATAAGAAAGAAAGTTCTCTTATATCAATCTCAGGGATCAATTCAAGAAGTTTCTTCAATTAAAAGAAGATTTACCAACTAAGACGGCTTTGTTTTCAACCCATGTCGTGAGATGCGCTTCAGCTCTTGGGTTCCATTTC